>NW_027212424.1:0-300000 GCF_947461875.1 Haliaeetus albicilla | reverse complement strand
CTCTCTCTTTTCACTCTCTCTTCCCAGTCATGTCTCTTTTCTCTGGACACTCTCTTTTCCCCGGACACTCTCTTTTCCCCGGCTTGTCTCTTTCCCCTCTTTACCCTCTCCTGTGTCTGTCACCTCTCTTCACTCGGTGTCTACTTTTCCCTGCTTTCACTCGCCTCTCTCTTTCCCCTCTCATTCATCAACTCTGTCTTTTCACTCTCTCTTCCCAGTCATGTCTCTTTTCCCTGGAATTTCTCTTTTCCCTCTTTTCCCCGGCTTGTCTCTTTCCCCTCTTTCCCCTCTCCTGTGTCTGTCACCTCTCTTCACTCGGTGTCTACTTTTCCCCGCTTTCACTCGCCTCTCTCTTTCCCCTCTCATTCATCAACTCTCTCTCTTCACTCTCTCCTCCCTGTCCTGTCTCTTTTCCCTGGACACTCTCTTTTCCCCGGACACTCTCTTTTCCTCGGCTTGTCTCTTTCCCCTCTTTCCCCTCTCCTGTGTCGGTCACCTCTCTTCACTCGGTGTGTAGATTTCCCACTTTCACTCGCCTCTCTCTTTTCCCTCTCATTCATCAACTCTCTCTATCTTCACTCTCTCTTCCCTGTCCTGTCTCTTTTCCCTGGACACTCTCTTTTCCCTCATTTCCCCTGCTTGTCTCTTTCCCCTATTTCCCCTCTCCTGTGTCGGTCACCTCTCTTCATTCGCTGTGTAGATTTCCCACTTTCACTCGCCTCTCTTTTTCCCCTCTCATTCATCCACTCTCTCTCTTCACTCTCTCTTCCCTGTCATGTCTCTTTTACCTGGAATTTCTCTTTTCCCTCTTTTCCCCTGCTTGTCTCTTTCCCCTCTTTCCCCTCTCCTGTGTCTGTCACCTCACTTCATTCGGTGTGTAGATTTCCCACTTTCACTCGCCTCTCTCTTTTCCGTCTCATTCATCAACTCTCTCTCTTCACTCTCTCCTCCCTGTCCTGTCTCTTTTCCCTGGACACTCTCTTTTCCCCGGCTTGTCTCTTTCCCCTCTTTCCCCTCTCCTTGCCTGTCACCTCTCTTCATTCGGTGTGTAGATTTCCCACTTTCACTCGCCTCTCTCTTTTCCCTCTCATTCCTGAAATCTCTCTTTTCCCTTGCCTGTCGCTTTTCCCTCTTTTGCCTTTTCTCCATGAACTCTTCCCTCTTTACCCTCAGCAGTCACTTTCCCCTGCTTTCCCTCAACTCCCTCTTTTCCACCTTTTCCCTCGCTTGTCTCTTTTCCCTGTTTCCCCTCGCCTGTCTCTCTCACCTCTGTTCTCTCGGCGTTCTTTTCCCCCGCTTTCACTCGCATTCCTCTATTCCCTCCCTTTCCTCCACTCTCTCTTTTCCCTCTCTCTTCACTGTCCTGTCTCTTTTCCCTGGAACTTCTCTTTTCCCTCTTTTCCTCTGTTTGTCTCTTTCCCCTCTTTCCCCTCTCCTGTGTCGGTCACCTCTCTTCATTCGGTGTGTAGATTTCCCACTTCCACTCGCCTCTCTCTTTTCCCTCTCATTCATCAACTCTCTCTCTCTTCACTCTCTCTTCCCTGTCCTGTCTCTTTTCCCTGGACACTCTCTTTTCCCTCTTTTCCCCTGCTTGTCTCTGTCCCCTCTTTACCCTCTCCTGTGTCGGTCACCTCTCTTCACTCGCTGTGTAAATGTACCACTTTCTCTCGCCTCTCTCTTTCCCCTCTCATTCATCAACTCTCTCTTTTCACTCTCTCTTCCCAGTCATGTCGCTTTTCTCTGGACACTCTCTTTTCCCCGGACACTCTCTTTTCCCCGGCTTGTCTCTTTCCCCTCTTTCCCCTCTCCTGTGTCTGTCACCTCTCTTCACTCGGTGTCTACTTTTCCCTGCTTTCACTCGCCTCTCTCTTTCCCCTCTCATTCATCAACTCTCTCTCTTCACTCTCTCCTCCCTGTCCTGTCTCTTTTCCCTGGACACTCTCTTTTCCCCGGACACTCTCTTTTCCTCGGCTTGTCTCTTTCCCCTCTTTCCCCTCTCCTGTGTCGGTCACCTCTCTTCACTCGGTGTGTAGATTTCCCACTTTCACTCGCCTCTCTCTTTTCCCTCTCATTCATCAACTCTCTCTATCTTCACTCTCTCTTCCCTGTCCTGTGTCTTTTCCCTGGACACTCTCTTTTCCCTCATTTCCCCTGCTTGTCTCTTTCCCCTATTTCCCCTCTCCTGTGTCGGTCACCTCTCTTCATTCGCTGTGTAGATTTCCCACTTTCACTCGCCTCTCTTTTTTCCCTCTCATTCATCCACTCTCTCTCTTCACTCTCTCTTCCCAGTCATGTCTCTTTTCCCTGGAATTTCTCTTTTCCCTCTTTTCCCCTGCTTGTCTCTTTCCCATATTTCCCCTCTCCTGTGTCGGTCACCTCTCTTCACTCGGTGTGTAGATTTCCCACTTTCACTCGCCTCTCTCTTTTCCGTCTCATTCATCAACTCTCTCTCTTCACTCTCTCCTCCCTGTCCTGTCTCTTTTCCCTGGACACTCTCTTTTCCCCGGCTTGTCTCTTTCCCCTCTTTCCCCTCTCCTTGCCTGTCACCTCTCTTCATTCGGTGTGTAGATTTCCCACTTTCACTCGCCTCTCTCTTTTCCCTCTCATTCCTGAAATCTCTCTTTTCCCTTGCCTGTCGCTTTTCCCTCTTTTGCCTTTTCTCCATGAACTCTTCCCTCTTTACCCTCAGCAGTCACTTTCCCCTGCTTTCCCTCAACTCCCTCTTTTCCACCTTTTCCCTCGCTTGTCTCTTTTCCCTGTTTCCCCTCGCCTGTCTCTCTCACCTCTGTTCTCTCGGCGTTCTTTTCCCCCGCTTTCACTCGCCTTCCTCTATTCCCTCCCTTTCCTCCACTCTCTCTTTTCCCTCTCTCTTCACTGTCCTGTCTCTTTTCCCTGGAACTTCTCTTTTCCCTCTTTTCCTCTGTTTGTCTCTTTCCCCTCTTTCCCCTCTCCTGTGTCGGTCACCTCTCTTCATTCGGTGTGTAGATTTCCCACTTCCACTCGCCTCTCTCTTTTCCCTCTCATTCATCAACTCTCTCTCTCTTCACTCTCTCTTCCCTGTCCTGTCTCTTTTCCCTGGACACTCTCTTTTCCCTCTTTTCCCCTGCTTGTCTCTGTCCCCTCTTTCCCCTCTCCTGTGTCTGTCACCTCTCTTCACTCGGTGTCTACTTTTCCCTGCTTTCACTCGCCTCTCTCTTTCCCCTCTCATTCATCAACTCTCTCTTTTCACTCTCTCTTCCCAGTCATGTCTCTTTTCCCTGGAATTTCTCTTTTCCCTCTTTTCCCCGGCTTGTCTCTTTCCCCTATTTCCCCTCTCCTGTGCCTGTCACCTCTCTTCATTCGGTGTGTAGATTTCCCACTTTCACTCGCCTCTCTCTTATCCCTCTCATTCCTGAAATCTCTCTTTTCCCTTGCCTGTCGCTTTTCCCTCTTTTGCCTTTTCTCCATGAACTCTTCCCTCTTTACCCTCAGCAGTCACTTTCCCCTGCTTTCCCTCAACTCCCTCTTTTCCACCTTTTCCCTCGCTTGTCTCTTTTCCCTGTTTCCCCTCGCCTGTCTCTCTCACCTCTGTTCTCTCGGCGTTCTTTTCCCCCGCTTTCACTCGCCTCTCTCTTTTCCCTCTCATTCATCAACTCTCTCTCTTCACTCTCTCCTCCCTGTCCTGTCTCTTTTCCCTGGACACTCTCTTTTCCTCGGCTTGTCTCTTTCCCCTCTTTCCCCTCTCCTGTGTCGGTCACCTCTCTTCACTCGGTGTGTAGATTTCCCACTTTCACTCGCCTCTCTCTTTTCCCTCTCATTCATCAACTCTCTCTTTTCCCTCTCTATTCCCTGTCCTGTCTCTTTTCCCTGGACACTCTCTTTTCCCTCATTTCCCCTGCTTGTCTCTTTCCCCTCTTTCCCCTCTCCTGTGTCGGTCACCTCTCTTCATTCGGTGTGTAGATTTCCCACTTCCACTCGCCTCTCTCTTTTCCCTCTCATTGGTCACCTCTCTTCATTCGGTGTGTAGATTTCCCACTTCCACTCGCCTCTCTCTTTTCCCTCTCATTCATCAACTCTCTCTTTTCCCTCTCTCTTCACTGTCCTGTCTCTTTTCCCTGGAACTTCTCTTTTCCCTCTTTTCCTCTGTTTGTCTCTTTCCCCTCTTTCCCCTCTCCTGTGTCGGTCACCTCTCTTCATTCGGTGTGTAGATTTCCCACTTCCACTCGCCTCTCTCTTTTCCCTCTCATTCATCAACTCTCTCTCTCTTCACTCTCTCTTCCCTGTCCTGTCTCTTTTCCCTGGACACTCTCTTTTCCCTCTTTTCCCCTGCTTGTCTCTGTCCCCTCTTTCCCCTCTCCTGTGTCGGTCACCTCTCTTCACTCGCTGTGTAACTGTCCCACTTTCTCTCGCCTCTCTCTTTCCCCTCTCATTCATCAACTCTCTCTTTTCACTCTCTCTTCCCAGTCATGTCTCTTTTCTCTGGACACTCTCTTTTCCCCGGACACTCTCTTTTCCCCGGCTTGTCTCTTTCCCCTCTTTACCCTCTCCTGTGTCTGTCACCTCTCTTCACTCGGTGTCTACTTTTCCCTGCTTTCACTCGCCTCTCTCTTTCCCCTCTCATTCATCAACTCTGTCTTTTCACTCTCTCTTCCCAGTCATGTCTCTTTTCCCTGGAATTTCTCTTTTCCCTCTTTTCCCCGGCTTGTCTCTTTCCCCTCTTTCCCCTCTCCTGTGTCTGTCACCTCTCTTCACTCGGTGTCTACTTTTCCCCGCTTTCACTCGCCTCTCTCTTTCCCCTCTCATTCATCAACTCTCTCTCTTCACTCTCTCCTCCCTGTCCTGTCTCTTTTCCCTGGACACTCTCTTTTCCCCGGACACTCTCTTTTCCTCGGCTTGTCTCTTTCCCCTCTTTCCCCTCTCCTGTGTCAGTCACCTCTCTTCACTCGGTGTGTAGATTTCCCACTTTCACTCGCCTCTCTCTTTTCCCTCTCATTCATCAACTCTCTCTATCTTCACTCTCTCTTCCCTGTCCTGTCTCTTTTCCCTGGACACTCTCTTTTCCCTCATTTCCCCTGCTTGTCTCTTTCCCCTATTTCCCCTCTCCTGTGTCGGTCACCTCTCTTCATTCGCTGTGTAGATTTCCCACTTTCACTCGCCTCTCTTTTTCCCCTCTCATTCATCCACTCTCTCTCTTCACTCTCTCTTCCCTGTCATGTCTCTTTTACCTGGAATTTCTCTTTTCCCTCTTTTCCCCTGCTTGTCTCTTTCCCCTCTTTCCCCTCTCCTGTGTCTGTCACCTCACTTCATTCGGTGTGTAGATTTCCCACTTTCACTCGCCTCTCTCTTTTCCGTCTCATTCATCAACTCTCTCTCTTCACTCTCTCCTCCCTGTCCTGTCTCTTTTCCCTGGACACTCTCTTTTCCCCGGCTTGTCTCTTTCCCCTCTTTCCCCTCTCCTTGCCTGTCACCTCTCTTCATTCGGTGTGTAGATTTCCCACTTTCACTCGCCTCTCTCTTTTCCCTCTCATTCCTGAAATCTCTCTTTTCCCTTGCCTGTCGCTTTTCCCTCTTTTGCCTTTTCTCCATGAACTCTTCCCTCTTTACCCTCAGCAGTCACTTTCCCCTGCTTTCCCTCAACTCCCTCTTTTCCACCTTTTCCCTCGCTTGTCTCTTTTCCCTGTTTCCCCTCGCCTGTCTCTCTCACCTCTGTTCTCTCGGCGTTCTTTTCCCCCGCTTTCACTCGCCTTCCTCTATTCCCTCCCTTTCCTCCACTCTCTCTTTTCCCTCTCTCTTCACTGTCCTGTCTCTTTTCCCTGGAACTTCTCTTTTCCCTCTTTTCCTCTGTTTGTCTCTTTCCCCTCTTTCCCCTCTCCTGTGTCGGTCACCTCTCTTCATTCGGTGTGTAGATTTCCCACTTCCACTCGCCTCTCTCTTTTCCCTCTCATTCATCAACTCTCTCTCTCTTCACTCTCTCTTCCCTGTCCTGTCTCTTTTCCCTGGACACTCTCTTTTCCCTCTTTTCCCCTGCTTGTCTCTGTCCCCTCTTTACCCTCTCCTGTGTCGGTCACCTCTCTTCACTCGCTGTGTAAATGTACCACTTTCTCTCGCCTCTCTCTTTCCCCTCTCATTCATCAACTCTCTCTTTTCACTCTCTCTTCCCAGTCATGTCGCTTTTCTCTGGACACTCTCTTTTCCCCGGACACTCTCTTTTCCCCGGCTTGTCTCTTTCCCCTCTTTCCCCTCTCCTGTGTCTGTCACCTCTCTTCACTCGGTGTCTACTTTTCCCTGCTTTCACTCGCCTCTCTCTTTCCCCTCTCATTCATCAACTCTCTCTCTTCACTCTCTCCTCCCTGTCCTGTCTCTTTTCCCTGGACACTCTCTTTTCCCCGGACACTCTCTTTTCCTCGGCTTGTCTCTTTCCCCTCTTTCCCCTCTCCTGTGTCTGTCACCTCTCTTCACTCGGTGTGTAGATTTCCCACTTTCACTCGCCTCTCTCTTTTCCCTCTCATTCATCAACTCTCTCTATCTTCACTCTCTCTTCCCTGTCCTGTGTCTTTTCCCTGGACACTCTCTTTTCCCTCATTTCCCCTGCTTGTCTCTTTCCCCTATTTCCCCTCTCCTGTGTCGGTCACCTCTCTTCATTCGCTGTGTAGATTTCCCACTTTCACTCGCCTCTCTCTTTTCCCTCTCATTCATCCACTCTCTCTCTTCACTCTCTCTTCCCAGTCATGTCTCTTTTCCCTGGAATTTCTCTTTTCCCTCTTTTCCCCTGCTTGTCTCTTTCCCATATTTCCCCTCTCCTGTGTCTGTCACCTCTCTTCACTCGGTGTGTAGATTTCCCACTTTCACTCGCCTCTCTCTTTTCCGTCTCATTCATCAACTCTCTCTCTTCACTCTCTCCTCCCTGTCCTGTCTCTTTTCCCTGGACACTCTCTTTTCCCCGGCTTGTCTCTTTCCCCTCTTTCCCCTCTTCTTGCCTGTCACCTCTCTTCATTCGGTGTGTAGATTTCCCACTTTCACTCGCCTCTCTCTTTTCCCTCTCATTCCTGAAATCTCTCTTTTCCCTTGCCTGTCGCTTTTCCCTCTTTTGCCTTTTCTCAATGAACTCTTCCCTCTTCACCCTCAGCAGTCACTTTCCCCTGCTTTCCCTCAACTCCCTCTTTTCCACCTTTTCCCTCGCTTGTCTCTTTTCCCTGTTTCCCCTCGCCTGTCTCTCTCACCTCTGTTCTCTCGGCGTTCTTTTCCCCCGCTTTCACTCGCCTTCCTCTATTCCCTCCCTTTCCTCCACTCTCTCTTTTCCCTCTCTCTTCACTGTCCTGTCTCTTTTCCCTGGAACTTCTCTTTTCCCTCTTTTCCTCTGTTTGTCTCTTTCCCCTCTTTCCCCTCTCCTGTGTCGGTCACCTCTCTTCATTCGGTGTGTAGATTTCCCACTTCCACTCGCCTCTCTCTTTTCCCTCTCATTCATCAACTCTCTCTCTCTTCACTCTCTCTTCCCTGTCCTGTCTCTTTTCCCTGGACACTCTCTTTTCCCTCTTTTCCCCTGCTTGTCTCTGTCCCCTCTTTACCCTCTCCTGTGTCGGTCACCTCTCTTCACTCGCTGTGTAAATGTACCACTTTCTCTCGCCTCTCTCTTTCCCCTCTCATTCATCAACTCTCTCTTTTCACTCTCTCTTCCCAGTCATGTCTCTTTTCTCTGGACACTCTCTTTTCCCCGGACACTCTCTTTTCCCCGGCTTGTCTCTTTCCCCTCTTTCCCCTCTCCTGTGTCTGTCACCTCTCTTCACTCGGTGTCTACTTTTCCCTGCTTTCACTCGCCTCTCTCTTTCCCCTCTCATTCATCAACTCTCTCTTTTCACTCTCTCTTCCCAGTCATGTCTCTTTTCCCTGGAATTTCTCTTTTCCCTCTTTTCCCCGGCTTGTCTCTTTCCCCTCTTTCCCCTCTCCTGTGTCTGTCACCTCTCTTCACTCGGTGTCTACTTTTCCCCGCTTTCACTCGCCTCTCTCTTTCCCCTCTCATTCATCAACTCTCTCTCTTCACTCTCTCCTCCCTGTCCTGTCTCTTTTCCCTGGACACTCTCTTTTCCCCGGACACTCTCTTTTCCTCGGCTTGTCTCTTTCCCCTCTTTCCCCTCTCCTGTGTCTGTCATCTCTCTTCACTCGGTGTCTACTTTTCCCCGCTTTCACTCGCCTCTCTCTTTCCCCTCTCATTCATCAACTCTCTCTCTTCACTCTCTCCTCCCTGTCCTGTCTCTTTTCTCTGGACACTCTCTTTTCCCCGGACACTCTCTTTTCCCCGGCTTGTCTCTTTCCCCTCTTTCCCCTCTCCTGTGTCTGTCACCTCTCTTCACTCGGTGTCTACTTTTCCCTGCTTTCACTCGCCTCTCTCTTTCCCCTCTCATTCATCAACTCTCTCTCTTCACTCTCTCCTCCCTGTCCTGTCTCTTTTCCCTGGACACTCTCTTTTCCCCGGACACTCTCTTTTCCTCGGCTTGTCTCTTTCCCCTCTTTCCCCTCTCCTGTGTCGGTCACCTCTCTTCACTCGGTGTGTAGATTTCCCACTTTCACTCGCCTCTCTCTTTTCCCTCTCATTCATCAACTCTCTCTATCTTCACTCTCTCTTCCCTGTCCTGTGTCTTTTCCCTGGACACTCTCTTTTCCCTCATTTCCCCTGCTTGTCTCTTTCCCCTATTTCCCCTCTCCTCTGTCGGTCACCACTCTTCATTCGCTGTGTAGATTTCCCACTTTCACTCGCCTCTCTTTTTTCCCTCTCATTCATCCACTCTCTCTCTTCACTCTCTCTTCCCAGTCATGTCTCTTTTACCTGGAATTTCTCTTTTCCCTCTTTTCCCCTGCTTGTCTCTTTCCCCTCTTTCCCCTCTCCTGTGTCTGTCACCTCACTTCATTCGGTGTGTAGATTTCCCACTTTCACTCGCCTCTCTCTTTTCCGTCTCATTCATCAACTCTCTCTCTTCACTCTCTCCTCCCTGTCCTGTCTCTTTTCCCTGGACACTCTCTTTTCCCCGGCTTGTCTCTTTCCCCTCTTTCCCCTCTCCTGTGTCTGTCACCTCTCTTCACTCGGTGTCTACTTTTCCCCGCTTTCACTCGCCTCTCTCTTTTCCCTCTCATTCATCAACTCTCTCTATCTTCACTCTCTCTTCCCTGTCCTGTGTGTTTTCCCTGGACACTCTCTTTTCCCTCGTTTCCCCGGCTTGTCTCTTTCCCCTATTTCCCCTCTCCTGTGCCTGTCACCTCTCTTCATTCGGTGTGTAGATTTCCCACTTTCACTCGCCTCTCTCTTTTCCCTCTCATTCCTGAAATCTCTCTTTTCCCTTGCCTGTCGCTTTTCCCTCTTTTGCCTTTTCTCCATGAACTCTTCCCTCTTCACCCTCAGCAGTCACTTTCCCCTGCTTTCCCTCAACTCCCTCTTTTCCACCTTTTCCCTCGCTTGTCTCTTTTCCCTGTTTCCCCTCGCCTGTCTCTCTCACCTCTGTTCTCTCGGCGTTCTTTTCCCCCGCTTTCACTCGCCTTCCTCTATTCCCTCCCTTTCCTCCACTCTCTCTTTTCCCTCTCTCTTCACTGTCCTGTCTCTTTTCCCTGGAACTTCTCTTTTCCCTCTTTTCCTCTGTTTGTCTCTTTCCCCTCTTTCCCCTCTCCTGTGTCGGTCACCTCTCTTCATTCGGTGTGTAGATTTCCCACTTCCACTCGCCTCTCTCTTTTCCCTCTCATTCATCAACTCTCTCTCTCTTCACTCTCTCTTCCCTGTCCTGTCTCTTTTCCCTGGACACTCTCTTTTCCCTCGCTTGTCTCTGTCCCCTCTTTACCCTCTCCTGTGTCGGTCACCTCTCTTCACTCGCTGTGTAAATGTCCCACTTTCTCTCGCCTCTCTCTTTCCCCTCTCATTCATCAACTCTCTCTTTTCACTCTCTCCTCCCTGTCCTGTCTCTTTTCCCTGGACACTCTCTTTTCCCCGGACACTCTCTTTTCCTCGGCTTGTCTCTTTCCCCTCTTTCCCTTCTCCTGTGTCGGTCACCTCTCTTCACTCGGTGTGTAGATTTCCCACTTTCACTCGCCTCTCTCTTTTCCCTCTCATTCATCAACTCTCTCTATCTTCACTCTCTCTTCCCTGTCCTGTGTCTTTTCCCTGGACACTCTCTTTTCCCTCATTTCCCCTGCTTGTCTCTTTCCCCTATTTCCCCTCTCCTGTGTCGGTCACCTCTCTTCATTCGCTGTGTAGATTTCCCACTTTCACTCGCCTCTCTTTTTTCCCTCTCATTCATCCACTCTCTCTCTTCACTCTCTCTTCCCAGTCATGTCTCTTTTCCCTGGAATTTCTCTTTTCCCTCTTTTCCCCTGCTTGTCTCTTTCCCATATTTCCCCTCTCCTGTGTCTGTCACCTCTCTTCACTCGGTGTGTAGATTTCCCACTTTCACTCGCCTCTCTCTTTTCCGTCTCATTCATCAACTCTCTCTCTTCACTCTCTCCTCCCTGTCCTGTCTCTTTTCCCTGGACACTCTCTTTTCCCCGGCTTGTCTCTTTCCCCTCTTTCCCCTCTCCTGTGTCTGTCACCTCACTTCACTCGGTGTCTACTTTTCCCCGCTTTCACTCGCCTCTCTCTTTTCCCTCTCATTCATCAACTCTCTCTATCTTCACTCTCTCTTCCCTGTCCTGTGTGTTTTCCCTGGACACTCTCTTTTCCCTCTTTTCCCCGGCTTGTCTCTTTCCCCTATTTCCCCTCTCCTGTGCCTGTCACCTCTCTTCATTCGGTGTGTAGATTTCCCACTTTCACTCGCCTCTCTCTTTTCCCTCTCATTCCTGAAATCTCTCTTTTCCCTTGCCTGTCGCTTTTCCCTCTTTTGCCTTTTCTCCATGAACTCTTCCCTCTTTACCCTCAGCAGTCACTTTCCCCTGCTTCCCTCAACTCCCTCTTTTCCACCTTTTCCCTCGCTTGTCTCTTTTCCCTGTTTCCCCTCGCCTGTCTCTCTCACCTCTGTTCTCTCGGCGTTCTTTTCCCCCGCTTTCACTCGCCTTCCTCTATTCCCTCCCTTTCCTCCACTCTCTCTTTTCCCTCTCTCTTCACTGTCCTGTCTCTTTTCCCTGGAACTTCTCTTTTCCCTCTTTTCCTCTGTTTGTCTCTTTCCCCTCTTTCCCCTCTCCTGTGTCTGTCACCTCTCTTCATTCGGTGTGTAGATTTCCCACTTCCACTCGCCTCTCTCTTTTCCCTCTCATTCATCAACTCTCTCTCTCTTCACTCTCTCTTCCCTGTCCTGTCTCTTTTCCCTGGACACTCTCTTTTCCCTCTTTTCCCCTGCTTGTCTCTGTCCCCTCTTTCCCCTCTCCTGTGTCTGTCACCTCTCTTCACTCGGTGTCTACTTTTCCCTGCTTTCACTCGCCACTCTCTTTCCCCTCTCATTCATCAACTCTCTCTTTTCACTCTCTCTTCCCAGTCATGTCTCTTTTCCCTGGAATTTCTCTTTTCCCTCTTTTCCCCGGCTTGTCTCTTTCCCCTATTTCCCCTCTCCTGTGCCTGTCACCTCTCTTCATTCGGTGTGTAGATTTCCCACTTCCACTCGCCTCTCTCTTTTCCCTCTCATTCATCAACTCTCTCTCTCTTCACTCTCTCTTCCCTGTCCTGTCTCTTTTCCCTGGACACTCTCTTTTCCCTCTTTTCCCCTGCTTGTCTCTGTCCCCTCTTTACCCTCTCCTGTGTCTGTCACCTCTCTTCACTCGGTGTCTACTTTTCCCTGCTTTCACTCGCCTCTCTCTTTCCCCTCTCATTCATCAACTCTGTCTTTTCACTCTCTCTTCCCAGTCATGTCTCTTTTCCCTGGAATTTCTCTTTTCCCTCTTTTCCCCGGCTTGTCTCTTTCCCCTATTTCCCCTCTCCTGTGTCTGTCACCTCTCTTCACTCGGTGTCTACTTTTCCCTGCTTTCACTCGCCTCTCTCTTTCCCCTCTCATTCATCAACTCTCTCTCTTCACTCTCTCCTCCCTGTCCTGTCTCTTTTCCCTGGACACTCTCTTTTCCCTGGACACTCTCTTTTCCCTCTTTTCCCCTGCTTGTCTCTGTCCCCTCTTTCCCCTCTCCTGTGTCGGTCACCTCTCTTCATTCGGTGTGTAAATGTCCCACGTTCTCTCGCCTCTCTCTTTCCCCTCTCATTCATCAACTCTGTCTTTTCACTCTCTCTTCCCTGTCCTGTCTCTTTTCCCTGGAATTTCTCTTTTCCCTCTTTTCCTCTGTTTGTCTCTTTCCCCTCTTTCCCCTCTCCTGTGTCGGTCACCTCTCTTCATTCGGTGTGTAGATTTCCCACTTTCTCTCGCCTCTCTCTTTCCCCTCTCATTCATCAACTCTCTCTTTTCACTCTCTCTTCCCAGTCATGTCTCTTTTCCCTGGAATTTCTCTTTTCCCTCTTTTCCCCGGCTTGTCTCTTTCCCCTCTTTCCCCTCTCCTGTGTCGGTCACCTCTCTTCACTCGGTGTCTACTTTTCCCTGCTTTCACTCGCCTCTCTCTTTTCCCTCTCATTCATCAACTCTCTCTCTTCACTCTCTCCTCCCTGTCCTGTCTCTTTTCCCTGGACACTCTCTTTTCCCCGGACACTCTCTTTTCCCCGGCTTGTCTCTTTCCCCTATTTCCCCTCTCCTGTGCCTGTCACCTCTCTTCATTCGGTGTGTAGATTTCCCACTTTCACTCGCCTCTCTCTTTTCCCTCTCGTTCCTGAAATCTCTCTTTTCCCTTGCCTGTCGCTTTTCCCTCTTTTGCCTTTTCTCCATGAACTCTTCCCTCTTTACCCTCAGCAGTCACTTTCCCCTGCTTTCCCTCAACTCCCTCTTTTCCACCTTTTCCCTCGCTTGTCTCTTTTCCCTGTTTCCCCTCGCCTGTGTCTCTCACCTCTGTTCTCTCGGCCTTCTTTTCCCCCGATTTCACTCGCCTTCCTCTATTCCCTCCCTTTCCTCCACTCTCTCTTTTCCCTCTCTCTTCACTGTCCTGTCTCTTTTCCCTGCAACTTCTCTTTTCCCTCTTTTCCTCTGTTTGTCTCTTTCCCCTCTTTCCCCTCTCCTGTGTCGGTCACCTCTCTTCATTCGGTGTGTAGATTTCCCACTTCCACTCGCCTCTCTCTTTTCCCTCTCATTCATCAACTCTCTCTCTCTTCACTCTCTCTTCCCTGTCCTGTCTCTTTTCCCTGGACAGTCTCTTTTCCCTCTTTTCCCCTGCTTGTCTCTGTCCCCTCTTTCCCCTCTCCTGTGTCGGTCACCTCTCTTCACTCGCTGTGTAAATGTCCCACTTTCTCTCGCCTCTCTCTTTCCCCTCTCATTCATCAACTCTCTCTTTTCACTCTCTCTTCCCAGTCATGTCTCTTTTCTCTGGACACTCTCTTTTCCCCGGACACTCTCTTTTCCCCGGCTTGTCTCTTTCCCCTCTTTCCCCTCTCCTGTGTCTGTCACCTCTCTTCACTCGGTGTCTACTTTTCCCTGCTTTCACTCGCCTCTCTCTTTCCCCTCTCATTCATCAACTCTCTCTCTTCACTCTCTCCTCCCTGTCCTGTCTCTTTTCCCTGGACACTCTCTTTTCCCTGGACACTCTCTTTTCCCTCTTTTCCCCTGCTTGTCTCTGTCCCCTCTTTCCCCTCTCCTGTGTCGGTCACCTCTCTTCATTCGGTGTGTAAATGTCCCACGTTCTCTCGCCTCTCTCTTTCCCCTCTCATTCATCAACTCTGTCTTTTCACTCTCTCTTCCCTGTCCTGTCTCTTTTCCCTGGAATTTCTCTTTTCCCTCTTTTCCTCTGTTTGTCTCTTTCCCCTCTTTCCCCTCTCCTGTGTCGGTCACCTCTCTTCATTCGGTGTGTAGATTTCCCACTTTCTCTCGCCTCTCTCTTTCCCGTCTCATTCATCAACTCTCTCTTTTCACTCTCTCTTCCCAGTCATGTCTCTTTTCCCTGGAATTTCTCTTTTCCCTCTTTTCCCCGGCTTGTCTCTTTCCCCTCTTTCCCCTCTCCTTTGTCGGTCACCTCTCTTCACTCGCTGTGTAAATGTCCCACTTTCACTCGCCTCTCTCTTTTCCGTCTCATTCATCAACTCTCTCTCTTCACTCTCTCCTCCCTGTCCTGTCTCTTTTCCCTGGACACTCTCTTTTCCCTCTTTTCCCCGGCTTGTCTCTTTCCCCTATTTCCCCTCTCCTGTGCCTGTCACCTCTCTTCATTCGGTGTGTAGATTTCCCACTTTCACTCGCCTCTCTCTTTTCCCTCTCGTTCCTGAAATCTCTCTTTTCCCTTGCCTGTCGCTTTTCCCTCTTTTGCCTTTTCTCCATGAACTCTTCCCTCTTTACCCTCAGCAGTCACTTTCCCCTGCTTTCCCTCAACTCCCTCTTTTCCACCTTTTCCCTCGCTTGTCTCTTTTCCCTGTTTCCCCTCGCCTGTCTCTCTCACCTCTGTTCTCTCGGCGTTCTTTTCCCCCGCTTTCACTCGCCTTCCTCTATTCCCTCCCTTTCCTCCACTCTCTCTTTTCCCTCTCTCTTCACTGTCCTGTCTCTTTTCCCTGGAACTTCTCTTTTCCCTCTTTTCCTCTGTTTGTCTCTTTCCCCTCTTTCCCCTCTCCTGTGTCGGTCACCTCTCTTCATTCGGTGTGTAGATTTCCCACTTCCACTCGCCTCTCTCTTTTCCCTCTCATTCATCAACTCTCTCTCTCTTCACTCTCTCTTCCCTGTCCTGTCTCTTTTCCCTGGACACTCTCTTTTCCCTCTTTTCCCCTGCTTGTCTCTGTCCCCTCTTTCCCCTCTCCTGTGTCGGTCACCTCTCTTCACTCGCTGTGTAAATGTCCCACTTTCTCTCGCCTCTCTCTTTCCCCTCTCATTCATCAACTCTCTCTTTTCACTCTCTCTTCCCAGTCATGTCTCTTTTCTCTGGACACTCTCTTTTCCCCGGACACTCTCTTTTCCCCGGCTTGTCTCTTTCCCCTCTTTCCCCTCTCCTGTGTCTGTCACCTCTCTTCACTCGGTGTCTACTTTTCCCTGCTTTCACTCGCCTCTCTCTTTCCCCTCTCATTCATCAACTCTCTCTCTTCACTCTCTCCTCCCTGTCCTGTCTCTTTTCCCTGGACACTCTCTTTTCCCCGGCTTGTCTCTTTCCCCTCTTTCCCCTCTCATGTGTCTGTCACCTCACTTCACTCGGTGTCTAATTTTCCCCGCTTTCACTCGCCTCTCTCTTTCCCCTCTCATTCATCAACTCTCTCTATCTTCACTCTCTCTTCCCTGTCCTGTGTGTTTTCCCTGGACACTCTCTTTTCCCTCTTTTCCCCGGCTTGTCTCTTTCCCCTATTTCCCCTCTCCTGTGTCTGTCACCTCTCTTCACTCGGTGTCTACTTTTCCCTGCTTTCACTCGCCTCTCTCTTTCCCCTCTCATTCATCAACTCTCTCTTTTCACTCTCTCTTCCCAGTCATGTCTCTTTTCCCTGGAATTTCTCTTTTCCCTCTTTTCCCCGGCTTGTCTCTTTCCCCTCTTTCCCCTCTCCTGTGTCTGTCACCTCTCTTCACTCGGTGTCTACTTTTCCCCGCTTTCACTCGCCTCTCTCTTTCCCCTCTCATTCATCAACTCTCTCTCTTCACTCTCTCCTCCCTGTCCTGTCTCTTTTCCCTGGACACTCTCTTTTCCCCGGACACTCTCTTTTCCTCGGCTTGTCTCTTTCCCCTCTTTCCCCTCTCCTGTGTCGGTCACCTCTCTTCACTCGGTGTGTAGATTTCCCACTTTCACTCGCCTCTCTCTTTTCCCTCTCATTCATCAACTCTCTCTATCTTCACTCTCTCTTCCCTGTCCTGTGTCTTTTCCCTGGACACTCTCTTTTCCCTCATTTCCCCTGCTTGTCTCTTTCCCCTATTTCCCCTCTCCTGTGTCGGTCACCACTCTTCATTCGCTGTGTAGATTTCCCACTTTCACTCGCCTCTCTTTTTTCCCTCTCATTCATCAACTCTCTCTCTTCACTCTCTCTTCCCAGTCATGTCTCTTTTCCCTGGAATTTCTCTTTTCCCTCTTTTCCCCGGCTTGTCTCTTTCCCCTCTTTCCCCTCTCCTGTGTCTGTCACCTCTCTTCACTCGGTGTCTACTTTTCCCTGCTTTCACTCGCCTCTCTCTTTCCCCTCTCATTCATCAACTCTCTCTCTTCACTCTCTCCTCCCTGTCCTGTCTCTTTTCCCTGGACACTCTCTTTTCCCCGGACACTCTCTTTTCCTCGGCTTGTCTCTTTCCCTTCTTTCCCCTCTCCTGTGTCGGTCACCTCTCTTCACTCGGTGTGTAGATTTCCCACTTTCACTCGCCTCTCTCTTTTCCCTCTCATTCATCAACTCTCTCTATCTTCACTCTCTCTTCCCTGTCCTGTGTCTTTTCCCTGGACACTCTCTTTTCCCTCATTTCCCCTGCTTGTCTCTTTCCCCTATTTCCCCTCTCCTGTGTCTGTCACCTCACTTCATTCGGTGTGTAGATTTCCCACTTTCACTCGCCTCTCTCTTTTCCGTCTCATTCATCAACTCTCTCTCTTCACTCTCTCCTCCCTGTCCTGTCTCTTTTCCCTGGGCTCTCTCTTTTCCCCGGCTTGTCTCTTTCCCCTCTTTCCCCTCTCCTGTGTCTGTCACCTCTCTTCACTCGGTGTCTACTTTTCCCTGCTTTCACTCGCCTCTCTCTTTTCCCTCTCATTCATCAACTCTCTCTTTTCACTCTCTCTTCCCAGTCATGTCTCTTTTCCCTGGAATTTCTCTTTTCCCTCTTTTCCCCGGCTTGTCTCTTTCCCCTCTTTCCCCTCTCCTGTGTCTGTCACCTCTCTTCACTCGGTGTCTACTTTTCCCCGCTTTCACTCGCCTCTCTCTTTCCCCTCTCATTCATCAACTCTCTCTCTTCACTCTCTCCTCCCTGTCCTGTCTCTTTTCCCTGGACACTCTCTTTTCCCCGGACACTCTCTTTTCCTCGGCTTGTCTCTTTCCCCTCTTTCCCCTCTCCTGTGTCGGTCACCTCTCTTCACTCGGTGTGTAGATTTCCCACTTTCACTCGCCTCTCTCTTTTCCCTCTCATTCATCAACTCTCTCTATCTTCACTCTCTCTTCCCTGTCCTGTGTCTTTTCCCTGGACACACTCTTTTCCCTCATTTCCCCTGCTTGTCTCTTTCCCCTATTTCCCCTCTCCTGTGTCGGTCACCACTCTTCATTCGCTGTGTAGATTTCCCACTTTCACTCGCCTCTCTTTTTTCCCTCTCATTCATCAACTCTCTCTCTTCACTCTCTCTTCCCAGTCATGTCTCTTTTCCCTGGAATTTCTCTTTTCCCTCTTTTCCCCGGCTTGTCTCTTTCCCCTCTTTCCCCTCTCCTGTGTCTGTCACCTCACTTCATTCGGTGTGTAGATTTCCCACTTTCACTCGCCTCTCTCTTTTCCGTCTCATTCATCAACTCTCTCTCTTCACTCTCTCCTCCCTGTCCTGTCTCTTTTCCCTGGGCTCTCTCTTTTCCCCGGCTTGTCTCTTTCCCCTCTTTCCCCTCTCCTGTGCCTGTCACCTCACTTCACTCGGTGTCTAATTTTCCCCGCTTTCACTCGCCTCTCTCTTTTCCCTCTCATTCATCAACTCTCTCTATGTTCACTCTCTCTTCCCTGTCCTGTGTGTTTTCCCTGGACACTCTCTTTTCCCTCTTTTCCCCGGCTTGTCTCTTTCCCCTATTTCCCCTCTCCTGTGCCTGTCACCTCTCTTCATTCGGTGTGTAGATTTCCCACTTTCACTCGCCTCTCTCTTTTCCCTCTCATTCCTGAAATCTTTCTTTTCCCTTGCCTGTCGCTTTTCCCTCTTTTGCCTTTTCTCCATGAACTCTTCCCTCTTTACCCTCAGCAGTCACTTTCCCCTGCTTTCCCTCAACTCCCTCTTTTCCACCTTTTCCCTCGCTTGTCTCTTTTCCCTGTTTCCCCTCGCCTGTCTCTCTCACCTCTGTTCTCTCGGCGTTCTTTTCCCCCGCTTTCACTCGCCTCTCTCTTTTCCCTCTCATTCATCAACTCTCTCTTTTCCCTCTCTCTTCACTGTCCTGTCTCTTTTCCCTGGACACTCTCTTTTCCCTCTTTTCCCCTGCTTGTCTCTGTCCCCTCTTTCCCCTCTCCTGTGTCGGTCACCTCTCTTCATTCGGTGTGTAGATTTCCCACTTCCACTCGCCTCTCTCTTTTCCCTCTCATTCATCAAATATCTCTCTTCACTCTCTCTTCCCTGTCCTGTCTCTTTTCACTGGACACTCTCTTTTCCCTCTTTTCCCCTGCTTGTCTCTGTCCCCTCTTTCCCCTCTCCTGTGTCGGTCACCTCTCTTCACTCGCTGTGTAAATGTCCCACTTTCTCTCGCCTCTCTCTTTCCCCTCTCATTCATCAACTCTCTCTTTTCACTCTCTCTTCCCAGTCATGTCTCTTTTCTCTGGACACTCTCTTTTCCCCGGCTTGTCTCTTTCCCCTCTTTCCCCTCTCCTGTGTCTGTCACCTCTCTTCACTCGGTGTCTACTTTTCCCTGCTTTCACTCGCCTCTCTCTTTCCCCTCTCATTCATCAACTCTCTCTTTTCACTCTCTCTTCCCAGTCATGTCTCTTTTCCCTGGAATTTCTCTTTTCCCTCTTTTCCCCGGCTTGTCTCTTTCCCCTCTTTCCCCTCTCCTGTGTCTGTCACCTCTCTTCACTCGGTGTCTACTTTTCCCTGCTTTCACTCGCCTCTCTCTTTCCCCTCTCATTCATCAACTCTCTCTCTTCACTCTCTCCTCCCTGTCCTGTCTGTTTTCCCTGGACACTCTCTTTTCCCCGGACACTCTCTTTTCCTCGGCTTGTCTCTTTCCCTTCTTTCCCCTCTCCTGTGTCGGTCACCTCTCTTCACTCGGTGTGTAGATTTCCCACTTTCACTCGCCTCTCTCTTTTCCCTCTCATTCATCAACTCTCTCTATCTTCACTCTCTCTTCCCTGTCCTGTGTCTTTTCCCTGGACACTCTCTTTTCCCTCATTTCCCCTGCTTGTCTCTTTCCCCTATTTCCCCTCTCCTGTGTCGGTCACCACTCTTCATTCGCTGTGTAGATTTCCCACTTTCACTCGCCTCTCTTTTTCCCCTCTCATTCATCCACTCTCTCTCTTCACTCTCTCTTCCCAGTCATGTCTCTTTTACCTGGAATTTCTCTTTTCCCTCTTTTCCCCTGCTTGTCTCTTTCCCCTCTTTCCCCTCTCCTGTGTCTGTCACCTCACTTCATTCGGTGTGTAGATTTCCCACTTTCACTCGCCTCTCTCTTTTCCGTCTCATTCATCAACTCTCTCTCTTCACTCTCTCCTCCCTGTCCTGTCTCTTTTCCCTGGACACTCTCTTTTCCCCGGCTTGTCTCTTTCCCCTCTTTCCCCTCTCATGTGTCTGTCACCTCACTTCACTCGGTGTCTAATATTCCCCGCTTTCACTCGCCTCTCTCTTTTCCCTCTCATTCATCAACTCTCTCTATGTTCACTCTCTCTTCCCTGTCCTGTGTGTTTTCCCTGGACACTCTCTTTTCCCTCTTTTCCCCGGCTTGTCTCTTTCCCCTATTTCCCCTCTCCTGTGCCTGTCACCTCTCTTCATTCGGTGTGTAGATTTCCCACTTTCACTCGCCTCTCTCTTTTCCCTCTCATTCCTGAAATCTTTCTTTTCCCTTGCCTGTCGCTTTTCCCTCTTTTGCCTTTTCTCCATGAACTCTTCCCTCTTTACCCTCAGCAGTCACTTTCCCCTGCTTTCCCTCAACTCCCTCTTTTCCACCTTTTCCCTCGCTTGTCTCTTTTCCCTGTTTCCCCTCGCCTGTCTCTCTCACCTCTGTTCTCTCGGCGTTCTTTTCCCCCGCTTTCACTCGCCTCTCTCTTTTCCCTCTCATTCATCAACTCTCTCTTTTCCCTCTCTCTTCCCTGTCCTGTCTCTTTTCCCTGGACACTCTCTTTTCCCTCTTTTCCCCTGCTTGTCTCTGTCCCCTCTTTCCCCTCTCCTGTGTCGGTCACCTCTCTTCACTCGCTGTGTAAATGTCCCACTTTCTCTCGCCTCTCTCTTTCCCCTCTCATTCATCAACTCTCTCTTTTCACTCTCTCTTCCCAGTCATGTCTCTTTTCTCTGGACACTCTCTTTTCCCCGGACACTCTCTTTTCCCCGGCTTGTCTCTTTCCCCTCTTTACCCTCTCCTGTGTCGGTCACCTCTCTTCACTCGGTGTCTACTTTTCCCTGCTTTCACTCGCCACTCTCTTTCCCCTCTCATTCATCAACTCTCTCTTTTCACTCTCTCTTCCCAGTCATGTCTCTTTTCCCTGGAATTTCTCTTTTCCCTCTTTTCCCTGGCTTGTCTCTTTCCCCTCTTTCCCCTCTCCTGTGTCTGTCACCTCTCTTCACTCGGTGTCTACTTTTCCCTGCTTTCACTCGCCTCTCTCTTTCCCCTCTCATTCATCAACTCTCTCTCTTCACTCTCTCCTCCCTGTCCTGTCTGTTTTCCCTGGACACTCTCTTTTCCCCGGACACTCTCTTTTCCTCGGCTTGTCTCTTTCCCTTCTTTCCCCTCTCCTGTGTCGGTCACCTCTCTTCACTCGGTGTGTAGATTTCCCACTTTCACTCGCCTCTCTCTTTTCCCTCTCATTCATCAACTCTCTCTATCTTCACTCTCTCTTCCCTGTCCTGTGTCTTTTCCCTGGACACTCTCTTTTCCCTCATTTCCCCTGCTTGTCTCTTTCCCCTATTTCCCCTCTCCTGTGTCGGTCACCACTCTTCATTCGCTGTGTAGATTTCCCACTTCCACTCGCCTCTCTTTTTTCCCTCTCATTCATCCACTCTCTCTCTTCACTCTCTCTTCCCAGTCATGTCTCTTTTACCTGGAATTTCTCTTTTCCCTCTTTTCCCCTGCTTGTCTCTTTCCCCTCTCCTGTGTCTGTCACCTCACTTCATTCGGTGTGTAGATTTCCCACTTTCACTCGCCTCTCTCTTTTCCCTCTCATTCATCAACTCTCTCTCTTCACTCTCTCCTCCCTGTCCTGTCTCTTTTCCCTGGGCTCTCTCTTTTCCCCGGCTTGTCTCTTTCCCCTCTTTCCCCTCTCCTGTGTCTGTCACCTCACTTCACTCGGTGTCTACTTTTCCCCGCTTTCACTCGCCTCTCTCTTTTCCCTCTCATTCATCAACTCTCTCTATCTTCACTCTCTCTTCCCTGTCCTGTGTGTTTTCCCTGGACACTCTCTTTTCCCTCTTTTTCCCGGCTTGTCTCTTTCCCCTATTTCCCCTCTCCTGTGCCTGTCACCTCTCTTCATTCGGTGTGTAGATTTCCCATTTTCACTCGCCTCTCTCTTTTCCCTCTCATTCCTGAAATCTCTCTTTTCCCTTGCCTGTCGCTTTTCCCTCTTTTGCCTTTTCTCCATGAACTCTTCCCACTTTACCCTCAGCAGTCACTTTCCCCTGCTTTCCCTCAACTCCCTCTTTTCCACCTTTTCCCTCGATTGTCTCTTTTCCCTGTTTCCCCTCGCCTGTCTCTCTCACCTCTGTTCTCTCGGCGTTCTTTTCCCCCGCTTTCACTCGCCTTCCTCTATTCCCTCCCTTTCCTCCACTCTCTCTCTTCACTCTCTCTTCCCTGTCCTGTCTCTTTTCCCTGGACACTCTCTTTTCCCTCTTTTCCCCTGCTTGTCTCTGTCCCCTCTTTCCCCTCTCCTGTGTCGGTCACCTCTCTTCACTCGCTGTGTAGATTTCCCACTTCCACTCGCCTCTCTCTTTTCCCTCTCATTCATCAACTCTCTCTTTTCACTCTCTCTTCCCAGTCATGTCTCTTTTCTCTGGACACTCTCTTTTCCCCGGACACTCTCTTTTCCCCGGCTTGTCTCTTTCCCCTCTTTCCCCTCTCCTGTGTCTGTCACCTCTCTTCACTCGGTGTCTACTTTTCCCCGCTTTCACTCGCCTCTCTCTTTCCCCTCTCATTCATCAACTCTCTCTCTTCACTCTCTCCTCCCTGTCCTGTCTCTTTTCCCTGGACACTCTCTTTTCCCCGGACACTCTCTTTTCCTCGGCTTGTCTCTTTCCCCTCTTTCCCCTCTCCTGTGTCGGTCACCTCTCTTCACTCGGTGTGTAGATTTCCCACTTTCACTCGCCTCTCTCTTTTCCCTCTCATTCATCAACTCTCTCTATCTTCACTCTCTCTTCCCTGTCCTGTCTCTTTTCCCTGGACACTCTCTTTTCCCTCATTTCCCCTGCTTGTCTCTTTCCCCTATTTCCCCTCTCCTGTGTCGGTCACCACTCTTCATTCGCTGTGTAGATTTCCCACTTTCACTCGCCTCTCTTTTTTCCCTCTCATTCATCCACTCTCTCTCTTCACTCTCTCTTCCCAGTCATGTCTCTTTTACCTGGAATTTCTCTTTTCCCTCTTTTCCCCTGCTTGTCTCTTTCCCCTCTTTCCCCTCTCCTGTGTCTGTCACCTCTCTTCACTCGGTGTGTAGATTTCCCACGTTCTCTCGCCTCTCTCTTTTCCGTCTCATTCATCAACTCTCTCTCTTCACTCTCTCCTCCCTGTCCTGTCTCTTTTCCCTGGACACTCTCTTTTCCCCGGCTTGTCTCTTTCCCCTCTTTCCCCTCTCATGTGTCTGTCACCTCACTTCACTCGGTGTCTAATTTTCCCCGCTTTCACTCGCCTCTCTCTTTCCCCTCTCATTCATCAACTCTCTCTATCTTCACTCTCTCTTCCCTGTCCTGTGTGTTTTCCCTGGACACTCTCTTTTCCCTCTTTTCCCCGGCTTGTCTCTTTCCCCTATTTCCCCTCTCCTGTGTCTGTCACCTCTCTTCACTCGGTGTCTACTTTTCCCTGCTTTCACTCGCCTCTCTCTTTCCCCTCTCATTCATCAACTCTCTCTTTTCACTCTCTCTTCCCAGTCATGTCTCTGTTCCCTGGAATTTCTCTTTTCCCTCTTTTCCCCGGCTTGTCTCTTTCCCCTCTTTCCCCTCTCCTGTGTCTGTCACCTCTCTTCACTCGGTGTCTACTTTTCCCCGCTTTCACTCGCCTCTCTCTTTCCCCTCTCATTCATCAACTCTCTCTCTTCACTCTCTCCTCCCTGTCCTGTCTCTTTTCCCTGGACACTCTCTTTTCCCCGGACACTCTCTTTTCCTCGGCTTGTCTCTTTCCCCTCTTTCCCCTCTCCTGTGTCGGTCACCTCTCTTCACTCGGTGTGTAGATTTCCCACTTTCACTCGCCTCTCTCTTTTCCCTCTCATTCATCAACTCTCTCTATCTTCACTCTCTCTTCCCTGTCCTGTGTCTTTTCCCTGGACACTCTCTTTTCCCTCATTTCCCCTGCTTGTCTCTTTCCCCTATTTCCCCTCTCCTGTGTCGGTCACCACTCTTCATTCGCTGTGTAGATTTCCCACTTTCACTCGCCTCTCTTTTTTCCCTCTCATTCATCAACTCTCTCTCTTCACTCTCTCTTCCCAGTCATGTCTCTTTTCCCTGGAATTTCTCTTTTCCCTCTTTTCCCCGGCTTGTCTCTTTCCCCTCTTTCCCCTCTCCTGTGTCTGTCACCTCTCTTCACTCGGTGTCTACTTTTCCCTGCTTTCACTCGCCTCTCTCTTTCCCCTCTCATTCATCAACTCTCTCTCTTCACTCTCTCCTCCCTGTCCTGTCTGTTTTCCCTGGACACTCTCTTTTCCCCGGACACTCTCTTTTCCTCGGCTTGTCTCTTTCCCTTCTTTCCCCTCTCCTGTGTCGGTCACCTCTCTTCACTCGGTGTGTAGATTTCCCACTTTCACTCGCCTCTCTCTTTTCCCTCTCATTCATCAACACTCTCTATCTTCACTCTCTCTTCCCTGTCCTGTGTCTTTTCCCTGGACACTCTCTTTTCCCTCATTTCCCCTGCTTGTCTCTTTCCCCTATTTCCCCTCTCCTGTGTCGGTCACCACTCTTCATTCGCTGTGTAGATTTCCCACTTTCACTCGCCTCTCTTTTTTCCCTCTCATTCATCCACTCTCTCTCTTCACTCTCTCTTCCCAGTCATGTCTCTTTTACCTGGAATTTCTCTTTTCCCTCTTTTCCCCTGCTTGTCTCTTTCCCCTCTCCTGTGTCTGTCACCTCACTTCATTCGGTGTGTAGATTTCCCACTTTCACTCGCCTCTCTCTTTTCCGTCTCATTCATCAACTCTCTCTCTTCACTCTCTCCTCCCTGTCCTGTCTCTTTTCCCTGGGCTCTCTCTTTTCCCCGGCTTGTCTCTTTCCCCTCTTTCCCCTCTCCTGTGCCTGTCACCTCACTTCACTCGGTGTCTACTTTTCCCCGCTTTCACTCGCCTCTCTCTTTTCCCTCTCATTCATCAACTCTCTCTATCTTCACTCTCTCTTCCCTGTCCTGTGTGTTTTCCCTGGACACTCTCTTTTCCCTCTTTTCCCCGGCTTGTCTCTTTCCCCTATTTCCCCTCTCCTGTGCCTGTCACCTCTCTTCATTCGGTGTGTAGATTTCCCACTTCCACTCGCCTCTCTCTTTCCCCTCTCATTCATCAACTCTCTCTTTTCACTCTCTCTTCCCAGTCATGTCTCTTTTCTCTGGACACTCTCTTTTCCCCGGACACTCTCTTTTCCCCGGCTTGTCTCTTTCCCCTCTTTCCCCTCTCCTGTGTCTGTCACCTCTCTTCACTCGGTGTCTACTTTTCCCTGCTTTCACTCGCCTCTCTCTTTTCCCTCTCATTCATCAACTCTCTCTTTTCACTCTCTCTTCCCAGTCATGTCTCTTTTCCCTGGAATTTCTCTTTTCCCTCTTTTCCCCGGCTTGTCTCTTTCCCCTCTTTCCCCTCTCCTGTGTCTGTCACCTCTCTTCACTCGGTGTCTACTTTTCCCCGCTTTCACTCGCCTCTCTCTTTCCCCTCTCATTCATCAACTCTCTCTCTTCACTCTCTCCTCCCTGTCCTGTCTCTTTTCCCTGGACACTCTCTTTTCCCCGGACACTCTCTTTTCCTCGGCTTGTCTCTTTCCCCTCTTTCCCCTCTCCTGTGTCGGTCACCTCTCTTCACTCGGTGTGTAGATTTCCCACTTTCACTCGCCTCTCTCTTTTCCCTCTCATTCATCAACTCTCTCTATCTTCACTCTCTCTTCCCTGTCCTGTGTCTTTTCCCTGGACACACTCTTTTCCCTCATTTCCCCTGCTTGTCTCTTTCCCCTATTTCCCCTCTCCTGTGTCGGTCACCACTCTTCATTCGCTGTGTAGATTTCCCACTTTCACTCGCCTCTCTTTTTTCCCTCTCATTCATCAACTCTCTCTCTTCACTCTCTCTTCCCAGTCATGTCTCTTTTCCCTGGAATTTCTCTTTTCCCTCTTTTCCCCGGCTTGTCTCTTTCCCCTCTTTCCCCTCTCCTGTGTCTGTCACCTCACTTCATTCGGTGTGTAGATTTCCCACTTTCACTCGCCTCTCTCTTTTCCGTCTCATTCATCAACTCTCTCTCTTCACTCTCTCCTCCCTGTCCTGTCTCTTTTCCCTGGGCTCTCTCTTTTCCCCGGCTTGTCTCTTTCCCCTCTTTCCCCTCTCCTGTGCCTGTCACCTCACTTCACTCGGTGTCTAATTTTCCCCGCTTTCACTCGCCTCTCTCTTTTCCCTCTCATTCATCAACTCTCTCTATGTTCACTCTCTCTTCCCTGTCCTGTGTGTTTTCCCTGGACACTCTCTTTTCCCTCTTTTCCCCGGCTTGTCTCTTTCCCCTATTTCCCCTCTCCTGTGCCTGTCACCTCTCTTCATTCGGTGTGTAGATTTCCCACTTTCACTCGCCTCTCTCTTTTCCCTCTCATTCCTGAAATCTTTCTTTTCCCTTGCCTGTCGCTTTTCCCTCTTTTGCCTTTTCTCCATGAACTCTTCCCTCTTTACCCTCAGCAGTCACTTTCCCCTGCTTTCCCTCAACTCCCTCTTTTCCACCTTTTCCCTCGCTTGTCTCTTTTCCCTGTTTCCCCTCGCCTGTCTCTCTCACCTCTGTTCTCTCGGCGTTCTTTTCCCCCGCTTTCACTCGCCTCTCTCTTTTCCCTCTCATTCATCAACTCTCTCTTTTCCCTCTCTCTTCACTGTCCTGTCTCTTTTCCCTGGACACTCTCTTTTCCCTCTTTTCCCCTGCTTGTCTCTGTCCCCTCTTTCCCCTCTCCTGTGTCGGTCACCTCTCTTCATTCGGTGTGTAGATTTCCCACTTCCACTCGCCTCTCTCTTTTCCCTCTCATTCATCAAATCTCTCTCTTCACTCTCTCTTCCCTGTCCTGTCTCTTTTCCCTGGACACTCTCTTTTCCCTCTTTTCCCCTGCTTGTCTCTGTCCCCTCTTTCCCCTCTCCTGTGTCGGTCACCTCTCTTCACTCGCTGTGTAAATGTCCCACTTTCTCTCGCCTCTCTCTTTCCCCTCTCATTCATCAACTCTCTCTTTTCACTCTCTCTTCCCAGTCATGTCTCTTTTCTCTGGACACTCTCTTTTCCCCGGCTTGTCTCTTTCCCCTCTTTCCCCTCTCCTGTGTCTGTCACCTCTCTTCACTCGGTGTCTACTTTTCCCTGCTTTCACTCGCCTCTCTCTTTCCCCTCTCATTCATCAACTCTCTCTTTTCACTCTCTCTTCCCAGTCATGTCTCTTTTCCCTGGAATTTCTCTTTTCCCTCTTTTCCCCGGCTTGTCTCTTTCCCCTCTTTCCCCTCTCCTGTGTCTGTCACCTCTCTTCACTCGGTGTCTACTTTTCCCTGCTTTCACTCGCCTCTCTCTTTCCCCTCTCATTCATCAACTCTCTCTCTTCACTCTCTCCTCCCTGTCCTGTCTGTTTTCCCTGGACACTCTCTTTTCCCCGGACACTCTCTTTTCCTCGGCTTGTCTCTTTCCCTTCTTTCCCCTCTCCTGTGTCGGTCACCTCTCTTCACTCGGTGTGTAGATTTCCCACTTTCACTCGCCTCTCTCTTTTCCCTCTCATTCATCAACTCTCTCTATCTTCACTCTCTCTTCCCTGTCCTGTGTCTTTTCCCTGGACACTCTCTTTTCCCTCATTTCCCCTGCTTGTCTCTTTCCCCTATTTCCCCTCTCCTGTGTCGGTCACCACTCTTCATTCGCTGTGTAGATTTCCCACTTTCACTCGCCTCTCTTTTTTCCCTCTCATTCATCCACTCTCTCTCTTCACTCTCTCTTCCCAGTCATGTCTCTTTTACCTGGAATTTCTCTTTTCCCTCTTTTCCCCTGCTTGTCTCTTTCCCCTCTCCTGTGTCTGTCACCTCACTTCATTCGGTGTGTAGATTTCCCACTTTCACTCGCCTCTCTCTTTTCCGTCTCATTCATCAACTCTCTCTCTTCACTCTCTCCTCCCTGTCCTGTCTCTTTTCCCTGGACACTCTCTTTTCCCCGGCTTGTCTCTTTCCCCTCTTTCCCCTCTCCTGTGCCTGTCACCTCACTTCACTCGGTGTCTACTTTTCCCCGCTTTCACTCGCCTCTCTCTTTTCCCTCTCATTCATCAACTCTCTCTATCTTCACTCTCTCTTCCCTGTCCTGTGTGTTTTCCCTGGACACTCTCTTTTCCCTCTTTTCCCCGGCTTGTCTCTTTCCCCTATTTCCCCTCTCCTGTGCCTGTCACCTCTCTTCATTCGGTGTGTAGATTTCCCATTTTCACTCGCCTCTCTCTTTTCCCTCTCATTCCTGAAATCTCTCTTTTCCCTTGCCTGTCGCTTTTCCCTCTTTTGCCTTTTCTCCATGAACTCTTCCCTCTTCACCCTCAGCAGTCACTTTCCCCTGCTTTCCCTCAACTCCCTCTTTTCCACCTTTTCCCTCGCTTGTCTCTTTTCCCTGTTTCCCCTCGCCTGTCTCTCTCACCTCTGTTCTCTCGGCGTTCTTTTCCCCCGCTTTCACTCGCCTTCCTCTATTCCCTCCCTTTCCTCCACTCTCTCTTTTCCCTCTCTCTTCACTGTCCTGTCTCTTTTCCCTGGAACTTCTCTTTTCCCTCTTTTCCTCTGTTTGTCTCTTTCCCCTCTTTCCCCTCTCCTGTGTCGGTCACCTCTCTTCATTCGGTGTGTAGATTTCCCACTTCCACTCGCCTCTCTCTTTCCCCTCTCATTCATCAACTCTCTCTTTTCACTCTCTCTTCCCAGTCATGTCTCTTTTCTCTGGACACTCTCTTTTCCCCGGACACTCTCTTTTCCCCGGCTTGTCTCTTTCCCCTCTTTCCCCTCTCCTGTGTCTGTCACCTCTCTTCACTCGGTGTCTACTTTTCCCTGCTTTCACTCGCCTCTCTCTTTCCCCTCTCATTCATCAACTCTCTCTTTTCACTCTCTCTTCCCAGTCATGTCTCTTTTCCCTGGAATTTCTCTTTTCCCTCTTTTCCCCGGCTTGTCTCTTTCCCCTCTTTCCCCTCTCCTGTGTCTGTCACCTCTCTTCACTCGGTGTCTACTTTTCCCCGCTTTCACTCGCCTCTCTCTTTTCCCTCTCATTCATCAACTCTCTCTCTTCACTCTCTCCTCCCTGTCCTGTCTCTTTTCCCTGGACACTCTCTTTTCCCCGGACACTCTCTTTTCCTCGGCTTGTCTCTTTCCCCTCTTTCCCCTCTCCTGTGTCGGTCACCTCTCTTCACTCGGTGTGTAGATTTCCCACTTTCACTCGCCTCTCTCTTTTCCCTCTCATTCATCAACTCTCTCTATCTTCACTCTCTCTTCCCTGTCCTGTGTCTTTTCCCTGGACACTCTCTTTTCCCTCATTTCCCCTGCTTGTCTCTTTCCCCTATTTCCCCTCTCCTGTGTCGGTCACCACTCTTAATTCGCTGTGTAGATTTCCCACTTTCACTCGCCTCTCTTTTTTCCCTCTCATTCATCCACTCTCTCTCTTCACTCTCTCTTCCCAGTCATGTCTCTTTTACCTGGAATTTCTCTTTTCCCTCTTTTCCCCTGCTTGTCTCTTTCCCCTCTCCTGTGTCTGTCACCTCACTTCATTCGGTGTGTAGATTTCCCACTTTCACTCGCCTCTCTCTTTTCCGTCTCATTCATCAACTCTCTCTCTTCACTCTCTCCTCCCTGTCCTGTCTCTTTTCCCTGGGCTCTCTCTTTTCCCCGGCTTGTCTCTTTCCCCTCTTTCCCCTCTCCTGTGTCTGTCACCTCACTTCACTCGGTGTCTACTTTTCCCCGCTTTCACTCGCCTCTCTCTTTTCCCTCTCATTCATCTACTCTCTCTATCTTCACTCTCTCTTCCCTGTCCTGTGTGTTTTCCCTGGACACTCTCTTTTCCCTCTTTTCCCCGGCTTGTCTCTTTCCCCTATTTCCCCTCTCCTGTGCCTGTCACCTCTCTTCATTCGGTGTGTAGATTTCCCACTTTCACTCGCCTCTCTCTTTTCCCTCTCATTCCTGAAATCTCTCTTTTCCCTTGCCTGTCGCTTTTCCCTCTTTTGCCTTTTCTCCATGAACTCTTCCCTCTTTACCCTCAGCAGTCACTTTCCCCTGCTTTCCCTCAACTCCCTCTTTTCCACCTTTTCCCTCGCTTGTCTCTTTTCCCTGTTTCCCCTCGCCTGTCTCTCTCACCCCTGTTCTCTCGGCGTTCTTTTCCCCCGCTTTCACTCGCCTTCCTCTATTCCCTCCCTTTCCTCCACTCTCTCTTTTCCCTCTCTCTTCACTGTCCTGTCTCTTTTCCCTGGAACTTCTCTTTTCCCTCTTTTCCTCTGTTTGTCTCTTTCCCCTCTCCTGTGTCGGTCACCTCTCTTCATTCGGTGTGTAGATTTCCCACTTCCACTCGCCTCTCTCTTTTCCCTCTCATTCATCAACTCTCTCTCTCTTCACTCTCTCTTCCCTGTCCTGTCTCTTTTCCCTGGACACTCTCTTTTCCCTCTTTTCCCCTGCTTGTCTCTGTCCCCTCTTTACCCTCTCCTGTGTCGGTCACCTCTCTACACTCGCTGTGTAAATGTCCCACTTTCTCTCGCCTCTCTCTTTCCCCTCTCATTCATCAACTCTCTCTTTTCACTCTCTCTTCCCAGTCATGTCTCTTTTCTCTGGACACTCTCTTTTCCCCGGACACTCTCTTTTCCCCGGCTTGTCTCTTTCCCCTCTTTCCCCTCTCCTGTGTCTGTCACCTCTCTTCACTCGGTGTCTACTTTTCCCTGCTTTCACTCGCCTCTCTCTTTCCCCTCTCATTCATCAACTCTCTCTTTTCACTCTCTCTTCCCAGTCATGTCTCTTTTCCCTGGAATTTCTCTTTTCCCTCTTTTCCCCGGCTTGTCTCTTTCCCCTCTTTCCCCTCTCCTGTGTCTGTCACCTCTCTTCACTCGGTGTCTACTTTTCCCTGCTTTCACTCGCCTCTCTCTTTCCCCTCTCATTCATCAACTCTCTCTTTTCACTCTCTCTTCCCAGTCATGTCTCTTTTCCCTGGAATTTCTCTTTTCCCTCTTTTCCCCGGCTTGTCTCTTTCCCCTCTTTCCCCTCTCCTGTGTCTGTCACCTCTCTTCACTCGGTGTCTACTTTTCCCCGCTTTCACTCGCCTCTCTCTTTTCCCTCTCATTCATCAACTCTCTCTCTTCACTCTCTCCTCCCTGTCCTGTCTCTTTTCCCTGGACACTCTCTTTTCCCCGGCTTGTCTCTTTCCCCTCTTTCCCCTCTCCTGTGTCTGTCACCTCACTTCACTCGGTGTCTACTTTTCCCCGCTTTCACTCGCCTCTCTCTTTTCCCTCTCATTCATCAACTCTCTCTATCTTCACTCTCTCTTCCCTGTCCTGTGTGTTTTCCCTGGACACTCTCTTTTCCCTCTTTTCCCCGGCTTGTCTCTTTCCCCTATTTCCCCTCTCCTGTGCCTGTCACCTCTCTTCATTCGGTGTGTAGATTTCCCACTTTCACTCGCCTCTCTCTTTTCCCTCTCATTCCTGAAATCTCTCTTTTCCCTTGCCTGTCGCTTTTCCCTCTTTTGCCTTTTCTCCATGAACTCTTCCCTCTTCACCCTCAGCAGTCACTTTCCCCTGCTTTCCCTCAACTCCCTCTTTTCCACCTTTTCCCTCGCTTGTCTCTTTTCCCTGTTTCCCCTCGCCTGTCTCTCTCACCTCTGTTCTCTCGGCGTTCTTTTCCCCCGCTTTCACTCGCCTTCCTCTATTCCCTCCCTTTCCTCCACTCTCTCTTTTCCCTCTCTCTTCACTGTCCTGTCTCTTTTCCCTGGAACTTCTCTTTTCCCTCTTTTCCTCTGTTTGTCTCTTTCCCCTCTTTCCCCTCTCCTGTGTCGGTCACCTCTCTTCATTCGGTGTGTAGATTTCCCACTTCCACTCGCCTCTCTCTTTTCCCTCTCATTCATCAACTCTCTCTCTCTTCACTCTCTCTTCCCTGTCCTGTCTCTTTTCCCTGGACACTCTCTTTTCCCTCTTTTCCCCTGCTTGTCTCTGTCCCCTCTTTACCCTCTCCTGTGTCGGTCACCTCTCTACACTCGCTGTGTAAATGTCCCACTTTCTCTCGCCTCTCTCTTTCCCCTCTCATTCATCAACTCTCTCTTTTCACTCTCTCTTCCCAGTCATGTCTCTTTTCTCTGGACACTCTCTTTTCCCCGGACACTCTCTTTTCCCCGGCTTGTCTCTTTCCCCTCTTTCCCCTCTCCTGTGTCTGTCACCTCTCTTCACTCGGTGTCTACTTTTCCCTGCTTTCACTCGCCTCTCTCTTTCCCCTCTCATTCATCAACTCTCTCTTTTCACTCTCTCTTCCCAGTCATGTCTCTTTTCCCTGGAATTTCTCTTTTCCCTCTTTTCCCCGGCTTGTCTCTTTCCCCTCTTTCCCCTCTCCTGTGTCTGTCACCTCTCTTCACTCGGTGTCTACTTTTCCCCGCTTTCACTCGCCTCTCTCTTTTCCCTCTCATTCATCAACTCTCTCTCTTCACTCTCTCCTCCCTGTCCTGTCTCTTTTCCCTGGACACTCTCTTTTCCCCGGACACTCTCTTTTCCTCGGCTTGTCTCTTTCCCCTCTTTCCCCTCTCCTGTGTCGGTCACCTCTCTTCACTCGGTGTGTAGATTTCCCACTTTCACTCGCCTCTCTCTTTTCCCTCTCATTCATCAACTCTCTCTATCTTCACTCTCTCTTCCCTGTCCTGTGTCTTTTCCCTGGACACTCTCTTTTCCCTCATTTCCCCTGCTTGTCTCTTTCCCCTATTTCCCCTCTCCTGTGTCGGTCACCACTCTTCATTCGCTGTGTAGATTTCCCACTTTCACTCGCCTCTCTTTTTTCCCTCTCATTCATCCACTCTCTCTCTTCACTCTCTCTTCCCAGTCATGTCTCTTTTACCTGGAATTTCTCTTTTCCCTCTTTTCCCCTGCTTGTCTCTTTCCCCTCTCCTGTGTCTGTCACCTCACTTCATTCGGTGTGTAGATTTCCCACTTTCACTCGCCTCTCTCTTTTCCGTCTCATTCATCAACTCTCTCTCTTCACTCTCTCCTCCCTGTCCTGTCTCTTTTCCCTGGGCTCTCTCTTTTCCCCGGCTTGTCTCTTTCCCCTCTTTCCCCTCTCCTGTGTCTGTCACCTCACTTCACTCGGTGTCTACTTTTCCCCGCTTTCACTCGCCTCTCTCTTTTCCCTCTCATTCATCAACTCTCTCTATCTTCACTCTCTCTTCCCTGTCCTGTGTGTTTTCCCTGGACACTCTCTTTTCCCTCTTTTCCCCGGCTTGTCTCTTTCCCCTATTTCCCCTCTCCTGTGCCTGTCACCTCTCTTCATTCGGTGTGTAGATTTCCCACTTTCACTCGCCTCTCTCTTTTCCCTCTCATTCCTGAAATCTCTCTTTTCCCTTGCCTGTCGCTTTTCCCTCTTTTGCCTTTTCTCCATGAACTCTTCCCTCTTTACCCTCAGCAGTCACTTTCCCCTGCTTTCCCTCAACTCCCTCTTTTCCACCTTTTCCCTCGCTTGTCTCTTTTCCCTGTTTCCCCTCGCCTGTCTCTCTCACCTCTGTTCTCTCGGCGTTCTTTTCCCCCGCTTTCACTCGCCTTCCTCTATTCCCTCCCTTTCCTCCACTCTCTCTTTTCCCTCTCTCTTCACTGTCCTGTCTCTTTTCCCTGGAACTTCTCTTTTCCCTCTTTTCCTCTGTTTGTCTCTTTCCCCTCTTTCCCCTCTCCTGTGTCGGTCACCTCTCTTCATTCGGTGTGTAGATTTCCCACTTCCACTCGCCTCTCTCTTTTCCCTCTCATTCATCAACTCTCTCTCTCTTCACTCTCTCTTCCCTGTCCTGTCTCTTTTCCCTGGACACTCTCTTTTCCCTCTTTTCCCCTGCTTGTCTCTGTCCCCTCTTTACCCTCTCCTGTGTCGGTCACCTCTCTACACTCGCTGTGTAAATGTCCCACTTTCTCTCGCCTCTCTCTTTCCCCTCTCATTCATCAACTCTCTCTTTTCACTCTCTCTTCCCAGTCATGTCTCTTTTCTCTGGACACTCTCTTTTCCCCGGACACTCTCTTTTCCCCGGCTTGTCTCTTTCCCCTCTTTCCCCTCTCCTGTGTCTGTCACCTCTCTTCACTCGGTGTCTACTTTTCCCTGCTTTCACTCGCCTCTCTCTTTCCCCTCTCATTCATCAACTCTCTCTTTTCACTCTCTCTTCCCAGTCATGTCTCTTTTCCCTGGAATTTCTCTTTTCCCCGGACACTCTCTTTTCCTCGGCTTGTCTCTTTCCCCTCTTTCCCCTCTCCTGTGTCGGTCACCTCTCTTCACTCGGTGTGTAGATTTCCCACTTTCACTCGCCTCTCTCTTTTCCCTCTCATTCATCAACTCTCTCTCTTCACTCTCTCCTCCCTGTCCTGTCTCTTTTCCCTGGACACTCTCTTTTCCCTCTTTTCCCCTGCTTGTCTCTGTCCCCTCTTTCCCCTCTCCTGTGTCGGTCACCTCTCTTCATTCGGTGTGTAAATGTCCCACGTTCTCTCGCCTCTCTCCTTCCCCTCTCATTCATCAACTCTGTCTTTTCACTCTCTCTTCCCTGTCCTGTCTCTTTTCCCTGGAATTTCTCTTTTCCCTCTTTTCCTCTGTTTGTCTCTTTCCCCTCTTTCCCCTCTCCTGTGTCGGTCACCTCTCTTCATTCGGTGTGTAGATTTCCCACTTCCACTCGCCTCTCTCTTTTCCCTCTCATTCATCAACTCTCTCTCTCTTCACTCTCTCTTCCCTGTCCTGTCTCTTTTCCCTGGACACTCTCTTTTCCCTCTTTTCCCCTGCTTGTCTCTGTCCCCTCTTTACCCTCTCCTGTGTCGGTCACCTCTCTTCACTCGCTGTGTAAATGTCCCACTTTCTCTCGCCTCTCTCTTTCCCCTCTCATTCATCAACTCTCTCTTTTCACTCTCTCTTCCCAGTCATGTCTCTTTTCTCTGGACACTCTCTTTTCCCCGGACACTCTCTTTTCCCCGGCTTGTCTCTTTCCCCTCTTTCCCCTCTCCTGTGTCTGTCACCTCTCTTCACTCGGTGTCTACTTTTCCCTGCTTTCACTCGCCTCTCTCTTTCCCCTCTCATTCATCAACTCTGTCTTTTCACTCTCTCTTCCCAGTCATGTCTGTTTTCCCTGGAATTTCTCTTTTCCCTCTTTTCCCCGGCTTGTCTCTTTCCCCTATTTCCCCTCTCCTGTGCCTGTCACCTCTCTTCATTCGGTGTGTAGATTTCCCACTTTCACTCGCCTCTCTCTTTTCCCTCTCATTCCTGAAATCTCTCTTTTCCCTTGCCTGTCGCTTTTCCCTCTTTTGCCTTTTCTCCATGAACTCTTCCCTCTTTACCCTCAGCAGTCACTTTCCCCTGCTTTCCCTCAACTCCCTCTTTTCCACCTTTCCCCTCGCCTGTCTCTCTCACCTCTGTTCTCTCGGCCTTCTTTTCCCCCGCTTTCACTCGCCTCTCTCTTTTCCCTCTCATTCATCAACTCTCTCTTTTCCCTCTCTCTTCACTGTCCTGTCTCTTTTCCCTGGAATTTCTCTTTTCCCTCTTTTCCTCTGTTTGTCTCTTTCCCCTCTTTCCCCTCTCCTGTGTCGGTCACCTCTCTTCATTCGGTGTGTAGATTTCCCACTTTCTCTCGCCTCTCTCTTTCCCCTCTCATTCATCAACTCTCTCTTTTCACTCTCTCTTCCCAGTCATGTCTCTTTTCCCTGGAATTTCTCTTTTCCCTCTTTTCCCCGGCTTGTCTCTTTCCCCTCTTTCCCCTCTCCTGTGTCTGTCACCTCTCTTCACTCGGTGTCTACTTTTCCCTGCTTTCACTCGCCTCTCTCTTTCCCCTCTCATTCATCAACTCTCTCTCTTCACTCTCTCCTCTCTGTCCTGTCTCTTTTCCCTGGACACTCTCTTTTCCCCGGACACTCTCTTTTCCCCGGCTTGTCTCTTTCCCCTATTTCCCCTCTCCTGTGCCTGTCACCTCTCTTCATTCGGTGTGTAGATTTCCCACTTTCTCTCGCCTCTCTCTTTCCCCTCTCATTCATCAACTCTCTCTTTTCACTCTCTCTTCCCAGTCATGTCTCTTTTCCCTGGAATTTGTCTTTTCCCTCTTTTCCCCGGCTTGTCTCTTTCCCCTCTTTCCCCTCTCCTGTTTCTGTCACCTCTCTTCACTCGGTGTCTACTTTTCCCTGCTTTCACTCGCCTCTCTCTTTTCCCTCTCATTCATCAACTCTCTCTCTTCACTCTCTCCTCCCTGTCCTGTCTCTTTTCCCTGGACACTCTCTTTTCCCTGGACACTCTCTTTTCCCCGGCTTGTCTCTTTCCCCTATTTCCCCTCTCCTGTGCCTGTCACCTCTCTTCATTCGGTGTGTAGATTTCCCACTTTCACTCGCCTCTCTCTTTTCCCTCTCGTTCCTGAAATCTCTCTTTTCCCTTGCCTGTCGCTTTTCCCTCTTTTGCCTTTTCTCCATGAACTCTTCCCTCTTTACCCTCAGCAGTCACTTTCCCCTGCTTTCCCTCAACTCCCTCTTTTCCACCTTTTCCCTCGCTTGTCTCTTTTCCCTGTTTCCCCTCGCCTGTGTCTCTCACCTCTGTTCTCTCGGCCTTCTTTTCCCCCGATTTCACTCGCCTTCCTCTATTCCCTCCCTTTCCTCCACTCTCTCTTTTCCTCTCTCTTCTCACTGTCCTGTCTCTTTTCCCTGGAATTTCTCTTTTCCCTCTTTTCCTCTGTTTGTCTCTTTCCCCTCTTTCCCCTCTCCTGTGTCGGTCACCTCTCTTCATTCGGTGTGTAGATTTCCCACTTTTTCTCGCCTCTCTCTTTCCCCTCTCAGTCATCAACTCTCTCTTTTCACTCTCTCTTCCCTGTCCTGTCTCTTTTCCCTGGACACTCTCTTTTCCCTCTTTTCCCCTGCTTGTCTCTGTCCCCTCTTTCCCCTCTCCTGTGTCGGTCACCTCTCTTCACTCGCTGTGTAAATGTCCCACTTTCTCTCGCCTCTCTCTTTCCCCTCTCATTCATCAACTCTCTCTTTTCACTCTCTCTTCCCAGTCATGTCTCTTTTCCCTGGAATTTCTCTTTTCCCTCTTTTCCCCGGCTTGTCTCTTTCCCCTCTTTCCCCTCTCCTGTGTCTGTCACCTCTCTTCACTCGGTGTCTACTTTTCCCTGCTTTCACTCGCCTCTCTCTTTCCCCTCTCATTCATCAACTCTCTCTCTTCACTCTCTCCTCCCTGTCCTGTCTCTTTTCCCTGGACACTCTCTTTTCCCCGGACACTCTCTTTTCCCCAGCTTGTCTCTTTCCCCTATTTCCCCTCTCCTGTGCCTGTCACCTCTCTTCATTCGGTGTGTAGATTTCCCACTTTCTCTCGCCTCTCTCATTCCCCTCTCATTCATCAACTCTCTCTTTTCACTCTCTCTTCCCAGTCATGTCTCTTTTCCCTGGAATTTCTCTTTTCCCTCTTTTCCCCGGCTTGTCTCTTTCCCCTCTTTCCCCTCTCCTGTGTCTGTCACCTCTCTTCACTCGGTGTCTACTTTTCCCTGCTTTCACTCGCCTCTCTCTTTCCCCTCTCATTCATCAACTCTCTCTCTTCACTCTCTCCTCCCTGTCCTGTCTCTTTTCCCTGGACACTCTCTTTTCCCTGGACACTCTCTTTTCCCTCTTTTCCCCTGCTTGTCTCTGTCCCCTCTTTCCCCTCTCCTGTGTCGGTCACCTCTCTTCATTCGGTGTGTAAATGTCCCACGTTCTCTCGCCTCTCTCTTTCCCCTCTCATTCATCAACTCTGTCTTTTCACTCTCTCTTCCCTGTCCTGTCTCTTTTCCCTGGAATTTCTCTTTTCCCTCTTTTCCTCTGTTTGTATCTTTCCCCTCTTTCCCCTCTCCTGTGTCGGTCACCTCTCTTCATTCGGTGTGTAGATTTCCCACTTTCTCTCGCCTCTCTCTTTCCCCTCTCATTCATCAACTCTCTCTTTTCACTCTCTCTTCCCAGTCATGCCTCTTTTCCCTGGAATTTCTCTTTTCCCTCTTTTCCCCGGCTTGTCTCTTTCCCCTCTTTCCCCTCTCCTGTGTCTGTCACCTCTCTTCACTCGGTGTCTACTTTTCCCTGCTTTCACTCGCCTCTCTCTTTTCCCTCTCATTCATCAACTCTCTCTCTTCACTCTCTCCTCCCTGTCCTGTCTCTTTTCCCTGGACACTCTCTTTTCCCCGGACACTCTCTTTTCCCCGGCTTGTCTCTTTCCCCTATTTCCCCTCTCCTGTGCCTGTCACCTCTCTTCATTCGGTGTGTAGATTTCCCACTTTCACTCGCCTCTCTCTTTTCCCTCTCGTTCCTGAAATCTCTCTTTTCCCTTGCCTGTCGCTTTTCCCTCTTTTGCCTTTTCTCCATGAACTCTTCCCTCTTTACCCTCAGCAGTCACTTTCCCCTGCTTTCCCTCAACTCCCTCTTTTCCACCTTTTCCCTCGCTTGTCTCTTTTCCCTGTTTCCCCTCGCCTGAGTCTCTCACCTCTGTTCTCTCGGCCTTCTTTTCCCCCGATTTCACTCGCCTTCCTCTATTCCCTCCCTTGCCTCCACTCTCTCTTTTCCCTCTCTCTTCACTGTCCTGTCTCTTTTCCCTGCAACTTCTCTTTTCCCTCTTTTCCTCTGTTTGTCTCTTTCCCCTCTTTCCCCTCTCCTGTGTCGGTCACCTCTCTTCATTCGGTGTGTAGATTTCCCACTTCCACTCGCCTCTCTCTTTTCCCTCTCATTCATCAACTCTCTCTCTCTTCACTCTCTCTTCCCTGTCCTGTCTCTTTTCCCTGGACACTCTCTTTTCCCTCTTTCCCCCTGCTTGTCTCTGTCCCCTCTTTCCCCTCTCCTGTGTCTGTCACCTCACTTCATTCGGTGTGTAGATTTCCCACTTTCACTCGCCTCTCTCTTTTCCGTCTCATTCATCAACTCTCTCTCTTCACTCTCTCCTCCCTGTCCTGTCTCTTTTCCCTGGACACTCTCTTTTCCTCGGCTTGTCTCTTTCCCCTCTTTCCCCTCTCCTGTGTCGGTCACCTCTCTTCACTCGGTGTGTAGATTTCCCACTTTCACTCGCCTCTCTCTTTTCCCTCTCATTCATCAACTCTCTCTTTTCCCTCTCTATTCCCTGTCCTGTCTCTTTTCCCTGGACACTCTCTTTTCCCTCATTTCCCCTGCTTGTCTCTTTCCCCTCTTTCCCCTCTCCTGTGTCGGTCACCTCTCTTCATTCGGTGTGTAGATTTCCCACTTCCACTCGCCTCTCTCTTTTCCCTCTCATTGGTCACCTCTCTGCATTCGGTGTGTAGATTTCCCACTTCCACTCGCCTCTCTCTTTTCCCTCTCATTCATCAACTCTCTCTTTTCCCTCTCTCTTCACTGTCCTGTCTCTTTTCCCTGGAACTTCTCTTTTCCCTCTTTTCCTCTGTTTGTCTCTTTCCCCTCTTTCCCCTCTCCTGTGTCGGTCACCTCTCTTCATTCGGTGTGTAGATTTCCCACTTCCACTCGCCTCTCTCTTTTCCCTCTCATTCATCAACTCTCTCTCTCTTCACTCTCTCTTCCCTGTCCTGTCTCTTTTCCCTGGACACTCTCTTTTCCCTCTTTTCCCCTGCTTGTCTCTGTCCCCTCTTTCCCCTCTCCTGTGTCGGTCACCTCTCTTCACTCGCTGTGTAACTGTCCCACTTTCTCTCGCCTCTCTCTTTCCCCTCTCATTCATCAACTCTCTCTTTTCACTCTCTCTTCCCAGTCATGTCTCTTTTCTCTGGACACTCTCTTTTCCCCGGACACTCTCTTTTCCCCGGCTTGTCTCTTTCCCCTCTTTACCCTCTCCTGTGTCTGTCACCTCTCTTCACTCGGTGTCTACTTTTCCCTGCTTTCACTCGCCTCTCTCTTTCCCCTCTCATTCATCAACTCTGTCTTTTCACTCTCTCTTCCCAGTCATGTCTCTTTTCCCTGGAATTTCTCTTTTCCCTCTTTTCCCCGGCTTGTCTCTTTCCCCTCTTTCCCCTCTCCTGTGTCTGTCACCTCTCTTCACTCGGTGTCTACTTTTCCCCGCTTTCACTCGCCTCTCTCTTTCCCCTCTCATTCATCAACTCTCTCTCTTCACTCTCTCCTCCCTGTCCTGTCTCTTTTCCCTGGACACTCTCTTTTCCCCGGACACTCTCTTTTCCTCGGCTTGTCTCTTTCCCCTCTTTCCCCTCTCCTGTGTCGGTCACCTCTCTTCACTCGGTGTGTAGATTTCCCACTTTCACTCGCCTCTCTCTTTTCCCTCTCATTCATCAACTCTCTCTATCTTCACTCTCTCTTCCCTGTCCTGTCTCTTTTCCCTGGACACTCTCTTTTCCCTCATTTCCCCTGCTTGTCTCTTTCCCCTATTTCCCCTCTCCTGTGTCGGTCACCTCTCTTCATTCGCTGTGTAGATTTCCCACTTTCACTCGCCTCTCTTTTTCCCCTCTCATTCATCCACTCTCTCTCTTCACTCTCTCTTCCCTGTCATGTCTCTTTTCCCTGGAATTTCTCTTTTCCCTCTTTTCCCCTGCTTGTCTCTTTCCCATATTTCCCCTCTCCTGTGTCTGTCACCTCACTTCATTCGGTGTGTAGATTTCCCACTTTCACTCGCCTCTCTCTTTTCCGTCTCATTCATCAACTCTCTCTCTTCACTCTCTCCTCCCTGTCCTGTCTCTTTTCCCTGGACACTCTCTTTTCCCCGGCTTGTCTCTTTCCCCTCTTTCCCCTCTCCTTGCCTGTCACCTCTCTTCATTCGGTGTGTAGATTTCCCACTTTCACTCGCCTCTCTCTTTTCCCTCTCATTCCTGAAATCTCTCTTTTCCCTTGCCTGTCGCTTTTCCCTCTTTTGCCTTTTCTCCATGAACTCTTCCCTCTTTACCCTCAGCAGTCACTTTCCCCTGCTTTCCCTCAACTCCCTCTTTTCCACCTTTTCCCTCGCTTGTCTCTTTTCCCTGTTTCCCCTCGCCTGTCTCTCTCACCTCTGTTCTCTCGGCGTTCTTTTCCCCCGCTTTCACTCGCCTTCCTCTATTCCCTCCCTTTCCTCCACTCTCTCTTTTCCCTCTCTCTTCACTGTCCTGTCTCTTTTCCCTGGAACTTCTCTTTTCCCTCTTTTCCTCTGTTTGTCTCTTTCCCCTCTTTCCCCTCTCCTGTGTCGGTCACCTCTCTTCATTCGGTGTGTAGATTTCCCACTTCCACTCGCCTCTCTCTTTTCCCTCTCATTCATCAACTCTCTCTCTCTTCACTCTCTCTTCCCTGTCCTGTCTCTTTTCCCTGGACACTCTCTTTTCCCTCTTTTCCCCTGCTTGTCTCTGTCCCCTCTTTACCCTCTCCTGTGTCGGTCACCTCTCTTCACTCGCTGTGTAAATGTACCACTTTCTCTCGCCTCTCTCTTTCCCCTCTCATTCATCAACTCTCTCTTTTCACTCTCTCTTCCCAGTCATGTCGCTTTTCTCTGGACACTCTCTTTTCCCCGGACACTCTCTTTTCCCCGGCTTGTCTCTTTCCCCTCTTTCCCCTCTCCTGTGTCTGTCACCTCTCTTCACTCGGTGTCTACTTTTCCCTGCTTTCACTCGCCTCTCTCTTTCCCCTCTCATTCATCAACTCTCTCTCTTCACTCTCTCCTCCCTGTCCTGTCTCTTTTCCCTGGACACTCTCTTTTCCCCGGACACTCTCTTTTCCTCGGCTTGTCTCTTTCCCCTCTTTCCCCTCTCCTGTGTCGGTCACCTCTCTTCACTCGGTGTGTAGATTTCCCACTTTCACTCGCCTCTCTCTTTTCCCTCTCATTCATCAACTCTCTCTATCTTCACTCTCTCTTCCCTGTCCTGTGTCTTTTCCCTGGACACTCTCTTTTCCCTCATTTCCCCTGCTTGTCTCTTTCCCCTATTTCCCCTCTCCTGTGTCGGTCACCTCTCTTCATTCGCTGTGTAGATTTCCCACTTTCACTCGCCTCTCTTTTTTCCCTCTCATTCATCCACTCTCTCTCTTCACTCTCTCTTCCCAGTCATGTCTCTTTTCCCTGGAATTTCTCTTTTCCCTCTTTTCCCCTGCTTGTCTCTTTCCCATATTTCCCCTCTCCTGTGTCGGTCACCTCTCTTCACTCGGTGTGTAGATTTCCCACTTTCACTCGCCTCTCTCTTTTCCGTCTCATTCATCAACTCTCTCTCTTCACTCTCTCCTCCCTGTCCTGTCTCTTTTCCCTGGACACTCTCTTTTCCCCGGCTTGTCTCTTTCCCCTCTTTCCCCTCTCCTTGCCTGTCACCTCTCTTCATTCGGTGTGTAGATTTCCCACTTTCACTCGCCTCTCTCTTTTCCCTCTCATTCCTGAAATCTCTCTTTTCCCTTGCCTGTCGCTTTTCCCTCTTTTGCCTTTTCTCAATGAACTCTTCCCTCTTCACCCTCAGCAGTCACTTTCCCCTGCTTTCCCTCAACTCCCTCTTTTCCACCTTTTCCCTCGCTTGTCTCTTTTCCCTGTTTCCCCTCGCCTGTCTCTCTCACCTCTGTTCTCTCGGCGTTCTTTTCCCCCGCTTTCACTCGCCTTCCTCTATTCCCTCCCTTTCCTCCACTCTCTCTTTTCCCTCTCTCTTCACTGTCCTGTCTCTTTTCCCTGGAACTTCTCTTTTCCCTCTTTTCCTCTGTTTGTCTCTTTCCCCTCTTTCCCCTCTCCTGTGTCGGTCACCTCTCTTCATTCGGTGTGTAGATTTCCCACTTCCACTCGCCTCTCTCTTTTCCCTCTCATTCATCAACTCTCTCTCTCTTCACTCTCTCTTCCCTGTCCTGTCTCTTTTCCCTGGACACTCTCTTTTCCCTCTTTTCCCCTGCTTGTCTCTGTCCCCTCTTTCCCCTCTCCTGTGTCTGTCACCTCTCTTCACTCGGTGTCTACTTTTCCCTGCTTTCACTCGCCTCTCTCTTATCCCTCTCATTCCTGAAATCTCTCTTTTCCCTTGCCTGTCGCTTTTCCCTCTTTTGCCTTTTCTCCATGAACTCTTCCCTCTTTACCCTCAGCAGTCACTTTCCCCTGCTTTCCCTCAACTCCCTCTTTTCCACCTTTTCCCTCGCTTGTCTCTTTTCCCTGTTTCCCCTCGCCTGTCTCTCTCACCTCTGTTCTCTCGGCGTTCTTTTCCCCCGCTTTCACTCGCCTCTCTCTTTTCCCTCTCATTCATCAACTCTCTCTCTTCACTCTCTCCTCCCTGTCCTGTCTCTTTTCCCTGGACACTCTCTTTTCCTCGGCTTGTCTCTTTCCCCTCTTTCCCCTCTCCTGTGTCGGTCACCTCTCTTCACTCGGTGTGTAGATTTCCCACTTTCACTCGCCTCTCTCTTTTCCCTCTCATTCATCAACTCTCTCTTTTCCCTCTCTATTCCCTGTCCTGTCTCTTTTCCCTGGACACTCTCTTTTCCCTCATTTCCCCTGCTTGTCTCTTTCCCCTCTTTCCCCTCTCATGTGTCGGTCACCTCTCTTCATTCGGTGTGTAGATTTCCCACTTCCACTCGCCTCTCTCTTTTCCCTCTCATTGGTCACCTCTCTTCATTCGGTGTGTAGATTTCCCACTTCCACTCGCCTCTCTCTTTTCCCTCTCATTCATCAACTCTCTCTTTTCCCTCTCTCTTCACTGTCCTGTCTCTTTTCCCTGGAACTTCTCTTTTCCCTCTTTTCCTCTGTTTGTCTCTTTCCCCTCTTTCCCCTCTCCTGTGTCGGTCACCTCTCTTCATTCGGTGTGTAGATTTCCCACTTCCACTCGCCTCTCTCTTTTCCCTCTCATTCATCAACTCTCTCTCTCTTCACTCTCTCTTCCCTGTCCTGTCTCTTTTCCCTGGACACTCTCTTTTCCCTCTTTTCCCCTGCTTGTCTCTGTCCCCTCTTTCCCCTCTCCTGTGTCGGTCACCTCTCTTCACTCGCTGTGTAACTGTCCCACTTTCTCTCGCCTCTCTCTTTCCCCTCTCATTCATCAACTCTCTCTTTTCACTCTCTCTTCCCAGTCATGTCTCTTTTCTCTGGACACTCTCTTTTCCCCGGACACTCTCTTTTCCCCGGCTTGTCTCTTTCCCCTCTTTACCCTCTCCTGTGTCTGTCACCTCTCTTCACTCGGTGTCTACTTTTCCCTGCTTTCACTCGCCTCTCTCTTTCCCCTCTCATTCATCAACTCTGTCTTTTCACTCTCTCTTCCCAGTCATGTCTCTTTTCCCTGGAATTTCTCTTTTCCCTCTTTTCCCCGGCTTGTCTCTTTCCCCTCTTTCCCCTCTCCTGTGTCTGTCACCTCTCTTCACTCGGTGTCTACTTTTCCCCGCTTTCACTCGCCTCTCTCTTTCCCCTCTCATTCATCAACTCTCTCTCTTCACTCTCTCCTCCCTGTCCTGTCTCTTTTCCCTGGACACTCTCTTTTCCCCGGACACTCTCTTTTCCTCGGCTTGTCTCTTTCCCCTCTTTCCCCTCTCCTGTGTCGGTCACCTCTCTTCACTCGGTGTGTAGATTTCCCACTTTCACTCGCCTCTCTCTTTTCCCTCTCATTCATCAACTCTCTCTATCTTCACTCTCTCTTCCCTGTCCTGTCTCTTTTCCCTGGACACTCTCTTTTCCCTCATTTCCCCTGCTTGTCTCTTTCCCCTATTTCCCCTCTCCTGTGTCGGTCACCTCTCTTCATTCGCTGTGTAGATTTCCCACTTTCACTCGCCTCTCTTTTTCCCCTCTCATTCATCCACTCTCTCTCTTCACTCTCTCTTCCCTGTCATGTCTCTTTTACCTGGAATTTCTCTTTTCCCTCTTTTCCCCTGCTTGTCTCTTTCCCCTCTTTCCCCTCTCCTGTGTCTGTCACCTCACTTCATTCGGTGTGTAGATTTCCCACTTTCACTCGCCTCTCTCTTTTCCGTCTCATTCATCAACTCTCTCTCTTCACTCTCTCCTCCCTGTCCTGTCTCTTTTCCCTGGACACTCTCTTTTCCCCGGCTTGTCTCTTTCCCCTCTTTCCCCTCTCCTTGCCTGTCACCTCTCTTCATTCGGTGTGTAGATTTCCCACTTTCACTCGCCTCTCTCTTTTCCCTCTCATTCCTGAAATCTCTCTTTTCCCTTGCCTGTCGCTTTTCCCTCTTTTGCCTTTTCTCCATGAACTCTTCCCTCTTTACCCTCAGCAGTCACTTTCCCCTGCTTTCCCTCAACTCCCTCTTTTCCACCTTTTCCCTCGCTTGTCTCTTTTCCCTGTTTCCCCTCGCCTGTCTCTCTCACCTCTGTTCTCTCGGCGTTCTTTTCCCCCGCTTTCACTCGCCTTCCTCTATTCCCTCCCTTTCCTCCACTCTCTCTTTTCCCTCTCTCTTCACTGTCCTGTCTCTTTTCCCTGGAACTTCTCTTTTCCCTCTTTTCCTCTGTTTGTCTCTTTCCCCTCTCCTGTGTCGGTCACCTCTCTTCATTCGGTGTGTAGATTTCCCACTTCCACTCGCCTCTCTCTTTTCCCTCTCATTCATCAACTCTCTCTCTCTTCACTCTCTCTTCCCTGTCCTGTCTCTTTTCCCTGGACACTCTCTTTTCCCTCTTTTCCCCTGCTTGTCTCTGTCCCCTCTTTACCCTCTCCTGTGTCGGTCACCTCTCTTCACTCGCTGTGTAAATGTACCACTTTCTCTCGCCTCTCTCTTTCCCCTCTCATTCATCAACTCTCTCTTTTCACTCTCTCTTCCCAGTCATGTCGCTTTTCTCTGGACACTCTCTTTTCCCCGGACACTCTCTTTTCCCCGGCTTGTCTCTTTCCCCTCTTTCCCCTCTCCTGTGTCTGTCACCTCTCTTCACTCGGTGTCTACTTTTCCCTGCTTTCACTCGCCTCTCTCTTTCCCCTCTCATTCATCAACTCTCTCTCTTCACTCTCTCCTCCCTGTCCTGTCTCTTTTCCCTGGACACTCTCTTTTCCCCGGACACTCTCTTTTCCTCGGCTTGTCTCTTTCCCCTCTTTCCCCTCTCCTGTGTCGGTCACCTCTCTTCACTCGGTGTGTAGATTTCCCACTTTCACTCGCCTCTCTCTTTTCCCTCTCATTCATCAACTCTCTCTATCTTCACTCTCTCTTCCCTGTCCTGTGTCTTTTCCCTGGACACTCTCTTTTCCCTCATTTCCCCTGCTTGTCTCTTTCCCCTATTTCCCCTCTCCTGTGTCGGTCACCTCTCTTCATTCGCTGTGTAGATTTCCCACTTTCACTCGCCTCTCTCTTTTCCCTCTCATTCATCCACTCTCTCTCTTCACTCTCTCTTCCCAGTCATGTCTCTTTTCCCTGGAATTTCTCTTTTCCCTCTTTTCCCCTGCTTGTCTCTTTCCCATATTTCCCCTCTCCTGTGTCTGTCACCTCTCTTCACTCGGTGTGTAGATTTCCCACTTTCACTCGCCTCTCTCTTTTCCGTCTCATTCATCAACTCTCTCTCTTCACTCTCTCCTCCCTGTCCTGTCTCTTTTCCCTGGACACTCTCTTTTCCCCGGCTTGTCTCTTTCCCCTCTTTCCCCTCTCCTTGCCTGTCACCTCTCTTCATTCGGTGTGTAGATTTCCCACTTTCACTCGCCTCTCTCTTTTCCCTCTCATTCCTGAAATCTCTCTTTTCCCTTGCCTGTCGCTTTTCCCTCTTTTGCCTTTTCTCAATGAACTCTTCCCTCTTCACCCTCAGCAGTCACTTTCCCCTGCTTTCCCTCAACTCCCTCTTTTCCACCTTTTCCCTCGCTTGTCTCTTTTCCCTGTTTCCCCTCGCCTGTCTCTCTCACCTCTGTTCTCTCGGCGTTCTTTTCCCCCGCTTTCACTCGCCTTCCTCTATTCCCTCCCTTTCCTCCACTCTCTCTTTTCCCTCTCTCTTCACTGTCCTGTCTCTTTTCCCTGGAACTTCTCTTTTCCCTCTTTTCCTCTGTTTGTCTCTTTCCCCTCTTTCCCCTCTCCTGTGTCGGTCACCTCTCTTCATTCGGTGTGTAGATTTCCCACTTCCACTCGCCTCTCTCTTTTCCCTCTCATTCATCAACTCTCTCTCTCTTCACTCTCTCTTCCCTGTCCTGTCTCTTTTCCCTGGACACTCTCTTTTCCCTCTTTTCCCCTGCTTGTCTCTGTCCCCTCTTTACCCTCTCCTGTGTCGGTCACCTCTCTTCACTCGCTGTGTAAATGTACCACTTTCTCTCGCCTCTCTCTTTCCCCTCTCATTCATCAACTCTCTCTTTTCACTCTCTCTTCCCAGTCATGTCTCTTTTCTCTGGACACTCTCTTTTCCCCGGACACTCTCTTTTCCCCGGCTTGTCTCTTTCCCCTCTTTCCCCTCTCCTGTGTCTGTCACCTCTCTTCACTCGGTGTCTACTTTTCCCTGCTTTCACTCGCCTCTCTCTTTCCCCTCTCATTCATCAACTCTCTCTTTTCACTCTCTCTTCCCAGTCATGTCTCTTTTCCCTGGAATTTCTCTTTTCCCTCTTTTCCCCGGCTTGTCTCTTTCCCCTCTTTCCCCTCTCCTGTGTCTGTCACCTCTCTTCACTCGGTGTCTACTTTTCCCCGCTTTCACTCGCCTCTCTCTTTCCCCTCTCATTCATCAACTCTCTCTCTTCACTCTCTCCTCCCTGTCCTGTCTCTTTTCCCTGGACACTCTCTTTTCCCCGGACACTCTCTTTTCCTCGGCTTGTCTCTTTCCCCTCTTTCCCCTCTCCTGTGTCTGTCATCTCTCTTCACTCGGTGTCTACTTTTCCCCGCTTTCACTCGCCTCTCTCTTTCCCCTCTCATTCATCAACTCTCTCTCTTCACTCTCTCCTCCCTGTCCTGTCTCTTTTCTCTGGACACTCTCTTTTCCCCGGACACTCTCTTTTCCCCGGCTTGTCTCTTTCCCCTCTTTCCCCTCTCCTGTGTCTGTCACCTCTCTTCACTCGGTGTCTACTTTTCCCTGCTTTCACTCGCCTCTCTCTTTCCCCTCTCATTCATCAACTCTCTCTCTTCACTCTCTCCTCCCTGTCCTGTCTCTTTTCCCTGGACACTCTCTTTTCCCCGGACACTCTCTTTTCCTCGGCTTGTCTCTTTCCCCTCTTTCCCCTCTCCTGTGTCGGTCACCTCTCTTCACTCGGTGTGTAGATTTCCCACTTTCACTCGCCTCTCTCTTTTCCCTCTCATTCATCAACTCTCTCTATCTTCACTCTCTCTTCCCTGTCCTGTGTCTTTTCCCTGGACACTCTCTTTTCCCTCATTTCCCCTGCTTGTCTCTTTCCCCTATTTCCCCTCTCCTCTGTCGGTCACCACTCTTCATTCGCTGTGTAGATTTCCCACTTTCACTCGCCTCTCTTTTTTCCCTCTCATTCATCCACTCTCTCTCTTCACTCTCTCTTCCCAGTCATGTCTCTTTTACCTGGAATTTCTCTTTTCCCTCTTTTCCCCTGCTTGTCTCTTTCCCCTCTTTCCCCTCTCCTGTGTCTGTCACCTCACTTCATTCGGTGTGTAGATTTCCCACTTTCACTCGCCTCTCTCTTTTCCGTCTCATTCATCAACTCTCTCTCTTCACTCTCTCCTCCCTGTCCTGTCTCTTTTCCCTGGACACTCTCTTTTCCCCGGCTTGTCTCTTTCCCCTCTTTCCCCTCTCCTGTGTCTGTCACCTCTCTTCACTCGGTGTCTACTTTTCCCCGCTTTCACTCGCCTCTCTCTTTTCCCTCTCATTCATCAACTCTCTCTATCTTCACTCTCTCTTCCCTGTCCTGTGTGTTTTCCCTGGACACTCTCTTTTCCCTCGTTTCCCCGGCTTGTCTCTTTCCCCTATTTCCCCTCTCCTGTGCCTGTCACCTCTCTTCATTCGGTGTGTAGATTTCCCACTTTCACTCGCCTCTCTCTTTTCCCTCTCATTCCTGAAATCTCTCTTTTCCCTTGCCTGTCGCTTTTCCCTCTTTTGCCTTTTCTCCATGAACTCTTCCCTCTTCACCCTCAGCAGTCACTTTCCCCTGCTTTCCCTCAACTCCCTCTTTTCCACCTTTTCCCTCGCTTGTCTCTTTTCCCTGTTTCCCCTCGCCTGTCTCTCTCACCTCTGTTCTCTCGGCGTTCTTTTCCCCCGCTTTCACTCGCCTTCCTCTATTCCCTCCCTTTCCTCCACTCTCTCTTTTCCCTCTCTCTTCACTGTCCTGTCTCTTTTCCCTGGAACTTCTCTTTTCCCTCTTTTCCTCTGTTTGTCTCTTTCCCCTCTTTCCCCTCTCCTGTGTCGGTCACCTCTCTTCATTCGGTGTGTAGATTTCCCACTTCCACTCGCCTCTCTCTTTTCCCTCTCATTCATCAACTCTCTCTCTCTTCACTCTCTCTTCCCTGTCCTGTCTCTTTTCCCTGGACACTCTCTTTTCCCTCGCTTGTCTCTGTCCCCTCTTTACCCTCTCCTGTGTCGGTCACCTCTCTTCACTCGCTGTGTAAATGTCCCACTTTCTCTCGCCTCTCTCTTTCCCCTCTCATTCATCAACTCTCTCTTTTCACTCTCTCCTCCCTGTCCTGTCTCTTTTCCCTGGACACTCTCTTTTCCCCGGACACTCTCTTTTCCTCGGCTTGTCTCTTTCCCCTCTTTCCCTTCTCCTGTGTCGGTCACCTCTCTTCACTCGGTGTGTAGATTTCCCACTTTCACTCGCCTCTCTCTTTTCCCTCTCATTCATCAACTCTCTCTATCTTCACTCTCTCTTCCCTGTCCTGTGTCTTTTCCCTGGACACTCTCTTTTCCCTCATTTCCCCTGCTTGTCTCTTTCCCCTATTTCCCCTCTCCTGTGTCGGTCACCTCTCTTCATTCGCTGTGTAGATTTCCCACTTTCACTCGCCTCTCTTTTTTCCCTCTCATTCATCCACTCTCTCTCTTCACTCTCTCTTCCCAGTCATGTCTCTTTTCCCTGGAATTTCTCTTTTCCCTCTTTTCCCCTGCTTGTCTCTTTCCCATATTTCCCCTCTCCTGTGTCTGTCACCTCTCTTCACTCGGTGTGTAGATTTCCCACTTTCACTCGCCTCTCTCTTTTCCGTCTCATTCATCAACTCTCTCTCTTCACTCTCTCCTCCCTGTCCTGTCTCTTTTCCCTGGACACTCTCTTTTCCCCGGCTTGTCTCTTTCCCCTCTTTCCCCTCTCCTGTGTCTGTCACCTCACTTCACTCGGTGTCTACTTTTCCCCGCTTTCACTCGCCTCTCTCTTTTCCCTCTCATTCATCAACTCTCTCTATCTTCACTCTCTCTTCCCTGTCCTGTGTGTTTTCCCTGGACACTCTCTTTTCCCTCTTTTCCCCGGCTTGTCTCTTTCCCCTATTTCCCCTCTCCTGTGCCTGTCACCTCTCTTCATTCGGTGTGTAGATTTCCCACTTTCACTCGCCTCTCTCTTTTCCCTCTCATTCCTGAAATCTCTCTTTTCCCTTGCCTGTCGCTTTTCCCTCTTTTGCCTTTTCTCCATGAACTCTTCCCTCTTTACCCTCAGCAGTCACTTTCCCCTGCTTTCCCTCAACTCCCTCTTTTCCACCTTTTCCCTCGCTTGTCTCTTTTCCCTGTTTCCCCTCGCCTGTCTCTCTCACCTCTGTTCTCTCGGCGTTCTTTTCCCCCGCTTTCACTCGCCTTCCTCTATTCCCTCCCTTTCCTCCACTCTCTCTTTTCCCTCTCTCTTCACTGTCCTGTCTCTTTTCCCTGGAACTTCTCTTTTCCCTCTTTTCCTCTGTTTGTCTCTTTCCCCTCTTTCCCCTCTCCTGTGTCTGTCACCTCTCTTCATTCGGTGTGTAGATTTCCCACTTCCACTCGCCTCTCTCTTTTCCCTCTCATTCATCAACTCTCTCTCTCTTCACTCTCTCTTCCCTGTCCTGTCTCTTTTCCCTGGACACTCTCTTTTCCCTCTTTTCCCCTGCTTGTCTCTGTCCCCTCTTTCCCCTCTTCTGTGTCGGTCACCTCTCTTCACTCGCTGTGTAAATGTCCCACTTTCTCTCGCCTCTCTCTTTCCCCTCTCATTCATCAACTCTCTCTTTTCACTCTCTCTTCCCAGTCATGTCGCTTTTCTCTGGACACTCTCTTTTCCCCGGACACTCTCTTTTCCCCGGCTTGTCTCTTTCCCCTCTTTCCCCTCTCCTGTGTCTGTCACCTCTCTTCACTCGGTGTCTACTTTTCCCTGCTTTCACTCGCCTCTCTCTTTCCCCTCTCATTCATCAACTCTCTCTCTTCACTCTCTCCTCCCTGTCCTGTCTCTTTTCCCTGGACACTCTCTTTTCCCCGGACACTCTCTTTTCCTCGGCTTGTCTCTTTCCCCTCTTTCCCCTCTCCTGTGTCGGTCACCTCTCTTCACTCGGTGTGTAGATTTCCCACTTTCACTCGCCTCTCTCTTTTCCCTCTCATTCATCAACTCTCTCTATCTTCACTCTCTCTTCCCTGTCCTGTGTCTTTTCCCTGGACACTCTCTTTTCCCTCATTTCCCCTGCTTGTCTCTTTCCCCTATTTCCCCTCTCCTGTGTCGGTCACCTCTCTTCATTCGGTGTGTAGATTTCCCACTTTCACTCGCCTCTCTCTTTTCCCTCTCATTCATCCACTCTCTCTCTTCACTCTCTCTTCCCAGTCATGTCTCTTTTCCCTGGAATTTCTCTTTTCCCTCTTTTCCCCTGCTTGTCTCTTTCCCATATTTCCCCTCTCCTGTGTCGGTCACCTCTCTTCACTCGGTGTGTAGATTTCCCACTTTCACTCGCCTCTCTCTTTTCCGTCTCATTCATCAACTCTCTCTCTTCACTCTCTCCTCCCTGTCCTGTCTCTTTTCCCTGGACACTCTCTTTTCCCCGGCTTGTCTCTTTCCCCTCTTTCCCCTCTCCTGTGTCTGTCACCTCACTTCACTCGGTGTCTACTTTTCCCCGCTTTCACTCGCCTCTCTCTTTTCCCTCTCATTCATCAACTCTCTCTATCTTCACTCTCTCTTCCCTGTCCTGTGTGTTTTCCCTGGACACTCTCTTTTCCCTCTTTTCCCCGGCTTGTCTCTTTCCCCTATTTCCCCTCTCCTGTGCCTGTCACCTCTCTTCATTCGGTGTGTAGATTTCCCACTTTCACTCGCCTCTCTCTTTTCCCTCTCATTCCTGAAATCTCTCTTTTCCCTTGCCTGTCGCTTTTCCCTCTTTTGCCTTTTCTCCATGAACTCTTCCCTCTTTACCCTCAGCAGTCACTTTCCCCTGCTTTCCCTCAACTCCCTCTTTTCCACCTTTTCCCTCGCTTGTCTCTTTTCCCTGTTTCCCCTCGCCTGTCTCTCTCACCTCTGTTCTCTCGGCGTTCTTTTCCCCCGCTTTCACTCGCCTTCCTCTATTCCCTCCCTTTCCTCCACTCTCTCTTTTCCCTCTCTCTTCACTGTCCTGTCTCTTTTCCCTGGAACTTCTCTTTTCCCTCTTTTCCTCTGTTTGTCTCTTTCCCCTCTTTCCCCTCTCCTGTGTCGGTCACCTCTCTTCATTCGGTGTGTAGATTTCCCACTTCCACTCGCCTCTCTCTTTTCCCTCTCATTCATCAACTCTCTCTCTCTTCACTCTCTCTTCCCTGTCCTGTCTCTTTTCCCTGGACACTCTCTTTTCCCTCTTTTCCCCTGCTTGTCTCTGTCCCCTCTTTCCCCTCTCCTGTGTCGGTCACCTCTCTTCACTCGCTGTGTAAATGTCCCACTTTCTCTCGCCTCTCTCTTTCCCCTCTCATTCATCAACTCTCTCTTTTCACTCTCTCTTCCCAGTCATGTCTCTTTTATCTGGACACTCTCTTTTCCCCGGACACTCTCTTTTCCCCGGCTTGTCTCTTTCCCCTCTTTCCCCTCTCCTGTGTCTGTCACCTCTCTTCACTCGGTGTCTACTTTTCCCTGCTTTCACTCGCCTCTCTCTTTCCCCTCTCATTCATCAACTCTCTCTTTTCACTCTCTCTTCCCAGTCATGTCTCTTTTCCCTGGAATTTCTCTTTTCCCTCTTTTCCCCGGCTTGTCTCTTTCCCCTCTTTCCCCTCTCCTGTGCCTGTCACCTCTCTTCATTCGGTGTGTAGATTTCCCACTTTCACTCGCCTCTCTCTTATCCCTCTCATTCCTGAAATCTCTCTTTTCCCTTGCCTGTCGCTTTTCCCTCTTTTGCCTTTTCTCCATGAACTCTTCCCACTTTACCCTCAGCAGTCACTTTCCCCTGCTTTCCCTCAACTCCCTCTTTTCCACCTTTTCCCTCGCTTGTCTCTTTTCCCTGTTTCCCCTCGCCTGTCTCTCTCACCTCTGTTCTCTCGGCGTTCTTTTCCCCCGCTTTCACTCGCCTTCCTCTATTCCCCCCCTTTCCTCCACTCTCTCTTTTCCCTCTCTCTTCACTGTCCTGTCTCTTTTCCCTGGAACTTCTCTTTTCCCTCTTTTCCTCTGTTTGTCTCTTTCCCCTCTTTCCCCTCTCCTGTGTCGGTCACCTCTCTTCATTCGGTGTGTAGATTTCCCACTTCCACTCGCCTCTCTCTTTTCCCTCTCATTCATCAACTCTCTCTCTCTTCACTCTCTCTTCCCTGTCCTGTCTCTTTTCCCTGGACACTCTCTTTTCCCTCTTTTCCCCTGCTTGTCTCTGTCCCCTCTTTACCCTCTCCTGTGTCTGTCACCTCTCTTCACTCGGTGTCTACTTTTCCCTGCTTTCACTCGCCTCTCTCTTTCCCCTCTCATTCATCAACTCTGTCTTTTCACTCTCTCTTCCCAGTCATGTCTCTTTTCCCTGGAATTTCTCTTTTCCCTCTTTTCCCCGGCTTGTCTCTTTCCCCTCTTTCCCCTCTCCTGTGTCTGTCACCTCTCTTCACTCGGTGTCTACTTTTCCCTGCTTTCACTCGCCTCTCTCTTTCCCCTCTCATTCATCAACTCTCTCTCTTCACTCTCTCCTCCCTGTCCTGTCTCTTTTCCCTGGACACTCTCTTTTCCCTGGACACTCTCTTTTCCCTCTTTTCCCCTGCTTGTCTCTGTCCCCTCTTTCCCCTCTCCTGTGTCGGTCACCTCTCTTCATTCGGTGTGTAAATGTCCCACGTTCTCTCGCCTCTCTCTTTCCCCTCTCATTCATCAACTCTGTCTTTTCACTCTCTCTTCCCTGTCCTGTCTCTTTTCCCTGGAATTTCTCTTTTCCCTCTTTTCCTCTGTTTGTCTCTTTCCCCTCTTTCCCCTCTCCTGTGTCGGTCACCTCTCTTCATTCGGTGTGTAGATTTCCCACTTTCTCTCGCCTCTCTCTTTCCCCTCTCATTCATCAACTCTCTCTTTTCACTCTCTCTTCCCAGTCATGTCTCTTTTCCCTGGAATTTCTCTTTTCCCTCTTTTCCCCGGCTTGTCTCTTTCCCCTCTTTCCCCTCTCCTGTGTCTGTCACCTCTCTTCACTCGGTGTCTACTTTTCCCTGCTTTCACTCGCCTCTCTCTTTTCCCTCTCATTCATCAACTCTCTCTCTTCACTCTCTCCTCCCTGTCCTGTCTCTTTTCCCTGGACACTCTCTTTTCCCCGGACACTCTCTTTTCCCCGGCTTGTCTCTTTCCCCTCTTTCCCCTCTCCTGTGTCTGTCACCTCTCTTCACTCGGTGTCTACTTTTCCCTGCTTTCACTCGCCTCTCTCTTTCCCCTCTCATTCATCAACTCTCTCTTTTCACTCTCTCTTCCCAGTCATGTCTCTTTTCCCTGGAATTTCTCTTTTCCCTCTTTTCCCCGGCTTGTCTCTTTCCCCTCTTTCCCCTCTCCTGTGCCTGTCACCTCTCTTCATTCGGTGTGTAGATTTCCCACTTTCACTCGCCTCTCTCTTATCCCTCTCATTCCTGAAATCTCTCTTTTCCCTTGCCTGTCGCTTTTCCCTCTTTTGCCTTTTCTCCATGAACTCTTCCCACTTTACCCTCAGCAGTCACTTTCCCCTGCTTTCCCTCAACTCCCTCTTTTCCACCTTTTCCCTCGCTTGTCTCTTTTCCCTGTTTCCCCTCGCCTGTCTCTCTCACCTCTGTTCTCTCGGCGTTCTTTTCCCCCGCTTTCACTCGCCTTCCTCTATTCCCCCCCTTTCCTCCACTCTCTCTTTTCCCTCTCTCTTCACTGTCCTGTCTCTTTTCCCTGGAACTTCTCTTTTCCCTCTTTTCCTCTGTTTGTCTCTTTCCCCTCTTTCCCCTCTCCTGTGTCGGTCACCTCTCTTCATTCGGTGTGTAGATTTCCCACTTCCACTCGCCTCTCTCTTTTCCCTCTCATTCATCAACTCTCTCTCTCTTCACTCTCTCTTCCCTGTCCTGTCTCTTTTCCCTGGACACTCTCTTTTCCCTCTTTTCCCCTGCTTGTCTCTGTCCCCTCTTTACCCTCTCCTGTGTCTGTCACCTCTCTTCACTCGGTGTCTACTTTTCCCTGCTTTCACTCGCCTCTCTCTTTCCCCTCTCATTCATCAACTCTGTCTTTTCACTCTCTCTTCCCAGTCATGTCTCTTTTCCCTGGAATTTCTCTTTTCCCTCTTTTCCCCGGCTTGTCTCTTTCCCCTCTTTCCCCTCTCCTGTGTCTGTCACCTCTCTTCACTCGGTGTCTACTTTTCCCTGCTTTCACTCGCCTCTCTCTTTCCCCTCTCATTCATCAACTCTCTCTCTTCACTCTCTCCTCCCTGTCCTGTCTCTTTTCCCTGGACACTCTCTTTTCCCTGGACACTCTCTTTTCCCTCTTTTCCCCTGCTTGTCTCTGTCCCCTCTTTCCCCTCTCCTGTGTCGGTCACCTCTCTTCATTCGGTGTGTACATGTCCCACGTTCTCTCGCCTCTCTCTTTCCCCTCTCATTCATCAACTCTGTCTTTTCACTCTCTCTTCCCTGTCCTGTCTCTTTTCCCTGGAATTTCTCTTTTCCCTCTTTTCCTCTGTTTGTCTCTTTCCCCTCTTTCCCCTCTCCTGTGTCGGTCACCTCTCTTCATTCGGTGTGTAGATTTCCCACTTTCACTCGCCTCTCTCTTTCCCCTCTCATTCATCAACTCTCTCTTTTCACTCTCTCTTCCCAGTCATGTCTCTTTTCCCTGGAATTTCTCTTTTCCCTCTTTTCCCCGGCTTGTCTCTTTCCCCTCTTTCCCCTCTCCTGTGTCTGTCACCTCTCTTCACTCGGTGTCTACTTTTCCCTGCTTTCACTCGCCTCTCTCTTTTCCCTCTCATTCATCAACTCTCTCTCTTCACTCTCTCCTCCCTGTCCTGTCTCTTTTCCCTGGACACTCTCTTTTCCCCGGACACTCTCTTTTCCCCGGCTTGTCTCTTTCCCCTATTTCCCCTCTCCTGTGCCTGTCACCTCTCTTCATTCGGTGTGTAGATTTCCCACTTTCACTCGCCTCTCTCTTTTCCCTCTCATTCCTGAAATCTCTCTTTTCCCTTGCCTGTCGCTTTTCCCTCTTTTGCCTTTTCTCCATGAACTCTTCCCTCTTTACCCTCAGCAGTCACTTTCCCCTGCTTTCCCTCAACTCCCTCTTTTCCACCTTTTCCCTCGCTTGTCTCTTTTCCCTGTTTCCCCTCGCCTGTGTCTCTCACCTCTGTTCTCTCGGCCTTCTTTTCCCCCGATTTCACTCGCCTTCCTCTATTCCCTCCCTTTCCTCCACTCTCTCTTTTCCCTCTCTCTTCACTGTCCTGTCTCTTTTCCCTGCAACTTCTCTTTTCCCTCTTTTCCTCTGTTTGTCTCTTTCCCCTCTTTCCCCTCTCCTGTGTCGGTCACCTCTCTTCATTCGGTGTGTAGATTTCCCACTTCCACTCGCCTCTCTCTTTTCCCTCTCATTCATCAACTCTCTCTCTCTTCACTCTCTCTTCCCTGTCCTGTCTCTTTTCCCTGGACACTCTCTTTTCCCTCTTTTCCCCTGCTTGTCTCTGTCCCCTCTTTCCCCTCTCCTGTGTCGGTCACCTCTCTTCACTCGCTGTGTAAATGTCCCACTTTCTCTCGCCTCTCTCTTTCCCCTCTCATTCATCAACTCTCTCTTTTCACTCTCTCTTCCCAGTCATGTCTCTTTTCTCTGGACACTCTCTTTTCCCCGGACACTCTCTTTTCCCCGGCTTGTCTCTTTCCCCTCTTTCCCCTCTCCTGTGTCTGTCACCTCTCTTCACTCGGTGTCTACTTTTCCCTGCTTTCACTCGCCTCTCTCTTTCCCCTCTCATTCATCAACTCTCTCTTTTCACTCTCTCTTCCCAGTCATGTCTCTTTTCCCTGGAATTTCTCTTTTCCCTCTTTTCCCCGGCTTGTCTCTTTCCCCTCTTTCCCCTCTCCTGTGTCTGTCACCTCTCTTCACTCGGTGTCTACTTTTCCCTGCTTTCACTCGCCTCTCTCTTTCCCCTCTCAGTCATCAACTCTCTCTTTTCACTCTCTCTTCCCTGTCCTGTCTCTTTTCCCTGGACAGTCTCTTTTCCCTCTTTTCCCCTGCTTGTCTCTGTCCCCTCTCCTGTGTCTGTCACCTTCCTTCACTCGGTGTCTACTTTTCCCTGCTTTCACTCGCCTCTCTCTTTCCCCTCTCATTCATCAACTCTCTCTTTTCACTCTCTCTTCCCTGTCCTGTCTCTTTTCCCTGGAATTTCTCTTTTCCCTCTTTTCCCCGGCTTGTCTCTTTCCCCTCTTTCCCCTCTCCTGTGTCTGTCACCTCTCTTCACTCGGTGTCTACTTTTCCCTGCTTTCACTCGCCTCTCTCTTTCCCCTCTCATTCATCAACTCTCTCTCTTCACTCTCTCCTCCCTGTCCTGTCTCTTTTCCCTGGACACTCTCTTTTCCCTGGACACTCTCTTTTCCCTCTTTTCCCCTGCTTGTCTCTGTCCCCTCTCCTGTGTCGGTCACCTCTCTTCATTCGGTGTGTAAATGTCCCACGTTCTCTCGCCTCTCTCTTTCCCCTCTCATTCATCACCTCTGTCTTTTCACTCTCTCTTCCCTGTCCTGTCTCTTTTCCCTGGAATTTCTCTTTTCCCTCTTTTCCCCTGTTTGTCTCTTTCCCCTCTTTCCCCTCTCCTGTGTCTGTCACCTCTCTTCATTCGGTGTGTAGATTTCCCACTTTTTCTCGCCTCTCTCTTTCCCCTCTCAGTCATCAACTCTCTCTTTTCATTCTCTCTTCCCAGTCATGTCTCTTTTCCCTGGAATTTCTCTTTTCCCTCTTTTCCCCGGCTTGTCTCTTTCCCCTCTTTCCCCTCTCCTGTGTCTGTCACCTCTCTTCACTCGGTGTCTACTTTTCCCTGCTTTCACTCGCCTCTCTCTTTCCCCTCTCATTCATCAACTCTCTCTCTTCACTCTCTCCTCCCTGTCCTGTCTCTTTTCCCTGGACACTCTCTTTTCCCCGGACACTCTCTTTTCCCCGGCTTGTCTCTTTCCCCTATTTCCCCTCTCCTGTGCCTGTCACCTCTCTTCATTCGGTGTGTAGATTTCCCACTTTCTCTCGCCTCTCTCTTTCCCCTCTCATTCATCAACTCTCTCTTTTCACTCTCTCTTCCCAGTCATGTCTCTTTTCCCTGGAATTTCTCTTTTCCCTCTTTTCCCCGGCTTGTCTCTTTCCCCTCTTTCCCCTCTCCTGTGTCTGTCACCTCTCTTCACTCGGTGTCTACTTTTCCCTGCTTTCACTCGCCTCTCTCTTTCCCCTCTCATTCATCAACTCTCTCTCTTCACTCTCTCCTCCCTGTCCTGTCTCTTTTCCCTGGACACTCTCTTTTCCCTCTTTTCCCCTGCTTGTCTCTGTCCCCTCTTTCCCCTCTCCTGTGTCGGTCACCTCTCTTCATTCGGTGTGTAAATGTCCCACGTTCTCTCGCCTCTCTCCTTCCCCTCTCATTCATCAACTCTGTCTTTTCACTCTCTCTTCCCTGTCCTGTCTCTTTTCCCTGGAATTTATCTTTTCCCTCTTTTCCTCTGTTTGTCTCTTTCCCCTCTTTCCCCTCTCCTGTGTCGGTCACCTCTCTTCATTCGGTGTGTAGATTTCCCACTTTCTCTCGCCTCTCTCTTTCCCCTCTCATTCATCAACTCTCTCTTTTCACTCTCTCTTCCCAGTCATGTCTCTTTTCCCTGGAATTTCTCTTTTCCCTCTTTTCCCCGGCTTGTCTCTTTCCCCTCTTTCCCCTCTCCTGTGTCTGTCACCTCTCTTCACTCGGTGTCTACTTTTCCCTGCTTTCACTCGCCTCTCTCTTTTCCCTCTCATTCATCAACTCTCTCTCTTCACTCTCTCCTCCCTGTCCTGTCTCTTTTCCCTGGACACTCTCTTTTCCCCGGACACTCTCTTTTCCCCGGCTTGTCTCTTTCCCCTATTTCCCCTCTCCTGTGCCTGTCACCTCTCTTCATTCGGTGTGTAGATTTCCCACTTTCACTCGCCTCTCTCTTTTCCCTCTCATTCCTGAAATCTCTCTTTTCCCTTGCCTGTCGCTTTTCCCTCTTTTGCCTTTTCTCCATGAACTCTTCCCTCTTTACCCTCAGCAGTCACTTTCCCCTGCTTTCCCTCAACTCCCTCTTTTCCACCTTTTCCCTCGCTTGTCTCTTTTCCCTGTTTCCCCTCGCCTGTGTCTCTCACCTCTGTTCTCTCGGCCTTCTTTTCCCCCGATTTCACTCGCCTTCCTCTATTCCCTCCCTTTCCTCCACTCTCTCTTTTCCCTCTCTCTTCACTGTCCTGTCTCTTTTCCCTGGAATTTCTCTTTTCCCTCTTTTCCTCTGTTTGTCTCTGTCCCCTCTTTCCCCTCTCCTGTGTCGGTCACCTCTCTTCACTCGCTGTGTAAATGTCCCACTTTGTCTCGCCTCTCTCTTTCCCCTCTCATTCATCAACTCTCTCTCTTCACTCTCTCCTCCCTGTCCTGTCTCTTTTCCCTGGACACTCTCTTTTCCCTGGACACTCTCTTTTCCCTCTTTTCCCCTGCTTGTCTCTGTCCCCTCTTTCCCCTCTCCTGTGTCGGTCACCTCTCTTCATTCGGTGTGTAAATGTCCCACGTTCTCTCGCCTCTCTCTTTCCCCTCTCATTCATCAACTCTCTCTTTTCACTCTCTCTTCCCAGTCATGTCTCTTTTCCCTGGAATTTCTCTTTTCCCTCTTTTCCCCGGCTTGTCTCTTTCCCCTCTTTCCCCTCTCCTGTGTCTGTCACCTCTCTTCACTCGGTGTCTACTTTTCCCTGCTTTCACTCGCCTCTCTCTTTCCCCTCTCATTCATCAACTCTCTCTTTTCACTCTCTCTTCCCAGTCATGTCTCTTTTCCCTGGAATTTCTCTTTTCCCTCTTTTCCCCGGCTTGTCTCTTTCCCCTCTTTCCCCTCTCCTGTGTCTGTCACCTCTCTTCACTCGGTGTCTACTTTTCCCTGCTTTCACTCGCCTCTCTCTTTTCCCTCTCATTCATCAACTCTCTCTCTTCACTCTCTCCTCCCTGTCCTGTCTCTTTTCCCTGGACACTCTCTTTTCCCCGGACACTCTCTTTTCCCCGGCTTGTCTCTTTCCCCTATTTCCCCTCTCCTGTGCCTGTCACCTCTCTTCATTCGGTGTGTAGATTTCCCACTTTCACTCGCCTCTCTCTTTTCCCTCTCATTCCTGAAATCTCTCTTTTCCCTTGCCTGTCGCTTTTCCCTCTTTTGCCTTTTCTCCATGAACTCTTCCCTCTTTACCCTCAGCAGTCACTTTCCCCTGCTTTCCCTCAACTCCCTCTTTTCCACCTTTTCCCTCGCTTGTCTCTTTTCCCTGTTTCCCCTCGCCTGTCTCTCTCACCTCTGTTCTCTCGGCGTTCTTTTCCCCCGCTTTCACTCGCCTTCCTCTATTCCCTCCCTTTCCTCCACTCTCTCTTTTCCCTCTCTCTTCACTGTCCTGTCTCTTTTCCCTGGAACTTCTCTTTTCCCTCTTTTCCTCTGTTTGTCTCTTTCCCCTCTCCTGTGTCGGTCACCTCTCTTCATTCGGTGTGTAGATTTCCCACTTCCACTCGCCTCTCTCTTTTCCCTCTCATTCATCAACTCTCTCTCTCTTCACTCTCTCTTCCCTGTCCTGTCTCTTTTCCCTGGACACTCTCTTTTCCCTCTTTTCCCCTGCTTGTCTCTGTCCCCTCTTTACCCTCTCCTGTGTCGGTCACCTCTCTACACTCGCTGTGTAAATGTCCCACTTTCTCTCGCCTCTCTCTTTCCCCTCTCATTCATCAACTCTCTCTTTTCACTCTCTCTTCCCAGTCATGTCTCTTTTCTCTGGACACTCTCTTTTCCCCGGACACTCTCTTTTCCCCGGCTTGTCTCTTTCCCCTCTTTCCCCTCTCCTGTGTCTGTCACCTCTCTTCACTCGGTGTCTACTTTTCCCCGCTTTCACTCGCCTCTCTCTTTTCCCTCTCATTCATCAACTCTCTCTCTTCACTCTCTCCTCCCTGTCCTGTCTCTTTTCCCTGGACACTCTCTTTTCCCCGGCTTGTCTCTTTCCCCTCTTTCCCCTCTCCTGTGTCTGTCACCTCACTTCACTCGGTGTCTAATTTTCCCCGCTTTCACTCGCCTCTCTCTTTTCCCTCTCATTCATCAACTCTCTCTATCTTCACTCTCTCTTCCCTGTCCTGTGTGTTTTCCCTGGACACTCTCTTTTCCCTCTTTTCCCCGGCTTGTCTCTTTCCCCTATTTCCCCTCTCCTGTGCCTGTCACCTCTCTTCATTCGGTGTGTAGATTTCCCACTTTCACTCGCCTCTCTCTTTTCTCTCTCATTCCTGAAATCTCTCTTTTCCCTTGCCTGTCGCTTTTCCCTCTTTTGCCTTTTCTCCATGAACTCTTCCCTCTTTACCCTCAGCAGTCACTTTCCCCTGCTTTCCCTCAACTCCCTCTTTTCCACCTTTTCCCTCGCTTGTCTCTTTTCCCTGTTTCCCCTCGCCTGTCTCTCTCACCTCTGTTCTCTCGGCGTTCTTTTCCCCCGCTTTCACTCGCCTTCCTCTATTCCCTCCCTTTCCTCCACTCTCTCTTTTCCCTCTCTCTTCACTGTCCTGTCTCTTTTCCATGGAACTTCTCTTTTCCCTCTTTTCCTCTGTTTGTCTCTTTCCCCTCTCCTGTGTCGGTCACCTCTCTTCATTCGGTGTGTAGATTTCCCACTTTCACTCGCCTCTCTCTTTTCCGTCTCATTCATCAACTCTCTCTCTTCACTCTCTCCTCCCTGTCCTGTCTCTTTTCCCTGGACACTCTCTTTTCCTCGGCTTGTCTCTGTCCCCTCTTTCCCCTCTCCTGTGTCGGTCACCTCTCTTCACTCGGTGTGTAGATTTCCCACTTTCACTCGCCTCTCTCTTTTCCCTCTCATTGATCAACTCTCTCTTTTCCCTCTCTATTCCCTGTCCTGTCTCTTTTCCCTGGACACTCTCTTTTCCCTCATTTCCCCTGCTTGTCTCTTTCCCCTCTTTCCCCTCTCCTGTGTCGGTCACCTCTCTTCATTCGGTGTGTAGATTTCCCACTTCCACTCGCCTCTCTCTTTTCCCTCTCATTGGTCACCTCTCTTCATTCGGTGTGTAGATTTCCCACTTCCACTCGCCTCTCTCTTTTCCCTCTCATTCATCAACTCTCTCTTTTCCCTCTCTCTTCACTGTCCTGTCTCTTTTCCCTGGAACTTCTCTTTTCCCTCTTTTCCTCTGTTTGTCTCTTTCCCCTCTTTCCCCTCTCCTGTGTCGGTCACCTCTCTTCATTCGGTGTGTAGATTTCCCACTTCCACTCGCCTCTCTCTTTTCCCTCTCATTCATCAACTCTCTCTCTCTTCACTCTCTCTTCCCTGTCCTGTCTCTTTTCCCTGGACACTCTCTTTTCCCTCTTTTCCCCTGCTTGTCTCTGTCCCCTCTTTCCCCTCTCCTGTGTCGGTCACCTCTCTTCACTCGCTGTGTAAATGTCCCACTTTCTCTCGCCTCTCTCTTTCCCCTCTCATTCATCAACTCTCTCTTTTCACTCTCTCTTCCCAGTCATGTCTCTTTTCTCTGGACACTCTCTTTTCCCCGGACACTCTCTTTTCCCCGGCTTGTCTCTTTCCCCTCTTTACCCTCTCCTGTGTCTGTCACCTCTCTTCACTCGGTGTCTACTTTTCCCTGCTTTCACTCGCCTCTCTCTTTCCCCTCTCATTCATCAACTCTGTCTTTTCACTCTCTCTTCCCAGTCATGTCTCTTTTCCCTGGAATTTCTCTTTTCCCCGGCTTGTCTCTTTCCCCTCTTTCCCCTCTCCTGTGTCTGTCACCTCTCTTCACTCGGTGTCTACTTTTCCCCGCTTTCACTCGCCTCTCTCTTTCCCCTCTCATTCATCAACTCTCTCTCTTCACTCTCTCCTCCCTGTCCTGTCTCTTTTCCCTGGACACTCTCTTTTCCCCGGACACTCTCTTTTCCTCGGCTTGTCTCTTTCCCCTCTTTCCCCTCTCCTGTGTCGGTCACCTCTCTTCACTCGGTGTGTAGATTTCCCACTTTCACTCGCCTCTCTCTTTTCCCTCTCATTCATCAACTCTCTCTATCTTCACTCTCTCTTCCCTGTCCTGTCTCTTTTCCCTGGACACTCTCTTTTCCCTCATTTCCCCTGCTTGTCTCTTTCCCCTATTTCCCCTCTCCTGTGTCTGTCACCTCACTTCATTCGGTGTGTAGATTTCCCACTTTCACTCGCCTCTCTTTTTTCCCTCTCATTCATCCACTCTCTCTCTTCACTCTCTCTTCCCAGTCATGTCTCTTTTACCTGGAATTTCTCTTTTCCCTCTTTTCCCCTGCTTGTCTCTTTCCCCTCTCCTGTGTCTGTCACCTCACTTCATTCGGTGTGTAGATTTCCCACTTTCACTCGCCTCTCTCTTTTCCGTCTCATTCATCAACTCTCTCTCTTCACTCTCTCCTCCCTGTCCTGTCTCTTTTCCCTGGACACTCTCTTTTCCCCGGCTTGTCTCTTTCCCCTCTTTCCCCTCTCCTTGCCTGTCACCTCTCTTCATTCGGTGTGTAGATTTCCCACTTTCACTCGCCTCTCTCTTTTCCCTCTCATTCCTGAAATCTCTCTTTTCCCTTGCCTGTCGCTTTTCCCTCTTTTGCCTTTTCTCCATGAACTCTTCCCTCTTTACCCTCAGCAGTCACTTTCCCCTGCTTTCCCTCAACTCCCTCTTTTCCACCTTTTCCCTCGCTTGTCTCTTTTCCCTGTTTCCCCTCGCCTGTCTCTCTCACCTCTGTTCTCTCGGCGTTCTTTTCCCCCGCTTTCACTCGCCTTCCTCTATTCCCTCCCTTTCCTCCACTCTCTCTTTTCCCTCTCTCTTCACTGTCCTGTCTCTTTTCCCTGGAACTTCTCTTTTCCCTCTTTTCCTCTGTTTGTCTCTTTCCCCTCTTTCCCCTCTCGTGTGTCGGTCACCTCTCTTCATTCGGTGTGTAGATTTCCCACTTCCACTCGCCTCTCTCTTTTCCCTCTCATTCATCAAATCTCTCTCTCTTCACTCTCTCTTCCCTGTCCTGTCTCTTTTCCCTGGACACTCTCTTTTCCCTCTTTTCCCCTGCTTGTCTCTGTCCCCTCTTTACCCTCTCCTGTGTCGGTCACCTCTCTTCACTCGCTGTGTAAATGTACCACTTTCTCTCGCCTCTCTCTTTCCCCTCTCATTCATCAACTCTCTCTCTTCACTCTCTCTTCCCAGTCATGTCGCTTTTCTCTGGACACTCTCTTTTCCCCGGACACTCTCTTTTCCCCGGCTTGTCTCTTTCCCCTCTTTCCCCTCTCCTGTGTCTGTCACCTCTCTTCACTCGGTGTCTACTTTTCCCTGCTTTCACTCGCCTCTCTCTTTCCCCTCTCATTCATCAACTCTCTCTCTTCACTCTCTCCTCCCTGTCCTGTCTCTTTTCCCTGGACACTCTCTTTTCCCCGGACACTCTCTTTTCCTCGGCTTGTCTCTTTCCCCTCTTTCCCCTCTCCTGTGTCGGTCACCTCTCTTCACTCGGTGTGTAGATTTCCCACTTTCACTCGCCTCTCTCTTTTCCCTCTCATTCATCAACTCTCTCTATCTTCACTCTCTCTTCCCTGTCCTGTGTCTTTTCCCTGGACACTCTCTTTTCCCTCATTTCCCCTGCTTGTCTCTTTCCCCTATTTCCCCTCTCCTGTGTCGGTCACCTCTCTTCACTCGGTGTGTAGATTTCCCACTTTCACTCGCCTCTCTCTTTTCCGTCTCATTCATCAACTCTCTCTCTTCACTCTCTCCTCCCTGTCCTGTCTCTTTTCCCTGGACACTCTCTTTTCCCCGGCTTGTCTCTTTCCCCTCTTTCCCCTCTCCTTGCCTGTCACCTCTCTTCATTCGGTGTGTAGATTTCCCACTTTCACTCGCCTCTCTCTTTTCCCTCTCATTCCTGAAAACTCTCTTTTCCCTTGCCTGTCGCTTTTCCCTCTTTTGCCTTTTCTCAATGAACTCTTCCCTCTTCACCCTCAGCAGTCACTTTCCCCTGCTTTCCCTCAACTCCCTCTTTTCCACCTTTTCCCTCGCTTGTCTCTTTTCCCTGTTTCCCCTCGCCTGTCTCTCTCACCTCTGTTCTCTCGGCGTTCTTTTCCCCCGCTTTCACTCGCCTTCCTCTATTCCCTCCCTTTCCTCCACTCTCTCTTTTCCCTCTCTCTTCACTGTCCTGTCTCTTTTCCCTGGAACTTCTCTTTTCCCTCTTTTCCTCTGTTTGTCTCTTTCCCCTCTTTCCCCTCTCCTGTGTCGGTCACCTCTCTTCATTCGGTGTGTAGATTTCCCACTTCCACTCGCCTCTCTCTTTTCCCTCTCATTCATCAACTCTCTCTCTCTTCACTCTCTCTTCCCTGTCCTGTCTCTTTTCCCTGGACACTCTCTTTTCCCTCTTTTCCCCTGCTTGTCTCTGTCCCCTCTTTACCCTCTCCTGTGTCGGTCACCTCTCTTCACTCGCTGTGTAAATGTACCACTTTCTCTCGCCTCTCTCTTTCCCCTCTCATTCATCAACTCTCTCTTTTCACTCTCTCTTCCCAGTCATGTCGCTTTTCTCTGGACACTCTCTTTTCCCCGGACACTCTCTTTTCCCCGGCTTGTCTCTTTCCCCTCTTTCCCCTCTCCTGTGTCTGTCACCTCTCTTCACTCGGTGTCTACTTTTCCCTGCTTTCACTCGCCTCTCTCTTTCCCCTCTCATTCATCAACTCTCTCTTTTCACTCTCTCTTCCCAGTCATGTCTCTTTTCTCTGGACACTCTCTTTTCCCCGGACACTCTCTTTTCCCCGGCTTGTCTCTTTCCCCTCTTTCCCCTCTCCTGTGTCTGTCACCTCTCTTCACTCGGTGTCTACTTTTCCCTGCTTTCACTCGCCTCTCTCTTTCCCCTCTCATTCATCAACTCTCTCTCTTCACTCTCTCCTCCCTGTCCTGTCTCTTTTCCCTGGAATTTCTCTTTTCCCCGGCTTGTCTCTTTCCCCTCTTTCCCCTCTCCTGTGTCTGTCACCTCTCTTCACTCGGTGTCTACTTTTCCCCGCTTTCACTCGCCTCTCTCTTTCCCCTCTCATTCATCAACTCTCTCTCTTCACTCTCTCCTCCCTGTCCTGTCTCTTTTCCCTGGACACTCTCTTTTCCCCGGACACTCTCTTTTCCTCGGCTTGTCTCTTTCCCCTCTTTCCCCTCTCCTGTGTCGGTCACCTCTCTTCACTCGGTGTGTAGATTTCCCACTTTCACTCGCCTCTCTCTTTTCCCTCTCATTCATCAACTCTCTCTATCTTCACTCTCTCTTCCCTGTCCTGTCTCTTTTCCCTGGACACTCTCTTTTCCCTCATTTCCCCTGCTTGTCTCTTTCCCCTATTTCCCCTCTCCTGTGTCTGTCACCTCACTTCATTCGGTGTGTAGATTTCCCACTTTCACTCGCCTCTCTTTTTTCCCTCTCATTCATCCACTCTCTCTCTTCACTCTCTCTTCCCAGTCATGTCGCTTTTCTCTGGACACTCTCTTTTCCCCGGACACTCTCTTTTCCCCGGCTTGTCTCTTTCCCCTCTTTCCCCTCTCCTGTGTCTGTCACCTCTCTTCACTCGGTGTCTACTTTTCCCTGCTTTCAGTCGCCTCTCTCTTTCCCCTCTCATTCATCAACTCTCTCTCTTCACTCTCTCCTCCCTGTCCTGTCTCTTTTCCCTGGACACTCTCTTTTCCCCGGACACTCTCTTTTCCTCGGCTTGTCTCTTTCCCCTCTTTCCCCTCTCCTGTGTCGGTCACCTCTCTTCACTCGGTGTGTAGATTTCCCACTTTCACTCGCCTCTCTCTTTTCCGTCTCATTCATCAACTCTCTCTCTTCACTCTCTCCTCCCTGTCCTGTCTCTTTTCCCTGGACACTCTCTTTTCCCCGGCTTGTCTCTTTCCCCTCTTTCCCCTCTCCTTGCCTGTCACCTCTCTTCACTCGGTGTGTAGATTTCCCACTTTCACTCGCCTCTCTCTTTTCCCTCTCATTCCTGAAATCTCTCTTTTCCCTTGCCTGTCGCTTTTCCCTCTTTTGCCTTTTCTCAATGAACTCTTCCCTCTTCACCCTCAGCAGTCACTTTCCCCTGCTTTCCCTCAACTCCCTCTTTTCCACCTTTTCCCTCGCTTGTCTCTTTTCCCTGTTTCCCCTCGCCTGTCTCTCTCACCTCTGTTCTCTCGGCGTTCTTTTCCCCCGCTTTCACTCGCCTTCCTCTATTCCCTCCCTTTCCTCCACTCTCTCTTTTCCCTCTCTCTTCACTGTCCTGTCTCTTTTCCCTGGAACTTCTCTTTTCCCTCTTTTCCTCTGTTTGTCTCTTTCCCCTCTTTCCCCTCTCCTGTGTCGGTCACCTCTCTTCATTCGGTGTGTAGATTTCCCACTTCCACTCGCCTCTCTCTTTTCCCTCTCATTCATCAACTCTCTCTCTCTTCACTCTCTCTTCCCTGTCCTGTCTCTTTTCCCTGGACACTCTCTTTTCCCTCTTTTCCCCTGCTTGTCTCTGTCCCCTCTTTACCCTCTCCTGTGTCGGTCACCTCTCTTCACTCGCTGTGTAAATGTACCACTTTCTCTCGCCTCTCTCTTTCCCCTCTCATTCATCAACTCTCTCTTTTCACTCTCTCTTCCCAGTCATGTCGCTTTTCTCTGGACACTCTCTTTTCCCCGGACACTCTCTTTTCCCCGGCTTGTCTCTTTCCCCTCTTTCCCCTCTCCTGTGTCTGTCACCTCTCTTCACTCGGTGTCTACTTTTCCCTGCTTTCACTCGCCTCTCTCTTTCCCCTCTCATTCATCAACTCTCTCTTTTCACTCTCTCTTCCCAGTCATGTCGCTTTTCTCTGGACACTCTCTTTTCCCCGGACACTCTCTTTTCCCCGGCTTGTCTCTTTCCCCTCTTTCCCCTCTCCTGTGTCTGTCACCTCTCTTCACTCGGTGTCTACTTTTCCCTGCTTTCACTCGCCTCTCTCTTTCCCCTCTCATTCATCAACTCTCTCTTTTCACTCTCTCTTCCCAGTCATGTCTCTTTTCCCTGGAATTTCTCTTTTCCCTCTTTTCCCCGGCTTGTCTCTTTCCCCTCTTTCCCCTCTCCTGTGTCGGTCACCTCTCTTCACTCGGTGTCTACTTTTCCCCGCTTTCACTCGCCTCTCTCTTTCCCCTCTCATTCATCAACTCTCTCTCTTCACTCTCTCCTCCCTGTCCTGTCTCTTTTCCCTGGACACTCTCTTTTCCCCGGACACTCTCTTTTCCTCGGCTTGTCTCTTTCCCCTCTTTCCCCTCTCCTGTGTCTGTCATCTCTCTTCACTCGGTGTCTACTTTTCCCCGCTTTCACTCGCCTCTCTCTTTCCCCTCTCATTCATCAACTCTCTCTCTTCACTCTCTCCTCCCTGTCCTGTCTCTTTTCTCTGGACACTCTCTTTTCCCCGGACACTCTCTTTTCCCCGGCTTGTCTCTTTCCCCTCTTTCCCCTCTCCTGTGTCTGTCACCTCTCTTCACTCGGTGTCTACTTTTCCCCGCTTTCACTCGCCTCTCTCTTTCCCCTCTCATTCATCAACTCTCTCTCTTCACTCTCTCCTCCCTGTCCTGTCTCTTTTCCCTGGAAACTCTCTTTTCCCCGGACACTCTCTTTTCCTCGGCTTGTCTCTTTCCCCTCTTTCCCCTCTCCTGTGTCGGTCACCTCTCTTCACTCGGTGTGTAGATTTCCCACTTTCACTCGCCTCTCTCTTTTCCCTCTCATTCATCAACTCTCTCTATCTTCACTCTCTCTTCCCTGTCCTGTGTCTTTTCCCTGGACACTCTCTTTTCCCTCATTTCCCCTGCTTGTCTCTTTCCCCTATTTCCCCTCTCCTGTGTCGGTCACCTCTCTTCATTCGCTGTGTAGATTTCCCACTTTCACTCGCCTCTCTTTTTTCCCTCTCATTCATCCACTCTCTCTCTTCACTCTCTCTTCCCAGTCATGTCTCTTTTCCCTGGAATTTCTCTTTTCCCTCTTTTCCCCTGCTTGTCTCTTTCCCCTCTTTCCCCTCTCCTGTGTCTGTCACCTCACTTCATTCGGTGTGTAGATTTCCCACTTTCACTCGCCTCTCTCTTTTCCGTCTCATTCATCAACTCTCTCTCTTCACTCTCTCCTCCCTGTCCTGTCTCTTTTCCCTGGACACTCTCTTTTCCCCGGCTTGTCTCTTTCCCCTCTTTCCCCTCTCCTGTGTCTGTCACCTCTCTTCACTCGGTGTCTACTTTTCCCCGCTTTCACTCGCCTCTCTCTTTTCCCTCTCATTCATCAACTCTCTCTATCTTCACTCTCTCTTCCCTGTCCTGTGTGTTTTCCCTGGACACTCTCTTTTCCCTCTTTTCCCCGGCTTGTCTCTTTCCCCTATTTCCCCTCTCCTGTGCCTGTCACCTCTCTTCATTCGGTGTGTAGATTTCCCACTTTCACTCGCCTCTCTCTTTTCCCTCTCATTCCTGAAATCTCTCTTTTCCCTTGCCTGTCGCTTTTCCCTCTTTTGCCTTTTCTCCATGAACTCTTCCCTCTTCACCCTCAGCAGTCACTTTCCCCTGCTTTCCCTCAACTCCCTCTTTTCCACCTTTTCCCTCGCTTGTCTCTTTTCCCTGTTTCCCCTCGCCTGTCTCTCTCACCTCTGTTCTCTCGGCGTTCTTTTCCCCCGCTTTCACTCGCCTTCCTCTATTCCCTCCCTTTCCTCCACTCTCTCTTTTCCCTCTCTCTTCACTGTCCTGTCTCTTTTCCCTGGAACTTCTCTTTTCCCTCTTTTCCTCTGTTTGTCTCTTTCCCCTCTTTCCCCTCTCCTGTGTCGGTCACCTCTCTTCATTCGGTGTGTAGATTTCCCACTTCCACTCGCCTCTCTCTTTTCCCTCTCATTCATCAACTCTCTCTCTCTTCACTCTCTCTTCCCTGTCCTGTCTCTTTTCCCTGGACACTCTCTTTTCCCTCTTTTCCCCTGCTTGTCTCTGTCCCCTCTTTCCCCTCTCCTGTGTCGGTCACCTCTCTTCACTCGCTGTGTAAATGTCCCACTTTCTCTCGCCTCTCTCTTTCCCCTCTCATTCATCAACTCTCTCTTTTCACTCTCTCTTCCCAGTCATGTCTCTTTTCTCTGGACACTCTCTTTTCCCCGGCTTGTCTCTTTCCCCTCTTTCCCCTCTCCTGTGTCTGTCACCTCTCTTCACTCGGTGTCTACTTTTCCCCGCTTTCACTCGCCTCTCTCTTTTCCCTCTCATTCATCAACTCTCTCTATCTTCACTCTCTCTTCCCTGTCCTGTGTGTTTTCCCTGGACACTCTCTTTTCCCTCTTTTCCCCGGCTTGTCTCTTTCCCCTATTTCCCCTCTCCTGTGCCTGTCACCTCTCTTCATTCGGTGTGTAGATTTCCCACTTTCACTCGCCTCTCTCTTTTCCCTCTCATTCCTGAAATCTCTCTTTTCCCTTGCCTGTCGCTTTTCCCTCTTTTGCCTTTTCTCCATGAACTCTTCCCTCTTCACCCTCAGCAGTCACTTTCCCCTGCTTTCCCTCAACTCCCTCTTTTCCACCTTTTCCCTCGCTTGTCTCTTTTCCCTGTTTCCCCTCGCCTGTCTCTCTCACCTCTGTTCTCTCGGCGTTCTTTTCCCCCGCTTTCACTCGCCTTCCTCTATTCCCTCCCTTTCCTCCACTCTCTCTTTTCCCTCTCTCTTCACTGTCCTGTCTCTTTTCCCTGGAACTTCTCTTTTCCCTCTTTTCCTCTGTTTGTCTCTTTCCCCTCTTTCCCCTCTCCTGTGTCGGTCACCTCTCTTCATTCGGTGTGTAGATTTCCCACTTCCACTCGCCTCTCTCTTTTCCCTCTCATTCATCAACTCTCTCTCTCTTCACTCTCTCTTCCCTGTCCTGTCTCTTTTCCCTGGACACTCTCTTTTCCCTCTTTTCCCCTGCTTGTCTCTGTCCCCTCTTTCCCCTCTCCTGTGTCGGTCACCTCTCTTCACTCGCTGTGTAAATGTCCCACTTTCTCTCGCCTCTCTCTTTCCCCTCTCATTCATCAACTCTCTCTTTTCACTCTCTCTTCCCAGTCATGTCTCTTTTCTCTGGACACTCTCTTTTCCCCGGACACTCTCTTTTCCCCGGCTTGTCTCTTTCCCCTCTTTACCCTCTCCTGTGTCTGTCACCTCTCTTCACTCGGTGTCTACTTTTCCCTGCTTTCACTCGCCTCTCTCTTTCCCCTCTCATTCATCAACTCTCTCTCTTCACTCTCTCCTCCCTGTCCTGTCTCTTTTCCCTGGACACTCTCTTTTCCCCGGACACTCTCTTTTCCTCGGCTTGTCTCTTTCCCCTCTTTCCCCTCTCCTGTGTCGGTCACCTCTCTTCACTCGGTGTGTAGATTTCCCACTTTCACTCGCCTCTCTCTTTTCCCTCTCATTCATCAACTCTCTCTATCTTCACTCTCTCTTCCCTGTCCTGTGTCTTTTCCCTGGACACTCTCTTTTCCCTCATTTCCCCTGCTTGTCTCTTTCCCCTATTTCCCCTCTCCTGTGTCGGTCACCTCTCTTCACTCGGTGTGTAGATTTCCCACTTTCACTCGCCTCTCTCTTTTCCGTCTCATTCATCAACTCTCTCTCTTCACTCTCTCCTCCCTGTCCTGTCTCTTTTCCCTGGACACTCTCTTTTCCCCGGCTTGTCTCTTTCCCCTCTTTCCCCTCTCCTGTGTCTGTCACCTCACTTCACTCGGTGTCTACTTTTCCCCGCTTTCACTCGCCTCTCTCTTTTCCCTCTCATTCATCAACTCTCTCTATCTTCACTCTCTCTTCCCTGTCCTGTGTGTTTTCCCTGGACACTCTCTTTTCCCTCTTTTCCCCGGCTTGTCTCTTTCCCCTATTTCCCCTCTCCTGTGCCTGTCACCTCTCTTCATTCGGTGTGTAGATTTCCCACTTTCACTCGCCTCTCTCTTTTCCCTCTCATTCCTGAAATCTCTCTTTTCCCTTGCCTGTCGCTTTTCCCTCTTTTGCCTTTTCTCCATGAACTCTTCCCTCTTTACCCTCAGCAGTCACTTTCCCCTGCTTTCCCTCAACTCCCTCTTTTCCACCTTTTCCCTCGCTTGTCTCTTTTCCCTGTTTCCCCTCGCCTGTCTCTCTCACCTCTGTTCTCTCGGCGTTCTTTTCCCCCACTTTCACTCGCCTTCCTCTATTCCCTCCCTTTCCTCCACTCTCTCTTTTCCCTCTCTCTTCACTGTCCTGTCTCTTTTCCCTGGAACTTCTCTTTTCCCTCTTTTCCTCTGTTTGTCTCTTTCCCCTCTTTCCCCTCTCCTGTGTCGGTCACCTCTCTTCATTCGGTGTGTAGATTTCCCACTTCCACTCGCCTCTCTCTTTTCCCTCTCATTCATCAACTCTCTCTCTCTTCACTCTCTCTTCCCTGTCCTGTCTCTTTTCCCTGGACACTCTCTTTTCCCTCTTTTCCCCTGCTTGTCTCTGTCCCCTCTTTCCCCTCTCCTGTGTCTGTCACCTCTCTTCACTCGGTGTCTACTTTTCCCTGCTTTCACTCGCCTCTCTCTTTCCCCTCTCATTCATCAACTCTCTCTTTTCACTCTCTCTTCCCAGTCATGTCTCTTTTCCCTGGAATTTCTCTTTTCCCTCTTTTCCCCGGCTTGTCTCTTTCCCCTATTTCCCCTCTCCTGTGCCTGTCACCTCTCTTCATTCGGTGTGTAGATTTCCCACTTTCACTCGCCTCTCTCTTTTCCCTCTCATTCCTGAAATCTCTCTTTTCCCTTGCCTGTCGCTTTTCCCTCTTTTGCCTTTTCTCCATGAACTCTTCCCACTTTACCCTCAGCAGTCACTTTCCCCTGCTTTCCCTCAACTCCCTCTTTTCCACCTTTTCCCTCGCTTGTCTCTTTTCCCTGTTTCCCCTCGCCTGTCTCTCTCACCTCTGTTCTCTCGGCGTTCTTTTCCCCCGCTTTCACTCGCCTTCCTCTATTCCCTCCCTTTCCTCCACTCTCTCTTTTCCCTCTCTCTTCACTGTCCTGTCTCTTTTCCCTGGAACTTCTCTTTTCCCTCTTTTCCTCTGTTTGTCTCTTTCCCCTCTTTCCCCTCTCCTGTGTCGGTCACCTCTCTTCATTCGGTGTGTAGATTTCCCACTTCCACTCGCCTCTCTCTTTTCCCTCTCATTCATCAACTCTCTCTCTCTTCACTCTCTCTTCCCTGTCCTGTCTCTTTTCCCTGGACAGTCTCTTTTCCCTCTTTTCCCCTGCTTGTCTCTGTCCCCTCTTTCCCCTCTCCTGTGTCTGTCACCTCTCTTCACTCGGTGTCTACTTTTCCCTGCTTTCACTCGCCTCTCTCTTTCCCCTCTCATTCATCAACTCTCTCTTTTCACTCTCTCTTCCCAGTCATGTCTCTTTTCCCTGGAATTTCTCTTTTCCCTCTTTTCCCCGGCTTGTCTCTTTCCCCTATTTCCCCTCTCCTGTGTCTGTCACCTCTCTTCACTCGGTGTCTACTTTTCCCTGCTTTCACTCGCCTCTCTCTTTCCCCTCTCATTCATCAACTCTCTCTCTTCACTCTCTCCTCCCTGTCCTGTCTCTTTTCCCTGGACACTCTCTTTTCCCTGGACACTCTCTTTTCCCTCTTTTCCCCTGCTTGTCTCTGTCCCCTCTTTCCCCTCTCCTGTGTCGGTCACCTCTCTTCATTCGGTGTGTAAATGTCCCACGTTCTCTCGCCTCTCTCTTTCCCCTCTCATTCATCAACTCTGTCTTTTCACTCTCTCTTCCCTGTCCTGTCTCTTTTCCCTGGAATTTCTCTTTTCCCTCTTTTCCTCTGTTTGTCTCTTTCCCCTCTTTCCCCTCTCCTGTGTCGGTCACCTCTCTTCATTCGGTGTGTAGATTTCCCACTTTCTCTCGCCTCTCTCTTTCCCCTCTCATTCATCAACTCTCTCTTTTCACTCTCTCTTCCCAGTCATGTCTCTTTTCCCTGGAATTTCTCTTTTCCCTCTTTTCCCCGGCTTGTCTCTTTCCCCTCTTTCCCCTCTCCTGTGTCTGTCACCTCTCTTCACTCGGTGTCTACTTTTCCCTGCTTTCACTCGCCTCTCTCTTTTCCCTCTCATTCATCAACTCTCTCTCTTCACTCTCTCCTCCCTGTCCTGTCTCTTTTCCCTGGACACTCTCTTTTCCCCGGACACTCTCTTTTCCCCGGCTTGTCTCTTTCCCCTATTTCCCCTCTCCTGTGCCTGTCACCTCTCTTCATTCGGTGTGTAGATTTCCCACTTTCACTCGCCTCTCTCTTTTCCCTCTCGTTCCTGAAATCTCTCTTTTCCCTTGCCTGTCGCTTTTCCCTCTTTTGCCTTTTCTCCATGAACTCTTCCCTCTTTACCCTCAGCAGTCACTTTCCCCTGCTTTCCCTCAACTCCCTCTTTTCCACCTTTTCCCTCGCTTGTCTCTTTTCCCTGTTTCCCCTCGCCTGTGTCTCTCACCTCTGTTCTCTCGGCCTTCTTTTCCCCCGATTTCACTCGCCTTCCTCTGTTCCCTCCCTTTCCTCCACTCTCTCTTTTCCCTCTCTCTTCACTGTCCTGTCTCTTTTCCCTGCAACTTCTCTTTTCCCTCTTTTCCTCTGTTTGTCTCTTTCCCCTCTTTCCCCTCTCCTGTGTCGGTCACCTCTCTTCATTCGGTGTGTAGATTTCCCACTTCCACTCGCCTCTCTCTTTTCCCTCTCATTCATCAACTCTCTCTCTCTTCACTCTCTCTTCCCTGTCCTGTCTCTTTTCCCTGGACACTCTCTTTTCCCTCTTTTCCCCTGCTTGTCTCTGTCCCCTCTTTCCCCTCTCCTGTGTCGGTCACCTCTCTTCACTCGCTGTGTAAATGTCCCACTTTCTCTCGCCTCTCTCTTTCCCCTCTCATTCATCAACTCTCTCTTTTCACTCTCTCTTCCCAGTCATGTCTCTTTTCTCTGGACACTCTCTTTTCCCCGGACACTCTCTTTTCCCCGGCTTGTCTCTTTCCCCTCTTTCCCCTCTCCTGTGTCTGTCACCTCTCTTCACTCGGTGTCTACTTTTCCCTGCTTTCACTCGCCTCTCTCTTTCCCCTCTCATTCATCAACTCTCTCTCTTCACTCTCTCCTCCCTGTCCTGTCTCTTTTCCCTGGAATTTCTCTTTTCCCCGGCTTGTCTCTTTCCCCTCTTTCCCCTCTCCTGTGTCTGTCACCTCTCTTCACTCGGTGTCTACTTTTCCCCGCTTTCACTCGCCTCTCTCTTTCCCCTCTCATTCATCAACTCTCTCTCTTCACTCTCTCCTCCCTGTCCTGTCTCTTTTCCCTGGACACTCTCTTTTCCCCGGACACTCTCTTTTCCTCGGCTTGTCTCTTTCCCCTCTTTCCCCTCTCCTGTGTCGGTCACCTCTCTTCACTCGGTGTGTAGATTTCCCACTTTCACTCGCCTCTCTCTTTTCCCTCTCATTCATCAACTCTCTCTATCTTCACTCTCTCTTCCCTGTCCTGTCTCTTTTCCCTGGACACTCTCTTTTCCCTCATTTCCCCTGCTTGTCTCTTTCCCCTATTTCCCCTCTCCTGTGTCTGTCACCTCACTTCATTCGGTGTGTAGATTTCCCACTTTCACTCGCCTCTCTTTTTTCCCTCTCATTCATCCACTCTCTCTCTTCACTCTCTCTTCCCAGTCATGTCGCTTTTCTCTGGACACTCTCTTTTCCCCGGACACTCTCTTTTCCCCGGCTTGTCTCTTTCCCCTCTTTCCCCTCTCCTGTGTCTGTCACCTCTCTTCACTCGGTGTCTACTTTTCCCTGCTTTCACTCGCCTCTCTCTTTCCCCTCTCAGTCATCAACTCTCTCTCTTCACTCTCTCCTCCCTGTCCTGTCTCTTTTCCCTGGACACTCTCTTTTCCCCGGACACTCTCTTTTCCTCGGCTTGTCTCTTTCCCCTCTTTCCCCTCTCCTGTGTCGGTCACCTCTCTTCACTCGGTGTGTAGATTTCCCACTTTCACTCGCCTCTCTCTTTTCCGTCTCATTCATCAACTCTCTCTCTTCACTCTCTCCTCCCTGTCCTGTCTCTTTTCCCTGGACACTCTCTTTTCCCCGGCTTGTCTCTTTCCCCTCTTTCCCCTCTCCTTGCCTGTCACCTCTCTTCATTCGGTGTGTAGATTTCCCACTTTCACTCGCCTCTCTCTTTTCCCTCTCATTCCTGAAATCTCTCTTTTCCCTTGCCTGTCGCTTTTCCCTCTTTTGCCTTTTCTCAATGAACTCTTCCCTCTTCACCCTCAGCAGTCACTTTCCCCTGCTTTCCCTCAACTCCCTCTTTTCCACCTTTTCCCTCGCTTGTCTCTTTTCCCTGTTTCCCCTCGCCTGTCTCTCTCACCTCTGTTCTCTCGGCGTTCTTTTCCCCCGCTTTCACTCGCCTTCCTCTATTCCCTCCCTTTCCTCCACTCTCTCTTTTCCCTCTCTCTTCACTGTCCTGTCTCTTTTCCCTGGAACTTCTCTTTTCCCTCTTTTCCTCTGTTTGTCTCTTTCCCCTCTTTCCCCTCTCCTGTGTCGGTCACCTCTCTTCATTCGGTGTGTAGATTTCCCACTTCCACTCGCCTCTCTCTTTTCCCTCTCATTCATCAACTCTCTCTCTCTTCACTCTCTCTTCCCTGTCCTGTCTCTTTTCCCTGGACACTCTCTTTTCCCTCTTTTCCCCTGCTTGTCTCTGTCCCCTCTTTACCCTCTCCTGTGTCGGTCACCTCTCTTCACTCGCTGTGTAAATGTACCACTTTCTCTCGCCTCTCTCTTTCCCCTCTCATTCATCAACTCTCTCTTTTCACTCTCTCTTCCCAGTCATGTCGCTTTTCTCTGGACACTCTCTTTTCCCCGGACACTCTCTTTTCCCCGGCTTGTCTCTTTCCCCTCTTTCCCCTCTCCTGTGTCTGTCACCTCTCTTCACTCGGTGTCTACTTTTCCCTGCTTTCACTCGCCTCTCTCTTTCCCCTCTCATTCATCAACTCTCTCTTTTCACTCTCTCTTCCCAGTCATGTCGCTTTTCTCTGGACACTCTCTTTTCCCCGGACACTCTCTTTTCCCCGGCTTGTCTCTTTCCCCTCTTTCCCCTCTCCTGTGTCTGTCACCTCTCTTCACTCGGTGTCTACTTTTCCCTGCTTTCACTCGCCTCTCTCTTTCCCCTCTCATTCATCAACTCTCTCTTTTCACTCTCTCTTCCCAGTCATGTCTCTTTTCCCTGGAATTTCTCTTTTCCCTCTTTTCCCCGGCTTGTCTCTTTCCCCTCTTTCCCCTCTCCTGTGTCGGTCACCTCTCTTCACTCGGTGTCTACTTTTCCCCGCTTTCACTCGCCTCTCTCTTTCCCCTCTCATTCATCAACTCTCTCTCTTCACTCTCTCCTCCCTGTCCTGTCTCTTTTCCCTGGACACTCTCTTTTCCCCGGACACTCTCTTTTCCTCGGCTTGTCTCTTTCCCCTCTTTCCCCTCTCCTGTGTCTGTCATCTCTCTTCACTCGGTGTCTACTTTTCCCCGCTTTCACTCGCCTCTCTCTTTCCCCTCTCATTCATCAACTCTCTCTCTTCACTCTCTCCTCCCTGTCCTGTCTCTTTTCTCTGGACACTCTCTTTTCCCCGGACACTCTCTTTTCCCCGGCTTGTCTCTTTCCCCTCTTTCCCCTCTCCTGTGTCTGTCACCTCTCTTCACTCGGTGTCTACTTTTCCCCGCTTTCACTCGCCTCTCTCTTTCCCCTCTCATTCATCAACTCTCTCTCTTCACTCTCTCCTCCCTGTCCTGTCTCTTTTCCCTGGAAACTCTCTTTTCCCCGGACACTCTCTTTTCCTCGGCTTGTCTCTTTCCCCTCTTTCCCCTCTCCTGTGTCGGTCACCTCTCTTCACTCGGTGTGTAGATTTCCCACTTTCACTCGCCTCTCTCTTTTCCCTCTCATTCATCAACTCTCTCTATCTTCACTCTCTCTTCCCTGTCCTGTGTCTTTTCCCTGGACACTCTCTTTTCCCTCATTTCCCCTGCTTGTCTCTTTCCCCTATTTCCCCTCTCCTGTGTCGGTCACCTCTCTTCATTCGCTGTGTAGATTTCCCACTTTCACTCGCCTCTCTTTTTTCCCTCTCATTCATCCACTCTCTCTCTTCACTCTCTCTTCCCAGTCATGTCTCTTTTCCCTGGAATTTCTCTTTTCCCTCTTTTCCCCTGCTTGTCTCTTTCCCCTCTTTCCCCTCTCCTGTGTCTGTCACCTCACTTCATTCGGTGTGTAGATTTCCCACTTTCACTCGCCTCTCTCTTTTCCGTCTCATTCATCAACTCTCTCTCTTCACTCTCTCCTCCCTGTCCTGTCTCTTTTCCCTGGACACTCTCTTTTCCCCGGCTTGTCTCTTTCCCCTCTTTCCCCTCTCCTGTGTCTGTCACCTCTCTTCACTCGGTGTCTACTTTTCCCCGCTTTCACTCGCCTCTCTCTTTTCCCTCTCATTCATCAACTCTCTCTATCTTCACTCTCTCTTCCCTGTCCTGTGTGTTTTCCCTGGACACTCTCTTTTCCCTCTTTTCCCCGGCTTGTCTCTTTCCCCTATTTCCCCTCTCCTGTGCCTGTCACCTCTCTTCATTCGGTGTGTAGATTTCCCACTTTCACTCGCCTCTCTCTTTTCCCTCTCATTCCTGAAATCTCTCTTTTCCCTTGCCTGTCGCTTTTCCCTCTTTTGCCTTTTCTCCATGAACTCTTCCCTCTTCACCCTCAGCAGTCACTTTCCCCTGCTTTCCCTCAACTCCCTCTTTTCCACCTTTTCCCTCGCTTGTCTCTTTTCCCTGTTTCCCCTCGCCTGTCTCTCTCACCTCTGTTCTCTCGGCGTTCTTTTCCCCCGCTTTCACTCGCCTTCCTCTATTCCCTCCCTTTCCTCCACTCTCTCTTTTCCCTCTCTCTTCACTGTCCTGTCTCTTTTCCCTGGAACTTCTCTTTTCCCTCTTTTCCTCTGTTTGTCTCTTTCCCCTCTTTCCCCTCTCCTGTGTCGGTCACCTCTCTTCATTCGGTGTGTAGATTTCCCACTTCCACTCGCCTCTCTCTTTTCCCTCTCATTCATCAACTCTCTCTCTCTTCACTCTCTCTTCCCTGTCCTGTCTCTTTTCCCTGGACACTCTCTTTTCCCTCTTTTCCCCTGCTTGTCTCTGTCCCCTCTTTCCCCTCTCCTGTGTCGGTCACCTCTCTTCACTCGCTGTGTAAATGTCCCACTTTCTCTCGCCTCTCTCTTTCCCCTCTCATTCATCAACTCTCTCTTTTCACTCTCTCTTCCCAGTCATGTCTCTTTTCTCTGGACACTCTCTTTTCCCCGGACACTCTCTTTTCCCCGGCTTGTCTCTTTCCCCTCTTTACCCTCTCCTGTGTCTGTCACCTCTCTTCACTCGGTGTCTACTTTTCCCTGCTTTCACTCGCCTCTCTCTTTCCCCTCTCATTCATCAACTCTCTCTCTTCACTCTCTCCTCCCTGTCCTGTCTCTTTTCCCTGGACACTCTCTTTTCCCCGGACACTCTCCTTTCCCCTGCTTGTCTCTTTCCCCTCTTTCCCCTCTCCTGTGTCGGTCACCTCTCTTCACTCGGTGTGTAGATTTCCCACTTTCACTCGCCTCTCTCTTTTCCCTCTCATTCATCAACTCTCTCTATCTTCACTCTCTCTTCCCTGTCCTGTGTCTTTTCCCTGGACACTCTCTTTTCCCTCATTTCCCCTGCTTGTCTCTTTCCCCTATTTCCCCTCTCCTGTGTCGGTCACCTCTCTTCACTCGGTGTGTAGATTTCCCACTTTCACTCGCCTCTCTCTTTTCCGTCTCATTCATCAACTCTCTCTCTTCACTCTCTCCTCCCTGTCCTGTCTCTTTTCCCTGGACACTCTCTTTTCCCCGGCTTGTCTCTTTCCCCTCTTTCCCCTCTCCTGTGTCTGTCACCTCACTTCACTCGGTGTCTACTTTTCCCCGCTTTCACTCGCCTCTCTCTTTTCCCTCTCATTCATCAACTCTCTCTATCTTCACTCTCTCTTCCCTGTCCTGTGTGTTTTCCCTGGACACTCTCTTTTCCCTCTTTTCCCCGGCTTGTCTCTTTCCCCTATTTCCCCTCTCCTGTGCCTGTCACCTCTCTTCATTCGGTGTGTAGATTTCCCACTTTCACTCGCCTCTCTCTTTTCCCTCTCATTCCTGAAATCTCTCTTTTCCCTTGCCTGTCGCTTTTCCCTCTTTTGCCTTTTCTCCATGAACTCTTCCCTCTTTACCCTCAGCAGTCACTTTCCCCTGCTTTCCCTCAACTCCCTCTTTTCCACCTTTTCCCTCGCTTGTCTCTTTTCCCTGTTTCCCCTCGCCTGTCTCTCTCACCTCTGTTCTCTCGGCGTTCTTTTCCCCCACTTTCACTCGCCTTCCTCTATTCCCTCCCTTTCCTCCACTCTCTCTTTTCCCTCTCTCTTCACTGTCCTGTCTCTTTTCCCTGGAACTTCTCTTTTCCCTCTTTTCCTCTGTTTGTCTCTTTCCCCTCTTTCCCCTCTCCTGTGTCGGTCACCTCTCTTCATTCGGTGTGTAGATTTCCCACTTCCACTCGCCTCTCTCTTTTCCCTCTCATTCATCAACTCTCTCTCTCTTCACTCTCTCTTCCCTGTCCTGTCTCTTTTCCCTGGACACTCTCTTTTCCCTCTTTTCCCCTGCTTGTCTCTGTCCCCTCTTTCCCCTCTCCTGTGTCTGTCACCTCTCTTCACTCGGTGTCTACTTTTCCCTGCTTTCACTCGCCTCTCTCTTTCCCCTCTCATTCATCAACTCTCTCTTTTCACTCTCTCTTCCCAGTCATGTCTCTTTTCCCTGGAATTTCTCTTTTCCCTCTTTTCCCCGGCTTGTCTCTTTCCCCTATTTCCCCTCTCCTGTGCCTGTCACCTCTCTTCATTCGGTGTGTAGATTTCCCACTTTCACTCGCCTCTCTCTTTTCCCTCTCATTCCTGAAATCTCTCTTTTCCCTTGCCTGTCGCTTTTCCCTCTTTTGCCTTTTCTCCATGAACTCTTCCCACTTTACCCTCAGCAGTCACTTTCCCCTGCTTTCCCTCAACTCCCTCTTTTCCACCTTTTCCCTCGCTTGTCTCTTTTCCCTGTTTCCCCTCGCCTGTCTCTCTCACCTCTGTTCTCTCGGCGTTCTTTTCCCCCGCTTTCACTCGCCTTCCTCTATTCCCTCCCTTTCCTCCACTCTCTCTTTTCCCTCTCTCTTCACTGTCCTGTCTCTTTTCCCTGGAACTTCTCTTTTCCCTCTTTTCCTCTGTTTGTCTCTTTCCCCTCTTTCCCCTCTCCTGTGTCGGTCACCTCTCTTCATTCGGTGTGTAGATTTCCCACTTCCACTCGCCTCTCTCTTTTCCCTCTCATTCATCAACTCTCTCTCTCTTCACTCTCTCTTCCCTGTCCTGTCTCTTTTCCCTGGACAGTCTCTTTTCCCTCTTTTCCCCTGCTTGTCTCTGTCCCCTCTTTCCCCTCTCCTGTGTCTGTCACCTCTCTTCACTCGGTGTCTACTTTTCCCTGCTTTCACTCGCCTCTCTCTTTCCCCTCTCATTCATCAACTCTCTCTTTTCACTCTCTCTTCCCAGTCATGTCTCTTTTCCCTGGAATTTCTCTTTTCCCTCTTTTCCCCGGCTTGTCTCTTTCCCCTCTTTCCCCTCTCCTGTGTCTGTCACCTCTCTTCACTCGGTGTCTACTTTTCCCTGCTTTCACTCGCCTCTCTCTTTCCCCTCTCATTCATCAACTCTCTCTCTTCACTCTCTCCTCCCTGTCCTGTCTCTTTTCCCTGGACACTCTCTTTTCCCTGGACACTCTCTTTTCCCTCTTTTCCCCTGCTTGTCTCTGTCCCCTCTTTCCCCTCTCCTGTGTCGGTCACCTCTCTTCATTCGGTGTGTAAATGTCCCACGTTCTCTCGCCTCTCTCTTTCCCCTCTCATTCATCAACTCTGTCTTTTCACTCTCTCTTCCCTGTCCTGTCTCTTTTCCCTGGAATTTCTCTTTTCCCTCTTTTCCTCTGTTTGTCTCTTTCCCCTCTTTCCCCTCTCCTGTGTCGGTCACCTCTCTTCATTCGGTGTGTAGATTTCCCACTTTCTCTCGCCTCTCTCTTTCCCCTCTCATTCATCAACTCTCTCTTTTCACTCTCTCTTCCCAGTCATGTCTCTTTTCCCTGGAATTTCTCTTTTCCCTCTTTTCCCCGGCTTGTCTCTTTCCCCTCTTTCCCCTCTCCTGTGTCTGTCACCTCTCTTCACTCGGTGTCTACTTTTCCCTGCTTTCACTCGCCTCTCTCTTTTCCCTCTCATTCATCAACTCTCTCTCTTCACTCTCTCCTCCCTGTCCTGTCTCTTTTCCCTGGACACTCTCTTTTCCCCGGACACTCTCTTTTCCCCGGCTTGTCTCTTTCCCCTATTTCCCCTCTCCTGTGCCTGTCACCTCTCTTCATTCGGTGTGTAGATTTCCCACTTTCACTCGCCTCTCTCTTTTCCCTCTCGTTCCTGAAATCTCTCTTTTCCCTTGCCTGTCGCTTTTCCCTCTTTTGCCTTTTCTCCATGAACTCTTCCCTCTTTACCCTCAGCAGTCACTTTCCCCTGCTTTCCCTCAACTCCCTCTTTTCCACCTTTTCCCTCGCTTGTCTCTTTTCCCTGTTTCCCCTCGCCTGTGTCTCTCACCTCTGTTCTCTCGGCCTTCTTTTCCCCCGATTTCACTCGCCTTCCTCTATTCCCTCCCTTTCCTCCACTCTCTCTTTTCCCTCTCTCTTCACTGTCCTGTCTCTTTTCCCTGCAACTTCTCTTTTCCCTCTTTTCCTCTGTTTGTCTCTTTCCCCTCTTTCCCCTCTCCTGTGTCGGTCACCTCTCTTCATTCGGTGTGTAGATTTCCCACTTCCACTCGCCTCTCTCTTTTCCCTCTCATTCATCAACTCTCTCTCTCTTCACTCTCTCTTCCCTGTCCTGTCTCTTTTCCCTGGACACTCTCTTTTCCCTCTTTTCCCCTGCTTGTCTCTGTCCCCTCTTTCCCCTCTCCTGTGTCGGTCACCTCTCTTCACTCGCTGTGTAAATGTCCCACTTTCTCTCGCCTCTCTCTTTCCCCTCTCATTCATCAACTCTCTCTTTTCACTCTCTCTTCCCAGTCATGTCTCTTTTCTCTGGACACTCTCTTTTCCCCGGACACTCTCTTTTCCCCGGCTTGTCTCTTTCCCCTCTTTCCCCTCTCCTGTGTCTGTCACCTCTCTTCACTCGGTGTCTACTTTTCCCTGCTTTCACTCGCCTCTCTCTTTCCCCTCTCATTCATCAACTCTCTCTCTTCACTCTCTCCTCCCTGTCCTGTCTCTTTTCCCTGGACACTCTCTTTTCCCTGGACACTCTCTTTTCCCTCTTTTCCCCTGCTTGTCTCTGTCCCCTCTTTCCCCTCTCCTGTGTCGGTCACCTCTCTTCATTCGGTGTGTAAATGTCCCACGTTCTCTCGCCTCTCTCTTTCCCGTCTCATTCATCAACTCTCTCTTTTCACTCTCTCTTCCCAGTCATGTCTCTTTTCCCTGGAATTTCTCTTTTCCCTCTTTTCCCCTGCTTGTCTCTTTCCCCTATTTCCCCTCTCCTGTGTCGGTCACCTCTCTTCACTCGCTGTGTAAATGTCCCACTTTCACTCGCCTCTCTCTTTTCCGTCTCATTCATCAACTCTCTCTCTTCACTCTCTCCTCCCTGTCCTGTCTCTTTTCCCTGGACACTCTCTTTTCCCTCTTTTCCCCGGCTTGTCTCTTTCCCCTATTTCCCCTCTCCTGTGCCTGTCACCTCTCTTCATTCGGTGTGTAGATTTCCCACTTTCACTCGCCTCTCTCTTTTCCCTCTCATTCCTGAAATCTCTCTTTTCCCTTGCCTGTCGCTTTTCCCTCTTTTGCCTTTTCTCCATGAACTCTTCCCTCTTTACCCTCAGCAGTCACTTTCCCCTGCTTTCCCTCAACTCCCTCTTTTCCACCTTTTCCCTCGCTTGTCTCTTTTCCCTGTTTCCCCTCGCCTGTCTCTCTCACCTCTGTTCTCTCGGCGTTCTTTTCCCCCGCTTTCACTCGCCTTCCTCTATTCCCTCCCTTTCCTCCACTCTCTCTTTTCCCTCTCTCTTCACTGTCCTGTCTCTTTTCCCTGGAACTTCTCTTTTCCCTCTTTTCCTCTGTTTGTCTCTTTCCCCTCTTTCCCCTCTCCTGTGTCGGTCACCTCTCTTCATTCGGTGTGTAGATTTCCCACTTCCACTCGCCTCTCTCTTTTCCCTCTCATTCATCAACTCTCTCTCTCTTCACTCTCTCTTCCCTGTCCTGTCTCTTTTCCCTGGACACTCTCTTTTCCCTCTTTTCCCCTGCTTGTCTCTGTCCCCTCTTTCCCCTCTCCTGTGTCTGTCACCTCTCTTCACTCGGTGTCTACTTTTCCCTGCTTTCACTCGCCTCTCTCTTTCCCCTCTCATTCATCAACTCTCTCTTTTCACTCTCTCTTCCCAGTCATGTCTCTTTTCCCTGGAATTTCTCTTTTCCCTCTTTTCCCCGGCTTGTCTCTTTCCCCTATTTCCCCTCTCCTGTGCCTGTCACCTCTCTTCATTCGGTGTGTAGATTTCCCACTTTCACTCGCCTCTCTCTTATCCCTCTCATTCCTGAAATCTCTCTTTTCCCTTGCCTGTCGCTTTTCCCTCTTTTGCCTTTTCTCCATGAACTCTTCCCACTTTACCCTCAGCAGTCACTTTCCCCTGCTTTCCCTCAACTCCCTCTTTTCCACCTTTTCCCTCGCTTGTCTCTTTTCCCTGTTTCCCCTCGCCTGTCTCTCTCACCTCTGTTCTCTCGGCGTTCTTTTCCCCCGCTTTCACTCGCCTTCCTCTATTCCCTCCCTTTCCTCCACTCTCTCTTTTCCCTCTCTCTTCACTGTCCTGTCTCTTTTCCCTGGAACTTCTCTTTTCCCTCTTTTCCTCTGTTTGTCTCTTTCCCCTCTTTCCCCTCTCCTGTGTCGGTCACCTCTCTTCATTCGGTGTGTAGATTTCCCACTTCCACTCGCCTCTCTCTTTTCCCTCTCATTCATCAACTCTCTCTCTCTTCACTCTCTCTTCCCTGTCCTGTCTCTTTTCCCTGGACACTCTCTTTTCCCTCTTTTCCCCTGCTTGTCTCTGTCCCCTCTTTACCCTCTCCTGTGTCTGTCACCTCTCTTCACTCGGTGTCTACTTTTCCCTGCTTTCACTCGCCTCTCTCTTTCCCCTCTCATTCATCAACTCTGTCTTTTCACTCTCTCTTCCCAGTCATGTCTCTTTTCCCTGGAATTTCTCTTTTCCCTCTTTTCCCCGGCTTGTCTCTTTCCCCTATTTCCCCTCTCCTGTGTCTGTCACCTCTCTTCACTCGGTGTCTACTTTTCCCTGCTTTCACTCGCCTCTCTCTTTCCCCTCTCATTCATCAACTCTCTCTCTTCACTCTCTCCTCCCTGTCCTGTCTCTTTTCCCTGGACACTCTCTTTTCCCTGGACACTCTCTTTTCCCTCTTTTCCCCTGCTTGTCTCTGTCCCCTCTTTCCCCTCTCCTGTGTCGGTCACCTCTCTTCATTCGGTGTGTAAATGTCCCACGTTCTCTCGCCTCTCTCTTTCCCCTCTCATTCATCAACTCTGTCTTTTCACTCTCTCTTCCCTGTCCTGTCTCTTTTCCCTTGAATTTCTCTTTTCCCTCTTTTCCTCTGTTTGTCTCTTTCCCCTCTTTCCCCTCTCCTGTGTCGGTCACCTCTCTTCATTCGGTGTGTAGATTTCCCACTTTCTCTCGCCTCTCTCTTTCCCCTCTCATTCATCAACTCTCTCTTTTCACTCTCTCTTCCCAGTCATGTCTCTTTTCCCTGGAATTTCTCTTTTCCCTCTTTTCCCCGGCTTGTCTCTTTCCCCTCTTTCCCCTCTCCTGTGTCTGTCACCTCTCTTCACTCGGTGTCTACTTTTCCCTGCTTTCACTCGCCTCTCTCTTTTCCCTCTCATTCATCAACTCTCTCTCTTCACTCTCTCCTCCCTGTCCTGTCTCTTTTCCCTGGACACTCTCTTTTCCCCGGACACTCTCTTTTCCCCGGCTTGTCTCTTTCCCCTATTTCCCCTCTCCTGTGCCTGTCACCTCTCTTCATTCGGTGTGTAGATTTCCCACTTTCACTCGCCTCTCTCTTTTCCCTCTCGTTCCTGAAATCTCTCTTTTCCCTTGCCTGTCGCTTTTCCCTCTTTTGCCTTTTCTCCATGAACTCTTCCCTCTTTACCCTCAGCAGTCACTTTCCGCTGCTTTCCCTCAACTCCCTCTTTTCCACCTTTTCCCTCGCTTGTCTCTTTTCCCTGTTTCCCCTCGCCTGTGTCTCTCACCTCTGTTCTCTCGGCCTTCTTTTCCCCCGATTTCACTCGCCTTCCTCTATTCCCTCCCTTTCCTCCACTCTCTCTTTTCCCTCTCTCTTCACTGTCCTGTCTCTTTTCCCTGCAACTTCTCTTTTCCCTCTTTTCCTCTGTTTGTCTCTTTCCCCTCTTTCCCCTCTCCTGTGTCGGTCACCTCTCTTCATTCGGTGTGTAGATTTCCCACTTCCACTCGCCTCTCTCTTTTCCCTCTCATTCATCAACTCTCTCTCTCTTCACTCTCTCTTCCCTGTCCTGTCTCTTTTCCCTGGACACTCTCTTTTCCCTCTTTTCCCCTGCTTGTCTCTGTCCCCTCTTTCCCCTCTCCTGTGTCGGTCACCTCTCTTCACTCGCTGTGTAAATGTCCCACTTTCTCTCGCCTCTCTCTTTCCCCTCTCATTCATCAACTCTCTCTTTTCACTCTCTCTTCCCAGTCATGTCTCTTTTCTCTGGACACTCTCTTTTCCCCGGACACTCTCTTTTCCCCGGCTTGTCTCTTTCCCCTCTTTCCCCTCTCCTGTGTCTGTCACCTCTCTTCACTCGGTGTCTACTTTTCCCTGCTTTCACTCGCCTCTCTCTTTCCCCTCTCATTCATCAACTCTCTCTCTTCACTCTCTCCTCCCTGTCCTGTCTCTTTTCCCTGGACACTCTCTTTTCCCTGGACACTCTCTTTTCCCTCTTTTCCCCTGCTTGTCTCTGTCCCCTCTTTCCCCTCTCCTGTGTCGGTCACCTCTCTTCATTCGGTGTGTAAATGTCCCACGTTCTCTCGCCTCTCTCTTTCCCCTCTCATTCATCAACTCTGTCTTTTCACTCTCTCTTCCCTGTCCTGTCTCTTTTCCCTGGAATTTCTCTTTTCCCTCTTTTCCTCTGTTTGTCTCTTTCCCCTCTTTCCCCTCTCCTGTGTCGGTCACCTCTCTTCATTCGGTGTGTAGATTTCCCACTTTCTCTCGCCTCTCTCTTTCCCGTCTCACTCATCAACTCTCTCTTTTCACTCTCTCTTCCCAGTCATGTCTCTTTTCCCTGGAATTTCTCTTTTCCCTCTTTTCCCCGGCTTGTCTCTTTCCCATATTTCCCCTCTCCTGTGTCGGTCACCTCTCTTCACTCGCTGTGTAAATGTCCCACTTTCACTCGCCTCTCTCTTTTCCGTCTCATTCATCAACTCTCTCTCTTCACTCTCTCCTCCCTGTCCTGTCTCTTTTCCCTGGACACTCTCTTTTCCCTCTTTTCCCCGGCTTGTCTCTTTCCCCTATTTCCCCTCTCCTGTGCCTGTCACCTCTCTTCATTCGGTGTGTAGATTTCCCACTTTCACTCGCCTCTCTCTTTTCCCTCTCGTTCCTGAAATCTCTCTTTTCCCTTGCCTGTCGCTTTTCCCTCTTTTGCCTTTTCTCCATGAACTCTTCCCTCTTTACCCTCAGCAGTCACTTTCCCCTGCTTTCCCTCAACTCCCTCTTTTCCACCTTTTCCCTCGCTTGTCTCTTTTCCCTGTTTCCCCTCGCCTGTGTCTCTCACCTCTGTTCTCTCGGCCTTCTTTTCCCCCGATTTCACTCGCCTTCCTCTATTCCCTCCCTTTCCTCCACTCTCTCTTTTCCCTCTCTCTTCACTGTCCTGTCTCTTTTCCCTGCAACTTCTCTTTTCCCTCTTTTCCTCTGTTTGTCTCTTTCCCCTCTTTCCCCTCTCCTGTGTCGGTCACCTCTCTTCATTCGGTGTGTAGATTTCCCACTTCCACTCGCCTCTCTCTTTTCCCTCTCATTCATCAACTCTCTCTCTCTTCACTCTCTCTTCCCTGTCCTGTCTCTTTTCCCTGGACACTCTCTTTTCCCTCTTTTCCCCTGCTTGTCTCTGTCCCCTCTTTCCCCTCTCCTGTGTCGGTCACCTCTCTTCACTCGCTGTGTAAATGTCCCACTTTCTCTCGCCTCTCTCTTTCCCCTCTCATTCATCAACTCTCTCTTTTCACTCTCTCTTCCCAGTCATGTCTCTTTTCTCTGGACACTCTCTTTTCCCCGGACACTCTCTTTTCCCCGGCTTGTCTCTTTCCCCTCTTTCCCCTCTCCTGTGTCTGTCACCTCTCTTCACTCGGTGTCTGCTTTTCCCTGCTTTCACTCGCCTCTCTCTTTCCCCTCTCATTCATCAACTCTCTCTTTTCACTCTCTCTTCCCAGTCATGTCTCTTTTCCCTGGAATTTCTCTTTTCCCTCTTTTCCCCGGCTTGTCTCTTTCCCCTCTTTCCCCTCTCCTGTGTCTGTCACCTCTCTTCACTCGGTGTCTACTTTTCCCTGCTTTCACTCGCCTCTCTCTTTCCCCTCTCAGTCATCAACTCTCTCTTTTCACTCTCTCTTCCCTGTCCTGTCTCTTTTCCCTGGACACTCTCTTTTCCCTCTTTTCCCCTGCTTGTCTCTGTCCCCTCTCCTGTGTCTGTCACCTTCCTTCACTCGGTGTCTACTTTTCCCTGCTTTCACTCGCCTCTCTCTTTCCCCTCTCATTCATCAACTCTCTCTTTTCACTCTCTCTTCCCAGTCATGTCTCTTTTCCCTGGAATTTCTCTTTTCCCTCTTTTCCCCGGCTTGTCTCTTTCCCCTCTTTCCCCTCTCCTGTGTCTGTCACCTCTCTTCACTCGGTGTCTACTTTTCCCTGCTTTCACTCGCCTCTCTCTTTCCCCTCTCATTCATCAACTCTCTCTCTTCACTCTCTCCTCCCTGTCCTGTCTCTTTTCCCTGGACACTCTCTTTTCCCTGGACGCTCTCTTTTCCCTCTTTTCCCCTGCTTGTCTCTGTCCCCTCTCCTGTGTCGGTCACCTCTCTTCATTCGGTGTGTAAATGTCCCACGTTCTCTCGCCTCTCTCTTTCCCCTCTCATTCATCACCTCTGTCTTTTCACTCTCTCTTCCCTGTCCTGTCTCTTTTCCCTGGAATTTCTCTTTTCCCTCTTTTCCTCTGTTTGTCTCTTTCCCCTCTTTCCCCTCTCCTGTGTCTGTCACCTCTCTTCATTCGGTGTGTAGATTTCCCACTTTTTCTCGCCTCTCTCTTTCCCCTCTCAGTCATCAACTCTCTCTTTTCACTCTCTCTTCCCAGTCATGTCTCTTTTCCCTGGAATTTCTCTTTTCCCTCTTTTCCCCGGCTTGTCTCTTTCCCCTCTTTCCCCTCTCCTGTGTCTGTCACCTCTCTTCACTCGGTGTCTACTTTTCCCTGCTTTCACTCGCCTCTCTCTTTCCCCTCTCATTCATCAACTCTCTCTCTTCACTCTCTCCTCCCTGTCCTGTCTCTTTTCCCTGGACACTCTCTTTTCCCCGGACACTCTCTTTTCCCCGGCTTGTCTCTTTCCCCTATTTCCCCTCTCCTGTGCCTGTCACCTCTCTTCATTCGGTGTGTAGATTTCCCACTTTCTCTCGCCTCTCTCTTTCCCCTCTCATTCATCAACTCTCTCTTTTCACTCTCTCTTCCCAGTCATGTCTCTTTTCCCTGGAATTTCTCTTTTCCCTCTTTTCCCCGGCTTGTCTCTTTCCCCTCTTTCCCCTCTCCTGTGTCTGTCACCTCTCTTCACTCGGTGTCTACTTTTCCCTGCTTTCACTCGCCTCTCTCTTTCCCCTCTCATTCATCAACTCTCTCTCTTCACTCTCTCCTCCCTGTCCTGTCTCTTTTCCCTGGACACTCTCTTTTCCCTCTTTTCCCCTGCTTGTCTCTGTCCCCTCTTTCCCCTCTCCTGTGTCGGTCACCTCTCTTCATTCGGTGTGTAAATGTCCCACGTTCTCTCGCCTCTCTCCTTCCCCTCTCATTCATCAACTCTGTCTTTTCACTCTCTCTTCCCTGTCCTGTCTCTTTTCCCTGGAATTTCTCTTTTCCCTCTTTTCCTCTGTTTGTCTCTTTCCCCTCTTTCCCCTCTCCTGTGTCGGTCACCTCTCTTCATTCGGTGTGTAGATTTCCCACTTTCTCTCGCCTCTCTCTTTCCCCTCTCAGTCATCAACTCTCTCTCTTCACTCTCTCCTCCCTGTCCTGTCTCTTTTCCCTGGACACTCTCTTTTCCCCGGACACTCTCTTTTCCCCGGCTTGTCTCTTTCCCCTATTTCCCCTCTCCTGTGCCTGTCACCTCTCTTCATTCGGTGTGTAGATTTCCCACTTTCTCTCGCCTCTCTCTTTCCCCTCTCATTCATCAACTCTCTCTTTTCACTCTCTCTTCCCAGTCATGTCTCTTTTCCCTGGAATTTCTCTTTTCCCTCTTTTCCCCGGCTTGTCTCTTTCCCCTCTTTCCCCTCTCCTGTGTCTGTCACCTCTCTTCACTCGGTGTCTACTTTTCCCTGCTTTCACTCGCCTCTCTCTTTCCCCTCTCATTCATCAACTCTCTCTCTTCACTCTCTCCTCCCTGTCCTGTCTCTTTTCCCTGGACACTCTCTTTTCCCTCTTTTCCCCTGCTTGTCTCTGTCCCCTCTTTCCCCTCTCCTGTGTCGGTCACCTCTCTTCATTCGGTGTGTAAATGTCCCACGTTCTCTCGCCTCTCTCCTTCCCCTCTCATTCATCAACTCTGTCTTTTCACTCTCTCTTCCCTGTCCTGTCTCTTTTCCCTGGAATTTCTCTTTTCCCTCTTTTCCTCTGTTTGTCTCTTTCCCCTCTTTCCCCTCTCCTGTGTCGGTCACCTCTCTTCATTCGGTGTGTAGATTTCCCACTTTCTCTCGCCTCTCTCTTTCCCCTCTCAGTCATCAACTCTCTCTTTTCACTCTCTCTTCCCTGTCCTGTCTCTTTTCCCTGGACAGTCTCTTTTCCCTCTTTTCCCCTGCTTGTCTCTGTCCCCTCTTTCCCCTCTCCTGTGTCGGTCACCTCTCTTCACTCGCTGTGTAAATGTCCCACTTTCTCTCGCCTCTCTCTTTCCCCTCTCATTCATCAACTCTCTCTTTTCACTCTCTCTTCCCAGTCATGTCTCTTTTCCCTGGAATTTCTCTTTTCCCTCTTTTCCCCGGCTTGTCTCTTTCCCCTCTTTCCCCTCTCCTGTGTCTGTCACCTCTCTTCACTCGGTGTCTACTTTTCCCTGCTTTCACTCGCCTCTCTCTTTCCCCTCTCATTCATCAACTCTCTCTCTTCACTCTCTCCTCCCTGTCCTGTCTCTTTTCCCTGGACACTCTCTTTTCCCCGGACACTCTCTTTTCCCCGGCTTGTCTCTTTCCCCTATTTCCCCTCTCCTGTGCCTGTCACCTCTCTTCATTCGGTGTGTAGATTTCCCACTTTCACTCGCCTCTCTCTTTTCCCTCTCGTTCCTGAAATCTCTCTTTTCCCTTGCCTGTCGCTTTTCCCTCTTTTGCCTTTTCTCCATGAACTCTTCCCTCTTTACCCTCAGCAGTCACTTTCCCCTGCTTTCCCTCAACTCCCTCTTTTCCACCTTTTCCCTCGCTTGTCTCTTTTCCCTGTTTCCCCTCGCCTGTGTCTCTCACCTCTGTTCTCTCGGCCTTCTTTTCCCCCGATTTCACTCGCCTTCCTCTATTCCCTCCCTTTCCTCCACTCTCTCTTTTCCCTCTCTCTTCACTGTCCTGTCTCTTTTCCCTGGAACTTCTCTTTTCCCTCTTTTCCTCTGTTTGTCTCTTTCCCCTCTTTCCCCTCTCCTGTGTCGGTCACCTCTCTTCATTCGGTGTGTAGATTTCCCACTTCCACTCGCCTCTCTCTTTTCCCTCTCATTCATCAACTCTCTCTCTCTTCACTCTCTCTTCCCTGTCCTGTCTCTTTTCCCTGGACACTCTCTTTTCCCTCTTTTCCCCTGCTTGTCTCTGTCCCCTCTTTCCCCTCTCCTGTGTCGGTCACCTCTCTTCACTCGGTGTCTACTTTTCCCTGCTTTCACTCGCCTCTCTCTTTCCCCTCTCATTCATCAACTCTCTCTTTTCACTCTCTCTTCCCAGTCATGTCTCTTTTCCCTGGAATTTCTCTTTTCCCTCTTTTCCCCGGCTTGTCTCTTTCCCCTATTTCCCCTCTCCTGTGCCTGTCACCTCTCTTCATTCGGTGTGTAGATTTCCCACTTTCACTCGCCTCTCTCTTATCCCTCTCATTCCTGAAATCTCTCTTTTCCCTTGCCTGTCGCTTTTCCCTCTTTTGCCTTTTCTCCATGAACTCTTCCCACTTTACCCTCAGCAGTCACTTTCCCCTGCTTTCCCTCAACTCCCTCTTTTCCACCTTTTCCCTCGCTTGTCTCTTTTCCCTGTTTCCCCTCGCCTGTCTCTCTCACCTCTGTTCTCTCGGCGTTCTTTTCCCCCGCTTTCACTCGCCTTCCTCTATTCCCTCCCTTTCCTCCACTCTCTCTTTTCCCTCTCTCTTCACTGTCCTGTCTCTTTTCCCTGGAACTTCTCTTTTCCCTCTTTTCCTCTGTTTGTCTCTTTCCCCTCTTTCCCCTCTCCTGTGTCGGTCACCTCTCTTCATTCGGTGTGTAGATTTCCCACTTCCACTCGCCTCTCTCTTTTCCCTCTCATTCATCAACTCTCTCTCTCTTCACTCTCTCTTCCCTGTCCTGTCTCTTTTCCCTGGACACTCTCTTTTCCCTCTTTTCCCCTGCTTGTCTCTGTCCCCTCTTTCCCCTCTCCTGTGTCGGTCACCTCTCTTCACTCGCTGTGTAAATGTCCCACTTTCTCTCGCCTCTCTCTTTCCCCTCTCATTCATCAACTCTCTCTTTTCACTCTCTCTTCCCAGTCATGTCTCTTTTCTCTGGACACTCTCTTTTCCCCGGACACTCTCTTTTCCCCGGCTTGTCTCTTTCCCCTCTTTCCCCTCTCCTGTGTCTGTCACCTCTCTTCACTCGGTGTCTACTTTTCCCTGCTTTCACTCGCCTCTCTCTTTCCCCTCTCATTCATCAACTCTCTCTCTTCACTCTCTCCTCCCTGTCCTGTCTCTTTTCCCTGGACACTCTCTTTTCCCTGGACACTCTCTTTTCCCTCTTTTCCCCTGCTTGTCTCTGTCCCCTCTTTCCCCTCTCCTGTGTCGGTCACCTCTCTTCATTCGGTGTGTAAATGTCCCACGTTCTCTCGCCTCTCTCTTTCCCCTCTCATTCATCAACTCTGTCTTTTCACTCTCTCTTCCCTGTCCTGTCTCTTTTCCCTGGAATTTCTCTTTTCCCTCTTTTCCTCTGTTTGTCTCTTTCCCCTCTTTCCCCTCTCCTGTGTCGGTCACCTCTCTTCATTCGGTGTGTAGATTTCCCACTTTCTCTCGCCTCTCTCTTTCCCGTCTCATTCATCAACTCTCTCTTTTCACTCTCTCTTCCCAGTCATGTCTCTTTTCCCTGGAATTTCTCTTTTCCCTCTTTTCCCCGGCTTGTCTCTTTCCCCTCTTTCCCCTCTCCTGTGTCGGTCACCTCTCTTCACTCGCTGTGTAAATGTCCCACTTTCACTCGCCTCTCTCTTTTCCGTCTCATTCATCAACTCTCTCTCTTCACTCTCTCCTCCCTGTCCTGTCTCTTTTCCCTGGACACTCTCTTTTCCCTCTTTTCCCCGGCTTGTCTCTTTCCCCTATTTCCCCTCTCCTGTGCCTGTCACCTCTCTTCATTCGGTGTGTAGATTTCCCACTTTCACTCGCCTCTCTCTTTTCCCTCTCGTTCCTGAAATCTCTCTTTTCCCTTGCCTGTCGCTTTTCCCTCTTTTGCCTTTTCTCCATGAACTCTTCCCTCTTCACCCTCAGCAGTCACTTTCCCCTGCTTTCCCTCAACTCCCTCTTTTCCACCTTTTCCGTCGCTTGTCTCTTTTCCCTGTTTCCCCTCGCCTGTGTCTCTCACCTCTGTTCTCTCGGCCTTCTTTTCCCCCGATTTCACTCGCCTTCCTCTATTCCCTCCCTTTCCTCCACTCTCTCTTTTCCCTCTCTCTTCACTGTCCTGTCTCTTTTCCCTGCAACTTCTCTTTTCCCTCTTTTCCTCTGTTTGTCTCTTTCCCCTCTTTCCCCTCTCCTGTGTCGGTCACCTCTCTTCATTCGGTGTGTAGATTTCCCACTTCCACTCGCCTCTCTCTTTTCCCTCTCATTCATCAACTCTCTCTCTCTTCACTCTCTCTTCCCTGTCCTGTCTCTTTTCCCTGGACACTCTCTTTTCCCTCTTTTCCCCTGCTTGTCTCTGTCCCCTCTTTCCCCTCTCCTGTGTCGGTCACCTCTCTTCACTCGCTGTGTAAATGTCCCACTTTCTCTCGCCTCTCTCTTTCCCCTCTCATTCATCAACTCTCTCTTTTCACTCTCTCTTCCCAGTCATGTCTCTTTTCCCTGGAATTTCTCTTTTCCCTCTTTTCCCCGGCTTGTCTCTTTCCCCTATTTCCCCTCTCCTGTGCCTGTCACCTCTCTTCATTCGGTGTGTAGATTTCCCACTTTCACTCGCCTCTCTCTTATCCCTCTCATTCCTGAAATCTCTCTTTTCCCTTGCCTGTCGCTTTTCCCTCTTTTGCCTTTTCTCCATGAACTCTTCCCACTTTACCCTCAGCAGTCACTTTCCCCTGCTTTCCCTCAACTCCCTCTTTTCCACCTTTTCCCTCGCTTGTCTCTTTTCCCTGTTTCCCCTCGCCTGTGTCTCTCACCTCTGTTCTCTCGGCCTTCTTTTCCCCCGCTTTCACTCGCCTTCCTCTATTCCCTCCCTTTCCTCCACTCTCTCTTTTCCCTCTCTCTTCACTGTCCTGTCTCTTTTCCCTGCAACTTCTCTTTTCCCTCTTTTCCTCTGTTTGTCTCTTTCCCCTCTTTCCCCTCTCCTGTGTCGGTCACCTCTCTTCATTCGGTGTGTAGATTTCCCACTTCCACTCGCCTCTCTCTTTTCCCTCTCATTCATCAACTCTCTCTCTCTTCACTCTCTCTTCCCTGTCCTGTCTCTTTTCCCTGGACACTCTCTTTTCCCTCTTTTCCCCTGCTTGTCTCTGTCCCCTCTTTCCCCTCTCCTGTGTCGGTCACCTCTCTTCACTCGCTGTGTAAATGTCCCACTTTCTCTCGCCTCTCTCTTTCCCCTCTCATTCATCAACTCTCTCTTTTCACTCTCTCTTCCCAGTCATGTCTCTTTTCTCTGGACACTCTCTTTTCCCCGGACACTCTCTTTTCCCCGGCTTGTCTCTTTCCCCTCTTTCCCCTCTCCTGTGTCCGTCACCTCTCTTCACTCGGTGTCTACTTTTCCCTGCTTTCACTCGCCTCTCTCTTTCCCCTCTCATTCATCAACTCTCTCTCTTCACTCTCTCCTCCCTGTCCTGTCTCTTTTCCCTGGACACTCTCTTTTCCCTGGACACTCTCTTTTCCCTCTTTTCCCCTGCTTGTCTCTGTCCCCTCTTTCCCCTCTCCTGTGTCGGTCACCTCTCTTCACTCGCTGTGTAAATGTCCCACTTTCTCTCGCCTCTCTCTTTCCCCTCTCATTCATCAACTCTCTCTTTTCACTCTCTCTTCCCAGTCATGTCTCTTTTCCCTGGACACTCTCTTTTCCCTCTTTTCCCCTGCTTGTCTCTGTCCCCTCTTTCCCCTCTCCTGTGTCGGTCACCTCTCTTCACTCGCTGTGTAAATGTCCCACTTTCTCTCGCCTCTCTCTTTCCCCTCTCATTCATCAACTCTCTCTTTTCACTCTCTCTTCCCAGTCATGTCTCTTTTCCCTGGAATTTCTCTTTTCCCTCTTTTCCCCGGCTTGTCTCTTTCCCCTATTTCCCCTCTCCTGTGCCTGTCACCTCTCTTCATTCGGTGTGTAGATTTCCCACTTTCACTCGCCTCTCTCTTATCCCTCTCATTCCTGAAATCTCTCTTTTCCCTTGCCTGTCGCTTTTCCCTCTTTTGCCTTTTCTCCATGAACTCTTCCCACTTTACCCTCAGCAGTCACTTTCCCCTGCTTTCCCTCAACTCCCTCTTTTCCACCTTTTCCCTCGCTTGTCTCTTTTCCCTGTTTCCCCTCGCCTGTGTCTCTCACCTCTGTTCTCTCGGCCTTCTTTTCCCCCGCTTTCACTCGCCTTCCTCTATTCCCTCCCTTTCCTCCACTCTCTCTTTTCCCTCTCTCTTCACTGTCCTGTCTCTTTTCCCTGCAACTTCTCTTTTCCCTCTTTTCCTCTGTTTGTCTCTTTCCCCTCTTTCCCCTCTCCTGTGTCGGTCACCTCTCTTCATTCGGTGTGTAGATTTCCCACTTCCACTCGCCTCTCTCTTTTCCCTCTCATTCATCAACTCTCTCTCTCTTCACTCTCTCTTCCCTGTCCTGTCTCTTTTCCCTGGACACTCTCTTTTCCCTCTTTTCCCCTGCTTGTCTCTGTCCCCTCTTTCCCCTCTCCTGTGTCGGTCACCTCTCTTCACTCGCTGTGTAAATGTCCCACTTTCTCTCGCCTCTCTCTTTCCCCTCTCATTCATCAACTCTCTCTTTTCACTCTCTCTTCCCAGTCATGTCGCTTTTCTCTGGACACTCTCTTTTCCCCGGACACTCTCTTTTCCCCGGCTTGTCTCTTTCCCCTCTTTCCCCTCTCCTGTGTCTGTCACCTCTCTTCACTCGGTGTCTACTTTTCCCTGCTTTCACTCGCCTCTCTCTTTCCCCTCTCATTCATCAACTCTCTCTTTTCACTCTCTCTTCCCAGTCATGTCTCTTTTCCCTGGAATTTCTCTTTTCCCTCTTTTCCCCGGCTTGTCTCTTTCCCCTCTTTCCCCTCTCCTGTGTCTGTCACCTCTCTTCACTCGGTGTCTACTTTTCCCTGCTTTCACTCGCCTCTCTCTTTCCCCTCTCAGTCATCAACTCTCTCTTTTCACTCTCTCTTCCCTGTCCTGTCTCTTTTCCCTGGACACTCTCTTTTCCCTCTTTTCCCCTGCTTGTCTCTGTCCCCTCTCCTGTGTCTGTCACCTTCCTTCACTCGGTGTCTACTTTTCCCTGCTTTCACTCGCCTCTCTCTTTCCCCTCTCATTCATCAACTCTCTCTTTTCACTCTCTCTTCCCAGTCATGTCTCTTTTCCCTGGAATTTCTCTTTTCCCTCTTTTCCCCGGCTTGTCTCTTTCCCCTCTTTCCCCTCTCCTGTGTCTGTCACCTCTCTTCACTCGGTGTCTACTTTTCCCTGCTTTCACTCGCCTCTCTCTTTCCCCTCTCATTCATCAACTCTCTCTCTTCACTCTCTCCTCCCTGTCCTGTCTCTTTTCCCTGGACACTCTCTTTTCCCTGGACACTCTCTTTTCCCTCTTTTCCCCTGCTTGTCTCTGTCCCCTCTCCTGTGTCGGTCACCTCTCTTCATTCGGTGTGTAAATGTCCCACGTTCTCTCGCCTCTCTCTTTCCCCTCTCATTCATCACCTCTGTCTTTTCACTCTCTCTTCCCTGTCCTGTCTCTTTTCCCTGGAATTTCTCTTTTCCCTCTTTTCCTCTGTTTGTCTCTTTCCCCTCTTTCCCCTCTCCTGTGTCTGTCACCTCTCTTCATTCGGTGTGTAAATGTCCCACGTTCTCTCGCCTCTCTCTTTCCCCTCTCATTCATCACCTCTGTCTTTTCACTCTCTCTTCCCTGTCCTGTCTCTTTTCCCTGGAATTTCTCTTTTCCCTCTTTTCCTCTGTTTGTCTCTTTCCCCTCTTTCCCCTCTCCTGTGTCTGTCACCTCTCTTCATTCGGTGTGTAGATTTCCCACTTTTTCTCGCCTCTCTCTTTCCCCTCTCAGTCATCAACTCTCTCTTTTCACTCTCTCTTCCCAGTCATGTCTCTTTTCCCTGGAATTTCTCTTTTCCCTCTTTTCCCCGGCTTGTCTCTTTCCCCTCTTTCCCCTCTCCTGTGTCTGTCACCTCTCTTCACTCGGTGTCTACTTTTCCCTGCTTTCACTCGCCTCTCTCTTTCCCCTCTCATTCATCAACTCTCTCTCTTCACTCTCTCCTCCCTGTCCTGTCTCTTTTCCCTGGACACTCTCTTTTCCCTCTTTTCCCCTGCTTGTCTCTGTCCCCTCTTTCCCCTCTCCTGTGTCTGTCACCTCTCTTCACTCGGTGTGTAAATGTCCCACGTTCTCTCGCCTCTCTCCTTCCCCTCTCATTCATCAACTCTGTCTTTTCACTCTCTCTTCCCTGTCCTGTCTCTTTTCCCTGGAATTTCTCTTTTCCCTCTTTTCCTCTGTTTGTCTCTTTCCCCTCTTTCCCCTCTCCTGTGTCGGTCACCTCTCTTCATTCGGTGTGTAGATTTCCCACTTTCTCTCGCCTCTCTCTTTCCCCTCTCAGTCATCAACTCTCTCTTTTCACTCTCTCTTCCCTGTCCTGTCTCTTTTCCCTGGACAGTCTCTTTTCCCTGGACACTCTCTTTTCCCTCTTTTCCCCTGCTTGTCTCTGTCCCCTCTCCTGTGTCGGTCACCTCTCTTCATTCGGTGTGTAAATGTCCCACGTTCTCTCGCCTCTCTCTTTCCCCTCTCATTCATCAACTCTGTCTTTTCACTCTCTCTTCCCTGTCCTGTCTCTTTTCCCTGGAATTTCTCTTTTCCCTCTTTTCCTCTGTTTGTCTCTTTCCCCTCTTTCCCCTCTCCTGTGTCTGTCACCTCTCTTCATTCGGTGTGTAAATGTCCCACGTTCTCTCGCCTCTCTCTTTCCCCTCTCATTCATCACCTCTGTCTTTTCACTCTCTCTTCCCTGTCCTGTCTCTTTTCCCTGGAATTTCTCTTTTCCCTCTTTTCCTCTGTTTGTCTCTTTCCCCTCTTTCCCCTCTCCTGTGTCTGTCACCTCTCTTCATTCGGTGTGTAGATTTCCCACTTTTTCTCGCCTCTCTCTTTCCCCTCTCAGTCATCAACTCTCTCTTTTCACTCTCTCTTCCCAGTCATGTCTCTTTTCCCTGGAATTTCTCTTTTCCCTCTTTTCCCCGGCTTGTCTCTTTCCCCTCTTTCCCCTCTCCTGTGTCTGTCACCTCTCTTCATTCGGTGTGTAGATTTCCCACTTTCTCTCGCCTCTCTCTTTCCCCTCTCATTCATCAACTCTCTCTTTTCACTCTCTCTTCCCAGTCATGTCTCTTTTCCCTGGAATTTCTCTTTTCCCTCTTTTCCCCGGCTTGTCTCTTTCCCCTCTTTCCCCTCTCCTGTGTCTGTCACCTCTCTTCACTCGGTGTCTACTTTTCCCTGCTTTCACTCGCCTCTCTCTTTCCCCTCTCATTCATCAACTCTCTCTCTTCACTCTCTCCTCCCTGTCCTGTCTCTTTTCCCTGGACACTCTCTTTTCCCTCTTTTCCCCTGCTTGTCTCTGTCCCCTCTTTCCCCTCTCCTGTGTCGGTCACCTCTCTTCATTCGGTGTGTAAATGTCCCACGTTCTCTCGCCTCTCTCCTTCCCCTCTCATTCATCAACTCTGTCTTTTCACTCTCTCTTCCCTGTCCTGTCTCTTTTCCCTGGAATTTCTCTTTTCCCTCTTTTCCTCTGTTTGTCTCTTTCCCCTCTTTCCCCTCTCCTGTGTCGGTCACCTCTCTTCATTCGGTGTGTAGATTTCCCACTTTCTCTCGCCTCTCTCTTTCCCCTCTCAGTCATCAACTCTCTCTTTTCACTCTCTCTTCCCTGTCCTGTCTCTTTTCCCTGGACAGTCTCTTTTCCCTCTTTTCCCCTGCTTGTCTCTGTCCCCTCTTTCCCCTCTCCTGTGTCGGTCACCTCTCTTCACTCGCTGTGTAAATGTCCCACTTTCTCTCGCCTCTCTCTTTCCCCTCTCATTCATCAACTCTCTCTTTTCACTCTCTCTTCCCAGTCATGTCTCTTTTCCCTGGAATTTCTCTTTTCCCTCTTTTCCCCGGCTTGTCTCTTTCCCCTCTTTCCCCTCTCCTGTGTCGGTCACCTCTCTTCACTCGGTGTCTACTTTTCCCTGCTTTCACTCGCCTCTCTCTTTCCCCTCTCATTCATCAACTCTCTCTCTTCACTCTCTCCTCCCTGTCCTGTCTCTTTTCCCTGGACACTCTCTTTTCCCCGGACACTCTCTTTTCCCCGGCTTGTCTCTTTCCCCTATTTCCCCTCTCCTGTGCCTGTCACCTCTCTTCATTCGGTGTGTAGATTTCCCACTTTCACTCGCCTCTCTCTTTTCCCTCTCATTCCTGAAATCTCTCTTTTCCCTTGCCTGTCGCTTTTCCCTCTTTTGCCTTTTCTCCATGAACTCTTCCCTGTTTACCCTCAGCAGTCACTTTCCCCTGCTTTCCCTCAACTCCCTCTTTTCCACCTTTTCCCTCGCTTGTCTCTTTTCCCTGTTTCCCCTCGCCTGTGTCTCTCACCTCTGTTCTCTCGGCGTTCTTTTCCCCCGCTTTCACTCGCCTTCCTCTATTCCCTCCCTTTCCTCCACTCTCTCTATTCCCTCTCTCTTCACTGTCCTGTCTCTTTTCCCTGGAACTTCTCTTTTCCCTCTTTTCCTCTGTTTGTCTCTTTCCCCTCTTTCCCCTCTCCTGTGTCGGTCACCTCTCTTCATTCGGTGTGTAGATTTCCCACTTCCACTCGCCTCTCTCTTTTCCCTCATTCATCAACTCTCTCTCTCTTCACTCTCTCTTCCCTGTCCTGTCTCTTTTCCCTCTTTTCCCCTGCTTGTCTCTGTCCCCTCTTTACCCTCTCCTGTGTCTGTCACCTCTCTTCACTCGGTGTCTCCTTTTCCCTGCTTTCACTCGCCTCTCTCTTTCCCCTCTCATTCATCAACTCTGTCTTTTCACTCTCTCTTCCCAGTCATGTCTCTTTTCCCTGGAATTTCTCTTTTCCCTCTTTTCCCCGGCTTGTCTCTTTCCCCTATTTCCCCTCTCCTGTGTCTATCTCCTCTCTTCACTCGGTGTCTACTTTTCCCTGCTTTCACTCGCCTCTCTCTTTCCCCTCTCATTCATCAACTCTCTCTCTTCACTCTCTCCTCCCTGTCCTGTCTCTTTTCCCTGGACACTCTCTTTTCCCTGGACACTCTCTTTTCCCTCTTTTCCCCTGCTTGTCTCTGTCCCCTCTTTCCCCTCTCCTGTGTCGGTCACCTCTCTTCATTCGGTGTGTAAATGTCCCACGTTCTCTCGCCTCTCTCTTTCCCCTCTCATTCATCAACTCTCTCTCTTCACTCTCTCCTCCCTGTCCTGTCTCTTTTCCCTGGACACTCTCTTTTCCCCGGACACTCTCTTTTCCCCGGCTTGTCTCTTTCCCCTATTTCCCCTCTCCTGTGCCTGTCACCTCTCTTCATTCGGTGTGTAGATTTCCCACTTTCACTCGCCTCTCTCTTTTCCCTCTCGTTCCTGAAATCTCTCTTTTCCCTTGCCTGTCGCTTTTCCCTCTTTTGCCTTTTCTCCATGAACTCTTCCCTGTTTACCCTCAGCAGTCACTTTCCCCTGCTTTCCCTCAACTCCCTCTTTTCCACCTTTTCCCTCGCTTGTCTCTTTTCCCTGTTTCCCCTCGCCTGTGTCTCTCACCTCTGTTCTCTCGGCGTTCTTTTCCCCCGCTTTCACTCGCCTTCCTCTATTCCCTCCCTTTCCTCCACTCTCTCTTTTCCCTCTCTCTTCACTGTCCTGTCTCTTTTCCCTGGAACTTCTCTTTTCCCTCTTTTCCTCTGTTTGTCTCTTTCCCCTCTTTCCCCTCTCCTGTGTCGGTCACCTCTCTTCATTCGGTGTGTAGATTTCCCACTTCCACTCGCCTCTCTCTTTTCCCTCATTCATCAACTCTCTCTCTCTTCACTCTCTCTTCCCTGTCCTGTCTCTTTTCCCTCTTTTCCCCTGCTTGTCTCTGTCCCCTCTTTACCCTCTCCTGTGTCTGTCACCTCTCTTCACTCGGTGTCTACTTTTCCCTGCTTTCACTCGCCTCTCTCTTTCCCCTCTCATTCATCAACTCTGTCTTTTCACTCTCTCTTCCCAGTCATGTCTCTTTTCCCTGGAATTTCTCTTTTCCCTCTTTTCCCCGGCTTGTCTCTTTCCCCTATTTCCCCTCTCCTGTGTCTGTCACCTCTCTTCACTCGGTGTCTACTTTTCCCTGCTTTCACTCGCCTCTCTCTTTCCCCTCTCATTCATCAACTCTCTCTCTTCACTCTCTCCTCCCTGTCCTGTCTCTTTTCCCTGGACACTCTCTTTTCACTGGACACTCTCTTTTCCCTCTTTTCCCCTGCTTGTCTCTGTCCCCTCTTTCCCCTCTCCTGTGTCGGTCACCTCTCTTCATTCGGTGTGTAAATGTCCCACGTTCTCTCGCCTCTCTCTTTCCCCTCTCATTCATCAACTCTGTCTTTTCACTCTCTCTTCCCTGTCCTGTCTCTTTTCCCTTGAATTTCTCTTTTCCCTCTTTTCCTCTGTTTGTCTCTTTCCCCTCTTTCCCCTCTCCTGTGTCGGTCACCTCTCTTCATTCGGTGTGTAGATTTCCCACTTTCTCTCGCCTCTCTCTTTCCCCTCTCATTCATCAACTCTCTCTTTTCACTCTCTCTTCCCAGTCATGTCTCTTTTCCCTGGAATTTCTCTTTTCCCTCTTTTCCCCGGCTTGTCTCTTTCCCCTCTTTCCCCTCTCCTGTGTCTGTCACCTCTCTTCACTCGGTGTCTACTTTTCCCTGCTTTCACTCGCCTCTCTCTTTTCCCTCTCATTCATCAACTCTCTCTCTTCACTCTCTCCTCCCTGTCCTGTCTCTTTTCCCTGGACACTCTCTTTTCCCCGGACACTCTCTTTTCCCCGGCTTGTCTCTTTCCCCTATTTCCCCTCTCCTGTGCCTGTCACCTCTCTTCATTCGGTGTGTAGATTTCCCACTTTCACTCGCCTCTCTCTTTTCCCTCTCGTTCCTGAAATCTCTCTTTTCCCTTGCCTGTCGCTTTTCCCTCTTTTGCCTTTTCTCCATGAACTCTTCCCTCTTTACCCTCAGCAGTCACTTTCCCCTGCTTTCCCTCAACTCCCTCTTTTCCACCTTTTCCCTCGCTTGTCTCTTTTCCCTGTTTCCCCTCGCCTGTGTCTCTCACCTCTGTTCTCTCGGCCTTCTTTTCCCCCGATTTCACTCGCCTTCCTCTATTCCCTCCCTTTCCTCCACTCTCTCTTTTCCCTCTCTCTTCACTGTCCTGTCTCTTTTCCCTGGAACTTCTCTTTTCCCTCTTTTCCTCTGTTTGTCTCTTTCCCCTCTTTCCCCTCTCCTGTGTCGGTCACCTCTCTTCATTCGGTGTGTAGATTTCCCACTTCCACTCGCCTCTCTCTTTTCCCTCTCATTCATCAACTCTCTCTCTCTTCACTCTCTCTTCCCTGTCCTGTCTCTTTTCCCTGGACACTCTCTTTTCCCTCTTTTCCCCTGCTTGTCTCTGTCCCCTCTTTCCCCTCTCCTGTGTCGGTCACCTCTCTTCATTCGGTGTGTAAATGTCCCACGTTCTCTCGCCTCTCTCTTTCCCCTCTCATTCATCAACTCTGTCTTTTCACTCTCTCTTCCCTGTCCTGTCTCTTTTCCCTGGAATTTCTCTTTTCCCTCTTTTCCTCTGTTTGTCTCTTTCCCCTCTTTCCCCTCTCCTGTGTCGGTCACCTCTCTTCATTCGGTGTGTAGATTTCCCACTTTCACTCGCCTCTCTCTTATCCCTCTCATTCCTGAAATCTCTCTTTTCCCTTGCCTGTCGCTTTTCCCTCTTTTGCCTTTTCTCCATGAACTCTTCCCACTTTACCCTCAGCAGTCACTTTCCCCTGCTTTCCCTCAACTCCCTCTTTTCCACCTTTTCCCTCGCTTGTCTCTTTTCCCTGTTTCCCCTCGCCTGTCTCTCTCACCTCTGTTCTCTCGGCGTTCTTTTCCCCCGCTTTCACTCGCCTTCCTCTATTCCCTCCCTTTCCTCCACTCTCTCTTTTCCCTCTCTCTTCACTGTCCTGTCTCTTTTCCCTGGAACTTCTCTTTTCCCTCTTTTCCTCTGTTTGTCTCTTTCCCCTCTTTCCCCTCTCCTGTGTCGGTCACCTCTCTTCATTCGGTGTGTAGATTTCCCACTTCCACTCGCCTCTCTCTTTTCCCTCTCATTCATCAACTCTCTCTCTCTTCACTCTCTCTTCCCTGTCCTGTCTCTTTTCCCTGGACACTCTCTTTTCCCTCTTTTCCCCGGCTTGTCTCTTTCCCCTCTTTCCCCTCTCCTGTGTCGGTCACCTCTCTTCACTCGGTGTCTACTTTTCCCTGCTTTCACTCGCCTCTCTCTTTCCCCTCTCATTCATCAACTCTCTCTTTTCACTCTCTCTTCCCAGTCATGTCTCTTTTCCCTGGAATTTCTCTTTTCCCTCTTTTCCCCGGCTTGTCTCTTTCCCCTCTTTCCCCTCTCCTGTGTCTGTCACCTCTCTTCACTCGGTGTCTACTTTTCCCTGCTTTCACTCGCCTCTCTCTTTCCCCTCTCATTCATCAACTCTCTCTCTTCACTCTCTCCTCCCTGTCCTGTCTCTTTTCCCTGGACACTCTCTTTTCCCTGGACACTCTCTTTTCCCTCTTTTCCCCTGCTTGTCTCTGTCCCCTCTTTCCCCTCTCCTGTGTCGGTCACCTCTCTTCATTCGGTGTGTAAATGTCCCACTTTCTCTCGCCTCTCTCTTTCCCCTCTCATTCATCAACTCTGTCTTTTCACTCTCTCTTCCCTGTCCTGTCTCTTTTCCCTTGAATTTCTCTTTTCCCTCTTTTCCTCTGTTTGTCTCTTTCCCCTCTTTCCCCTCTCCTGTGTCGGTCACCTCTCTTCATTCGGTGTGTAGATTTCCCACTTTCTCTCGCCTCTCTCTTTCCCCTCTCATTCATCAACTCTCTCTTTTCACTCTCTCTTCCCAGTCATGTCTCTTTTCCCTGGAATTTCTCTTTTCCCTCTTTTCCCCGGCTTGTCTCTTTCCCCTCTTTCCCCTCTCCTGTGTCTGTCACCTCTCTTCACTCGGTGTCTACTTTTCCCTGCTTTCACTCGCCTCTCTCTTTTCCCTCTCATTCATCAACTCTCTCTCTTCACTCTCTCCTCCCTGTCCTGTCTCTTTTCCCTGGACACTCTCTTTTCCCCGGACACTCTCTTTTCCCCGGCTTGTCTCTTTCCCCTATTTCCCCTCTCCTGTGCCTGTCACCTCTCTTCATTCGGTGTGTAGATTTCCCACTTTCACTCGCCTCTCTCTTTTCCCTCTCGTTCCTGAAATCTCTCTTTTCCCTTGCCTGTCGCTTTTCCCTCTTTTGCCTTTTCTCCATGAACTCTTCCCTCTTTACCCTCAGCAGTCACTTTCCCCTGCTTTCCCTCAACTCCCTCTTTTCCACCTTTTCCCTCGCTTGTCTCTTTTCCCTGTTTCCCCTCGCCTGTGTCTCTCACCTCTGTTCTCTCGGCCTTCTTTTCCCCCGATTTCACTCGCCTTCCTCTATTCCCTCCCTTTCCTCCACTCTCTCTTTTCCCTCTCTCTTCACTGTCCTGTCTCTTTTCCCTGCAACTTCTCTTTTCCCTCTTTTCCTCTGTTTGTCTCTTTCCCCTCTTTCCCCTCTCCTGTGTCCGTCACCTCTCTTCATTCGGTGTGTAGATTTCCCACTTCCACTCGCCTCTCTCTTTTCCCTCTCATTCATCAACTCTCTCTCTCTTCACTCTCTCTTCCCTGTCCTGTCTCTTTTCCCTGGACACTCTCTTTTCCCTCTTTTCCCCTGCTTGTCTCTGTCCCCTCTTTCCCCTCTCCTGTGTCGGTCACCTCTCTTCACTCGCTGTGTAAATGTCCCACTTTCTCTCGCCTCTCTCTTTCCCCTCTCATTCATCAACTCTCTCTTTTCACTCTCTCTTCCCAGTCATGTCTCTTTTCTCTGGACACTCTCTTTTCCCCGGACACTCTCTTTTCCCCGGCTTGTCTCTTTCCCCTCTTTCCCCTCTCCTGTGTCTGTCACCTCTCTTCACTCGGTGTCTACTTTTCCCTGCTTTCACTCGCCTCTCTCTTTCCCCTCTCATTCATCAACTCTCTCTCTTCACTCTCTCCTCCCTGTCCTGTCTCTTTTCCCTGGACACTCTCTTTTCCCTGGACACTCTCTTTTCCCTCTTTTCCCCTGCTTGTCTCTGTCCCCTCTTTCCCCTCTCCTGTGTCGGTCACCTCTCTTCATTCGGTGTGTAAATGTCCCACGTTCTCTCGCCTCTCTCTTTCCCCTCTCATTCATCAACTCTGTCTTTTCACTCTCTCTTCCCTGTCCTGTCTCTTTTCCCTGGAATTTCTCTTTTCCCTCTTTTCCTCTGTTTGTCTCTTTCCCCTCTTTCCCCTCTCCTGTGTCGGTCACCTCTCTTCATTCGGTGTGTAGATTTCCCACTTTCTCTCGCCTCTCTCTTTCCCGTCTCATTCATCAACTCTCTCTTTTCACTCTCTCTTCCCAGTCATGTCTCTTTTCCCTGGAATTTCTCTTTTCCCTCTTTTCCCCGGCTTGTCTCTTTCCCCTCTTTCCCCTCTCCTGTGTCGGTCACCTCTCTTCACTCGCTGTGTAAATGTCCCACTTTCACTCGCCTCTCTCTTTTCCGTCTCATTCATCAACTCTCTCTCTTCACTCTCTCCTCCCTGTCCTGTCTCTTTTCCCTGGACACTCTCTTTTCCCTCTTTTCCCCGGCTTGTCTCTTTCCCCTATTTCCCCTCTCCTGTGCCTGTCACCTCTCTTCATTCGGTGTGTAGATTTCCCACTTTCACTCGCCTCTCTCTTTTCCCTCTCGTTCCTGAAATCTCTCTTTTCCCTTGCCTGTCGCTTTTCCCTCTTTTGCCTTTTCTCCATGAACTCTTCCCTCTTTACCCTCAGCAGTCACTTTCCCCTGCTTTCCCTCAACTCCCTCTTTTCCACCTTTTCCCTCGCTTGTCTCTTTTCCCTGTTTCCCCTCGCCTGTGTCTCTCACCTCTGTTCTCTCGGCCTTCTTTTCCCCCGATTTCACTCGCCTTCCTCTATTCCCTCCCTTTCCTCCACTCTCTCTTTTCCCTCTCTCTTCACTGTCCTGTCTCTTTTCCCTGCAACTTCTCTTTTCCCTCTTTTCCTCTGTTTGTCTCTTTCCCCTCTTTCCCCTCTCCTGTGTCGGTCACCTCTCTTCATTCGGTGTGTAGATTTCCCACTTCCACTCGCCTCTCTCTTTTCCCTCTCATTCATCAACTCTCTCTCTCTTCACTCTCTCTTCCCTGTCCTGTCTCTTTTCCCTGGACACTCTCTTTTCCCTCTTTTCCCCTGCTTGTCTCTGTCCCCTCTTTCCCCTCTCCTGTGTCGGTCACCTCTCTTCACTCGCTGTGTAAATGTCCCACTTTCTCTCGCCTCTCTCTTTCCCCTCTCATTCATCAACTCTCTCTTTTCACTCTCTCTTCCCAGTCATGTCTCTTTTCTCTGGACACTCTCTTTTCCCCGGACACTCTCTTTTCCCCGGCTTGTCTCTTTCCCCTCTTTCCCCTCTCCTGTGTCTGTCACCTCTCTTCACTCGGTGTCTACTTTTCCCTGCTTTCACTCGCCTCTCTCTTTCCCCTCTCATTCATCAACTCTCTCTTTTCACTCTCTCTTCCCAGTCATGTCTCTTTTCCCTGGACGCTCTCTTTTCCCTCTTTTCCCCTGCTTGTCTCTGTCCCCTCTTTCCCCTCTCCTGTGTCTGTCACCTCTCTTCACTCGGTGTCTACTTTTCCCTGCTTTCACTCGCCTCTCTCTTTCCCCTCTCATTCATCAACTCTCTCTTTTCACTCTCTCTTCCCAGTCATGTCTCTTTTCCCTGGAATTTCTCTTTTCCCTCTTTTCCCCGGCTTGTCTCTTTCCCCTATTTCCCCTCTCCTGTGCCTGTCACCTCTCTTCATTCGGTGTGTAGATTTCCCACTTTCACTCGCCTCTCTCTTATCCCTCTCATTCCTGAAATCTCTCTTTTCCCTTGCCTGTCGCTTTTCCCTCTTTTGCCTTTTCTCCATGAACTCTTCCCACTTTACCCTCAGCAGTCACTTTCCCCTGCTTTCCCTCAACTCCCTCTTTTCCACCTTTTCCCTCGCTTGTCTCTTTTCCCTGTTTCCCCTCGCCTGTGTCTCTCACCTCTGTTCTCTCGGCCTTCTTTTCCCCCGATTTCACTCGCCTTCCTCTATTCCCTCCCTTTCCTCCACTCTCTCTTTTCCCTCTCTCTTCACTGTCCTGTCTCTTTTCCCTGGAACTTCTCTTTTCCCTCTTTTCCTCTGTTTGTCTCTTTCCCCTCTTTCCCCTCTCCTGTGTCGGTCACCTCTCTTCATTCGGTGTGTAGATTTCCCACTTCCACTCGCCTCTCTCTTTTCCCTCTCATTCATCAACTCTCTCTCTCTTCACTCTCTCTTCCCTGTCCTGTCTCTTTTCCCTGGACACTCTCTTTTCCCTCTTTTCCCCTGCTTGTCTCTGTCCCCTCTTTCCCCTCTCCTGTGTCGGTCACCTCTCTTCACTCGCTGTGTAAATGTCCCACTTTCTCTCGCCTCTCTCTTTCCCCTCTCATTCATCAACTCTCTCTTTTCACTCTCTCCTCCCTGTCCTGTCTCTTTTCCCTGGACACTCTCTTTTCCCTGGACACTCTCTTTTCCCTCTTTTCCCCTGCTTGTCTCTGTCCCCTCTTTCCCCTCTCCTGTGTCGGTCACCTCTCTTCATTCGGTGTGTAAATGTCCCACGTTCTCTCGCCTCTCTCTTTCCCCTCTCATTCATCAACTCTGTCTTTTCACTCTCTCTTCCCTGTCCTGTCTCTTTTCCCTGGAATTTCTCTTTTCCCTCTTTTCCTCTGTTTGTCTCTTTCCCCTCTTTCCCCTCTCCTGTGTCGGTCACCTCTCTTCATTCGGTGTGTAGATTTCCCACTTTCTCTCGCCTCTCTCTTTCCCGTCTCACTCATCAACTCTCTCTTTTCACTCTCTCTTCCCAGTCATGTCTCTTTTCCCTGGAATTTCTCTTTTCCCTCTTTTCCCCGGCTTGTCTCTTTCCCCTCTTTCCCCTCTCCTGTGTCGGTCACCTCTCTTCACTCGCTGTGTAAATGTCCCACTTTCACTCGCCTCTCTCTTTTCCGTCTCATTCATCAACTCTCTCTCTTCACTCTCTCCTCCCTGTCCTGTCTCTTTTCCCTGGACACTCTCTTTTCCCTCTTTTCCCCGGCTTGTCTCTTTCCCCTATTTCCCCTCTCCTGTGCCTGTCACCTCTCTTCATTCGGTGTGTAGATTTCCCACTTTCACTCGCCTCTCTCTTTTCCCTCTCGTTCCTGAAATCTCTCTTTTCCCTTGCCTGTCGCTTTTCCCTCTTTTGCCTTTTCTCCATGAACTCTTCCCTCTTTACCCTCAGCAGTCACTTTCCCCTGCTTTCCCTCAACTCCCTCTTTTCCACCTTTTCCGTCGCTTGTCTCTTTTCCCTGTTTCCCCTCGCCTGTGTCTCTCACCTCTGTTCTCTCGGCCTTCTTTTCCCCCGATTTCACTCGCCTTCCTCTATTCCCTCCCTTTCCTCCACTCTCTCTTTTCCCTCTCTCTTCACTGTCCTGTCTCTTTTCCCTGCAACTTCTCTTTTCCCTCTTTTCCTCTGTTTGTCTCTTTCCCCTCTTTCCCCTCTCCTGTGTCGGTCACCTCTCTTCATTCGGTGTGTAGATTTCCCACTTCCACTCGCCTCTCTCTTTTCCCTCTCATTCATCAACTCTCTCTCTCTTCACTCTCTCTTCCCTGTCCTGTCTCTTTTCCCTGGACACTCTCTTTTCCCTCTTTTCCCCTGCTTGTCTCTGTCCCCTCTTTCCCCTCTCCTGTGTCGGTCACCTCTCTTCACTCGCTGTGTAAATGTCGCACTTTCTCTCGCCTCTCTCTTTCCCCTCTCATTCATCAACTCTCTCTTTTCACTCTCTCTTCCCAGTCATGTCTCTTTTCTCTGGACACTCTCTTTTCCCCGGACACTCTCTTTTCCCCGGCTTGTCTCTTTCCCCTCTTTCCCCTCTCCTGTGTCTGTCACCTCTCTTCACTCGGTGTCTACTTTTCCCTGCTTTCACTCGCCTCTCTCTTTCCCCTCTCATTCATCAACTCTCTCTTTTCACTCTCTCTTCCCAGTCATGTCTCTTTTCCCTGGAATTTCTCTTTTCCCTCTTTTCCCCGGCTTGTCTCTTTCCCCTCTTTCCCCTCTCCTGTGTCTGTCACCTCTCTTCACTCGGTGTCTACTTTTCCCTGCTTTCACTCGCCTCTCTCTTTCCCCTCTCAGTCATCAACTCTCTCTTTTCACTCTCTCTTCCCTGTCCTGTCTCTTTTCCCTGGACACTCTCTTTTCCCTCTTTTCCCCTGCTTGTCTCTGTCCCCTCTCCTGTGTCTGTCACCTTCCTTCACTCGGTGTCTACTTTTCCCTGCTTTCACTCGCCTCTCTCTTTCCCCTCTCATTCATCAACTCTCTCTTTTCACTCTCTCTTCCCAGTCATGTCTCTTTTCCCTGGAATTTCTCTTTTCCCTCTTTTCCCCGGCTTGTCTCTTTCCCCTCTTTCCCCTCTCCTGTGTCTGTCACCTCTCTTCACTCGGTGTCTACTTTTCCCTGCTTTCACTCGCCTCTCTCTTTCCCCTCTCATTCATCAACTCTCTCTCTTCACTCTCTCCTCCCTGTCCTGTCTCTTTTCCCTGGACACTCTCTTTTCCCTGGACACTCTCTTTTCCCTCTTTTCCCCTGCTTGTCTCTGTCCCCTCTCCTGTGTCGGTCACCTCTCTTCATTCGGTGTGTAAATGTCCCACGTTCTCTCGCCTCTCTCTTTCCCCTCTCATTCATCACCTCTGTCTTTTCACTCTCTCTTCCCTGTCCTGTCTCTTTTCCCTGGAATTTCTCTTTTCCCTCTTTTCCTCTGTTTGTCTCTTTCCCCTCTTTCCCCTCTCCTGTGTCTGTCACCTCTCTTCATTCGGTGTGTAAATGTCCCACGTTCTCTCGCCTCTCTCTTTCCCCTCTCATTCATCAACTCTGTCTTTTCACTCTCTCTTCCCTGTCCTGTCTCTTTTCCCTGGAATTTCTCTTTTCCCTCTTTTCCTCTGTTTGTCTCTTTCCCCTCTTTCCCCTCTCCTGTGTCGGTCACCTCTCTTCATTCGGTGTGTAGATTTCCCACTTTTTCTCGCCTCTCTCTTTCCCCTCTCAGTCATCAACTCTCTCTTTTCACTCTCTCTTCCCAGTCATGTCTCTTTTCCCTGGAATTTCTCTTTTCCCTCTTTTCCCCGGCTTGTCTCTTTCCCCTCTTTCCCCTCTCCTGTGTCTGTCACCTCTCTTCACTCGGTGTCTACTTTTCCCTGCTTTCACTCGCCTCTCTCTTTCCCCTCTCATTCATCAACTCTCTCTCTTCACTCTCTCCTCCCTGTCCTGTCTCTTTTCCCTGGACACTCTCTTTTCCCCGGACACTCTCTTTTCCCCGGCTTGTCTCTTTCCCCTATTTCCCCTCTCCTGTGCCTGTCACCTCTCTTCATTCGGTGTGTAGATTTCCCACTTTCTCTCGCCTCTCTCTTTCCCCTCTCATTCATCAACTCTCTCTTTTCACTCTCTCTTCCCAGTCATGTCTCTTTTCCCTGGAATTTCTCTTTTCCCTCTTTTCCCCGGCTTGTCTCTTTCCCCTCTTTCCCCTCTCCTGTGTCTGTCACCTCTCTTCACTCGGTGTCTACTTTTCCCTGCTTTCACTCGCCTCTCTCTTTCCCCTCTCATTCATCAACTCTCTCTCTTCACTCTCTCCTCCCTGTCCTGTCTCTTTTCCCTGGACACTCTCTTTTCCCTCTTTTCCCCTGCTTGTCTCTGTCCCCTCTTTCCCCTCTCCTGTGTCGGTCACCTCTCTTCATTCGGTGTGTAAATGTCCCACGTTCTCTCGCCTCTCTCCTTCCCCTCTCATTCATCAACTCTGTCTTTTCACTCTCTCTTCCCTGTCCTGTCTCTTTTCCCTGGAATTTCTCTTTTCCCTCTTTTCCTCTGTTTGTCTCTTTCCCCTCTTTCCCCTCTCCTGTGTCGGTCACCTCTCTTCATTCGGTGTGTAGATTTCCCACTTTCTCTCGCCTCTCTCTTTCCCCTCTCAGTCATCAACTCTCTCTTTTCACTCTCTCTTCCCTGTCCTGTCTCTTTTCCCTGGACACTCTCTTTTCCCTGGACACTCTCTTTTCCCTCTTTTCCCCTGCTTGTCTCTGTCCCCTCTCCTGTGTCGGTCACCTCTCTTCATTCGGTGTGTAAATGTCCCACGTTCTCTCGCCTCTCTCTTTCCCCTCTCATTCATCACCTCTGTCTTTTCACTCTCTCTTCCCTGTCCTGTCTCTTTTCCCTGGAATTTCTCTTTTCCCTCTTTTCCTCTGTTTGTCTCTTTCCCCTCTTTCCCCTCTCCTGTGTCTGTCACCTCTCTTCATTCGGTGTGTAAATGTCCCACGTTCTCTCGCCTCTCTCTTTCCCCTCTCATTCATCACCTCTGTCTTTTCACTCTCTCTTCCCTGTCCTGTCTCTTTTCCCTGGAATTTCTCTTTTCCCTCTTTTCCTCTGTTTGTCTCTTTCCCCTCTTTCCCCTCTCCTGTGTCTGTCACCTCTCTTCATTCGGTGTGTAGATTTCCCACTTTTTCTCGCCTCTCTCTTTCCCCTCTCAGTCATCAACTCTCTCTTTTCACTCTCTCTTCCCAGTCATGTCTCTTTTCCCTGGAATTTCTCTTTTCCCTCTTTTCCCCGGCTTGTCTCTTTCCCCTCTTTCCCCTCTCCTGTGTCTGTCACCTCTCTTCACTCGGTGTCTACTTTTCCCTGCTTTCACTCGCCTCTCTCTTTCCCCTCTCATTCATCAACTCTCTCTCTTCACTCTCTCCTCCCTGTCCTGTCTCTTTTCCCTGGACACTCTCTTTTCCCCGGACACTCTCTTTTCCCCGGCTTGTCTCTGTCCCCTCTTTCCCCTCTCCTGTGCCTGTCACCTCTCTTCATTCGGTGTGTAGATTTCCCACTTTCTCTCGCCTCTCTCTTTCCCCTCTCATTCATCAACTCTCTCTTTTCACTCTCTCTTCCCAGTCATGTCTCTTTTCCCTGGAATTTCTCTTTTCCCTCTTTTCCCCGGCTTGTCTCTTTCCCCTCTTTCCCCTCTCCTGTGTCTGTCACCTCTCTTCACTCGGTGTCTACTTTTCCCTGCTTTCACTCGCCTCTCTCTTTCCCCTCTCATTCATCAACTCTCTCTCTTCACTCTCTCCTCCCTGTCCTGTCTCTTTTCCCTGGACACTCTCTTTTCCCTCTTTTCCCCTGCTTGTATCTGTCCCCTCTTTCCCCTCTCCTGTGTCGGTCACCTCTCTTCATTCGGTGTGTAAATGTCCCACGTTCTCTCGCCTCTCTCCTTCCCCTCTCATTCATCAACTCTGTCTTTTCACTCTCTCTTCCCTGTCCTGTCTCTTTTCCCTGGAATTTCTCTTTTCCCTCTTTTCCTCTGTTTGTCTCTTTCCCCTCTTTCCCCTCTCCTGTGTCGGTCACCTCTCTTCATTCGGTGTGTAGATTTCCCACTTTCTCTCGCCTCTCTCTTTCCCCTCTCAGTCATCAACTCTCTCTTTTCACTCTCTCTTCCCTGTCCTGTCTCTTTTCCCTGGACAGTCTCTTTTCCCTCTTTTCCCCTGCTTGTCTCTGTCCCCTCTTTCCCCTCTCCTGTGTCGGTCACCTCTCTTCACTCGCTGTGTAAATGTCCCACTTTCTCTCGCCTCTCTCTTTCCCCTCTCATTCATCAACTCTCTCTTTTCACTCTCTCTTCCCAGTCATGTCTCTTTTCCCTGGAATTTCTCTTTTCCCTCTTTTCCCCGGCTTGTCTCTTTCCCCTCTTTCCCCTCTCCTGTGTCGGTCACCTCTCTTCACTCGGTGTCTACTTTTCCCTGCTTTCACTCGCCTCTCTCTTTCCCCTCTCATTCATCAACTCTCTCTCTTCACTCTCTCCTCCCTGTCCTGTCTCTTTTCCCTGGACACTCTCTTTTCCCCGGACACTCTCTTTTCCCCGGCTTGTCTCTTTCCCCTATTTCCCCTCTCCTGTGCCTGTCACCTCTCTTCATTCGGTGTGTAGATTTCCCACTTTCACTCGCCTCTCTCTTTTCCCTCTCGTTCCTGAAATCTCTCTTTTCCCTTGCCTGTCGCTTTTCCCTCTTTTGCCTTTTCTCCATGAACTCTTCCCTCTTTACCCTCAGCAGTCACTTTCCCCTGCTTTCCCTCAACTCCCTCTTTTCCACCTTTTCCCTCGCTTGTCTCTTTTCCCTGTTTCCCCTCGCATGTGTCTCTCACCTCTGTTCTCTCGGCGTTCTTTTCCCCCGCTTTCACTCGCCTTCCTCTATTCCCTCCCTTTCCTCCACTCTCTCTTTTCCCTCTGTCTTCACTGTCCTGTCTCTTTTCCCTGGAACTTCTCTTTTCCCTCTTTTCCTCTGTTTGTCTCTTTCCCCTCTTTCCCCTCTCCTGTGTCGGTCACCTCTCTTCATTCGGTGTGTAGATTTCCCACTTCCACTCGCCTCTCTCTTTTCCCTCATTCATCAACTCTCTCTCTCTTCACTCTCTCTTCCCTGTCCTGTCTCTTTTCCCTCTTTTCCCCTGCTTGTCTCTGTCCCCTCTTTACCCTCTCCTGTGTCTGTCACCTCTCTTCACTCGGTGTCTACTTTTCCCTGCTTTCACTCGCCTCTCTCTTTCCCCTCTCATTCATCAACTCTGTCTTTTCACTCTCTCTTCCCAGTCATGTCTCTTTTCCCTGGAATTTCTCTTTTCCCTCTTTTCCCCGGCTTGTCTCTGTCCCCTATTTCCCCTCTCCTGTGTCTGTCACCTCTCTTCACTCGGTGTCTACTTTTCCCTGCTTTCACTCGCCTCTCTCTTTCCCCTCTCATTCATCAACTCTCTCTCTTCACTCTCTCCTCCCTGTCCTGTCTCTTTTCCCTGGACACTCTCTTTTCCCTGGACACTCTCTTTTCCCTCTTTTCCCCTGCTTGTCTCTGTCCCCTCTTTCCCCTCTCCTGTGTCGGTCACCTCTCTTCATTCGGTGTGTAAATGTCCCACTTTCTCTCGCCTCTCTCTTTCCCCTCTCATTCATCAACTCTCTCTTTTCACTCTCTCTTCCCAGTCATGTCTCTTTTCCCTGGAATTTCTCTTTTCCCTCTTTTCCCCGGCTTGTCTCTTTCCCCTCTTTCCCCTCTCCTGTGTCTGTCACCTCTCTTCACTCGGTGTCTACTTTTCCCTGCTTTCACTCGCCTCTCTCTTTTCCCTCTCATTCATCAACTCTCTCTCTTCACTCTCTCCTCCCTGTCCTGTCTCTTTTCCCTGGACACTCTCTTTTCCCCGGACACTCTCTTTTCCCCGGCTTGTCTCTTTCCCCTATTTCCCCTCTCCTGTGCCTGTCACCTCTCTTCATTCGGTGTGTAGATTTCCCACTTTCACTCGCCTCTCTCTTTTCCCTCTCGTTCCTGAAATCTCTCTTTTCCCTTGCCTGTCGCTTTTCCCTCTTTTGCCTTTTCTCCATGAACTCTTCCCTCTTTACCCTCAGCAGTCACTTTCCCCTGCTTTCCCTCAACTCCCTCTTTTCCACCTTTTCCCTCGCTTGTCTCTTTTCCCTGTTTCCCCTCGCCTGTGTCTCTCACCTCTGTTCTCTCGGCCTTCTTTTCCCCCGATTTCACTCGCCTTCCTCTATTCCCTCCCTTTCCTCCACTCTCTCTTTTCCCTCTCTCTTCACTGTCCTGTCTCTTTTCCCTGGAACTTCTCTTTTCCCTCTTTTCCTCTGTTTGTCTCTTTCCCCTCTTTCCCCTCTCCTGTGTCGGTCACCTCTCTTCATTCGGTGTGTAGATTTCCCACTTCCACTCGCCTCTCTCTTTTCCCTCTCATTCATCAACTCTCTCTCTCTTCACTCTCTCTTCCCTGTCCTGTCTCTTTTCCCTGGACACTCTCTTTTCCCTCTTTTCCCCTGCTTGTCTCTGTCCCCTCTTTCCCCTCTCCTGTGTCGGTCACCTCTCTTCACTCGCTGTGTAAATGTCCCACTTTCTCTCGCCTCTCTCTTTCCCCTCTCATTCATCAACTCTCTCTTTTCACTCTCTCTTCCCAGTCATGTCTCTTTTCTCTGGACACTCTCTTTTCCCCGGACACTCTCTTTTCCCCGGCTTGTCTCTTTCCCCTCTTTCCCCTCTCCTGTGTCTGTCACCTCTCTTCACTCGGTGTCTACTTTTCCCTGCTTTCACTCGCCTCTCTCTTTCCCCTCTCATTCATCAACTCTCTCTCTTCACTCTCTCCTCCCTGTCCTGTCTCTTTTCCCTGGACACTCTCTTTTCCCTGGACACTCTCTTTTCCCTCTTTTCCCCTGCTTGTCTCTGTCCCCTCTTTCCCCTCTCCTGTGTCGGTCACCTCTCTTCATTCGGTGTGTAAATGTCCCACGTTCTCTCGCCTCTCTCTTTCCCCTCTCATTCATCAACTCTGTCTTTTCACTCTCTCTTCCCTGTCCTGTCTCTTTTCCCTGGAATTTCTCTTTTCCCTCTTTTCCTCTGTTTGTCTCTTTCCCCTCTTTCCCCTCTCCTGTGTCGGTCACCTCTCTTCATTCGGTGTGTAGATTTCCCACTTTCTCTCGCCTCTCTCTTTTCCGTCTCATTCATCAACTCTCTCTCTTCACTCTCTCCTCCCTGTCCTGTCTCTTTTCCCTGGACACTCTCTTTTCCCTCTTTTCCCCGGCTTGTCTCTTTCCCCTATTTCCCCTCTCCTGTGCCTGTCACCTCTCTTCATTCGGTGTGTAGATTTCCCACTTTCACTCGCCTCTCTCTTTTCCCTCTCGTTCCTGAAATCTCTCTTTTCCCTTGCCTGTCGCTTTTCCCTCTTTTGCCTTTTCTCCATGAACTCTTCCCTCTTTACCCTCAGCAGTCACTTTCCCCTGCTTTCCCTCAACTCCCTCTTTTCCACCTTTTCCCTCGCTTGTCTCTTTTCCCTGTTTCCCCTCGCCTGTGTCTCTCAACTCTCTTCTCTCGGCCTTCTTTTCCCCCGCTTTCACTCGCCTTCCTCTATTCCCTCCCTTTCCTCCACTCTCTCTTTTCCCTCTCTCTTCACTGTCCTGTCTCTTTTCCCTGGAACTTCTCTTTTCCCTCTTTTCCTCTGTTTGTCTCTTTCCCCTCTTTCCCCTCTCCTGTGTCGGTCACCTCTCTTCATTCGGTGTGTAGATTTCCCACTTCCACTCGCCTCTCTCTTTTCCCTCTCATTCATCAACTCTCTCTCTCTTCACTCTCTCTTCCCTGTCCTGTCTCTTTTCCCTGGACACTCTCTTTTCCCTCTTTTCCCCTGCTTGTCTCTGTCCCCTCTTTCCCCTCTCCTGTGTCTGTCACCTCTCTTCACTCGGTGTCTACTTTTCCCTGCTTTCACTCGCCTCTCTCTTTCCCCTCTCATTCATCAACTCTCTCTTTTCACTCTCTCTTCCCAGTCATGTCTCTTTTCCCTGGAATTTCTCTTTTCCCTCTTTTCCCCGGCTTGTCTCTTTCCCCTATTTCCCCTCTCCTGTGCCTGTCACCTCTCTTCATTCGGTGTGTAGATTTCCCACTTTCACTCGCCTCTCTCTTATCCCTCTCATTCCTGAAATCTCTCTTTTCCCTTGCCTGTCGCTTTTCCCTCTTTTGCCTTTTCTCCATGAACTCTTCCCACTTTACCCTCAGCAGTCACTTTCCCCTGCTTTCCCTCAACTCCCTCTTTTCCACCTTTTCCCTCGCTTGTCTCTTTTCCCTGTTTCCCCTCGCCTGTCTCTCTCACCTCTGTTCTCTCGGCGTTCTTTTCCCCCGCTTTCACTCGCCTTCCTCTATTCCCTCCCTTTCCTCCACTCTCTCTTTTCCCTCTCTCTTCACTGTCCTGTCTCTTTTCCCTGGAACTTCTCTTTTCCCTCTTTTCCTCTGTTTGTCTCTTTCCCCTCTTTCCCCTCTCCTGTGTCGGTCACCTCTCTTCATTCGGTGTGTAGATTTCCCACTTCCACTCGCCTCTCTCTTTTCCCTCTCATTCATCAACTCTCTCTCTCTTCACTCTCTCTTCCCTGTCCTGTCTCTTTTCCCTGGACACTCTCTTTTCCCTCTTTTCCCCGGCTTGTCTCTTTCCCCTCTTTCCCCTCTCCTGTGTCGGTCACCTCTCTTCACTCGGTGTCTACTTTTCCCTGCTTTCACTCGCCTCTCTCTTTCCCCTCTCATTCATCAACTCTGTCTTTTCACTCTCTCTTCCCAGTCATGTCTCTTTTCCCTGGAATTTCTCTTTTCCCTCTTTTCCCCGGCTTGTCTCTTTCCCCTATTTCCCCTCTCCTGTGTCTGTCACCTCTCTTCACTCGGTGTCTACTTTTCCCTGCTTTCACTCGCCTCTCTCTTTCCCCTCTCATTCATCAACTCTCTCTCTTCACTCTCTCCTCCCTGTCCTGTCTCTTTTCCCTGGACACTCTCTTTTCCCTGGACACTCTCTTTTCCCTCTTTTCCCCTGCTTGTCTCTGTCCCCTGTTTCCCCTCTCCTGTGTCGGTCACCTCTCTTCATTCGGTGTGTAAATGTCCCACGTTCTCTCGCCTCTCTCTTTCCCCTCTCATTCATCAACTCTGTCTTTTCACTCTCTCTTCCCTGTCCTGTCTCTTTTCCCTTGAATTTCTCTTTTCCCTCTTTTCCTCTGTTTGTCTCTTTCCCCTCTTTCCCCTCTCCTGTTTCGGTCACCTCTCTTCATTCGGTGTGTAGATTTCCCACTTTCTCTCGCCTCTCTCTTTCCCCTCTCATTCATCAACTCTGTCTTTTCACTCTCTCTTCCCAGTCATGTCTCTTTTCCCTGGAATTTCTCTTTTCCCTCTTTTCCCCGGCTTGTCTCTTTCCCCTCTTTCCCCTCTCCTGTGTCTGTCACCTCTCTTCACTCGGTGTCTACTTTTCCCTGCTTTCACTCGCCTCTCTCTTTTCCCTCTCATTCATCAACTCTCTCTCTTCACTCTCTCCTCCCTGTCCTGTCTCTTTTCCCTGGACACTCTCTTTTCCCCGGACACTCTCTTTTCCCCGGCTTGTCTCTTTCCCCTATTTCCCCTCTCCTGTGCCTGTCACCTCTCTTCATTCGGTGTGTAGATTTCCCACTTTCACTCGCCTCTCTCTTTTCCCTCTCGTTCCTGAAATCTCTCTTTTCCCTTGCCTGTCGCTTTTCCCTCTTTTGCCTTTTCTCCATGAACTCTTCCCTCTTTACCCTCAGCAGTCACTTTCCCCTGCTTTCCCTCAACTCCCTCTTTTCCACCTTTTCCCTCGCTTGTCTCTTTTCCCTGTTTCCCCTCGCCTGTGTCTCTCACCTCTTTTCTCTCGGCCTTCTTTTCCCCCGATTTCACTCGCCTTCCTCTATTCCCTCCCTTTCCTCCACTCTCTCTTTTCCCTCTCTCTTCACTGTCCTGTCTCTTTTCCCTGCAACTTCTCTTTTCCCTCTTTTCCTCTGTTTGTCTCTTTCCCCTCTTTCCCCTCTCCTGTGTCGGTCACCTCTCTTCATTCGGTGTGTAGATTTCCCACTTCCACTCGCCTCTCTCTTTTCCCTCTCATTCATCAACTCTCTCTCTCTTCACTCTCTCTTCCCTGTCCTGTCTCTTTTCCCTGGACACTCTCTTTTCCCTCTTTTCCCCTGCTTGTCTCTGTCCCCTCTTTCCCCTCTCCTGTGTCGGTCACCTCTCTTCACTCGCTGTGTAAATGTCCCACTTTCTCTCGCCTCTCTCTTTCCCCTCTCATTCATCAACTCTCTCTTTTCACTCTCTCTTCCCAGTCATGTCTCTTTTCTCTGGACACTCTCTTTTCCCCGGACACTCTCTTTTCCCCGGCTTGTCTCTTTCCCCTCTTTCCCCTCTCCTGTGTCTGTCACCTCTCTTCACTCGGTGTCTACTTTTCCCTGCTTTCACTCGCCTCTCTCTTTCCCCTCTCATTCATCAACTCTCTCTCTTCACTCTCTCCTCCCTGTCCTGTCTCTTTTCCCTGGACACTCTCTTTTCCCTGGACACTCTCTTTTCCCTCTTTTCCCCTGCTTGTCTCTGTCCCCTCTTTCCCCTCTCCTGTGTCGGTCACCTCTCTTCATTCGGTGTGTAAATGTCCCACGTTCTCTCGCCTCTCTCTTTCCCCTCTCATTCATCAACTCTGTCTTTTCACTCTCTCTTCCCTGTCCTGTCTCTTTTCCCTGGAATTTCTCTTTTCCCTCTTTTCCTCTGTTTGTCTCTTTCCCCTCTTTCCCCTCTCCTGTGTCGGTCACCTCTCTTCATTCGGTGTGTAGATTTCCCACGTTCTCTCGCCTCTCTCTTTCCCGTCTCATTCATCAACTCTCTCTTTTCACTCTCTCTTCCCAGTCATGTCTCTTTTCCCTGGAATTTCTCTTTTCCCTCTTTTCCCCGGCTTGTCTCTTTCCCCTCTTTCCCCTCTCCTGTGTCGGTCACCTCTCTTCACTCGCTGTGTAAATGTCCCACTTTCACTCGCCTCTCTCTTTTCCGTCTCATTCATCAACTCTCTCTCTTCACTCTCTCCTCCCTGTCCTGTCTCTTTTCCCTGGACACTCTCTTTTCCCTCTTTTCCCCGGCTTGTCTCTTTCCCCTATTTCCCCTCTCCTGTGCCTGTCACCTCTCTTCATTCGGTGTGTAGATTTCCCACTTTCACTCGCCTCTCTCTTTTCCCTCTCGTTCCTGAAATCTCTCTTTTCCCTTGCCTGTCGCTTTTCCCTCTTTTGCCTTTTCTCCATGAACTCTTCCCTCTTTACCCTCAGCAGTCACTTTCCCCTGCTTTCCCTCAACTCCCTCTTTTCCACCTTTTCCCTCGCTTGTCTCTTTTCCCTGTTTCCCCTCGCCTGTGTCTCTCACCTCTGTTCTCTCGGCCTTCTTTTCCCCCGATTTCACTCGCCTTCCTCTATTCCCTCCCTTTCCTCCACTCTCTCTTTTCCCTCTCTCTTCACTGTCCTGTCTCTTTTCCCTGGAACTTCTCTTTTCCCTCTTTTCCTCTGTTTGTCTCTTTCCCCTCTTTCCCCTCTCCTGTGTCGGTCACCTCTCTTCATTCGGTGTGTAGATTTCCCACTTCCACTCGCCTCTCTCTTTTCCCTCTCATTCATCAACTCTCTCTCTCTTCACTCTCTCTTCCCTGTCCTGTCTCTTTTCCCTGGACACTCTCTTTTCCCTCTTTTCCCCTGCTTGTCTCTGTCCCCTCTTTCCCCTCTCCTGTGTCGGTCACCTCTCTTCATTCGGTGTGTAAATGTCCCACGTTCTCTCGCCTCTCTCTTTCCCCTCTCATTCATCAACTCTGTCTTTTCACTCTCTCTTCCCTGTCCTGTCTCTTTTCCCTGGAATTTCTCTTTTCCCTCTTTTCCTCTGTTTGTCTCTTTCCCCTCTTTCCCCTCTCCTGTGTCTGTCACCTCTCTTCATTCGGTGTGTAAATGTCCCACTTTCTCTCGCCTCTCTCTTTCCCCTCTCATTCATCAACTCTCTCTTTTCACTCTCTCTTCCCAGTCATGTCTCTTTTCCCTGGAATTTCTCTTTTCCCTCTTTTCCTCTGTTTGTCTCTTTCCCCTCTTTCCCCTCTCCTGTGTCTGTCACCTCTCTTCATTCGGTGTGTAGATTTCCCACTTTCTCTCGCCTCTCTCTTTCCCCTCTCAGTCATCAACTCTCTCTTTTCACTCTCTCTTCCCAGTCATGTCTCTTTTCCCTGGAATTTCTCTTTTCCCTCTTTTCCCCGGCTTGTCTCTTTCCCCTCTTTCCCCTCTCCTGTGTCTGTCACCTCTCTTCACTCGGTGTCTACTTTTCCCTGCTTTCACTCGCCTCTCTCTTTCCCCTCTCATTCATCAACTCTCTCTCTTCACTCTCTCCTCCCTGTCCTGTCTCTTTTCCCTGGACACTCTCTTTTCCCCGGACACTCTCTTTTCCCCGGCTTGTCTCTTTCCCCTATTTCCCCTCTCCTGTGCCTGTCACCTCTCTTCATTCGGTGTGTAGATTTCCCACTTTCTCTCGCCTCTCTCTTTCCCCTCTCATTCATCAACTCTCTCTTTTCACTCTCTCTTCCCAGTCATGTCTCTTTTCCCTGGAATTTCTCTTTTCCCTCTTTTCCCCGGCTTGTCTCTTTCCCCTCTTTCCCCTCTCCTGTGTCTGTCACCTCTCTTCACTCGGTGTCTACTTTTCCCTGCTTTCACTCGCCTCTCTCTTTCCCCTCTCATTCATCAACTCTCTCTCTTCACTCTCTCCTCCCTGTCCTGTCTCTTTTCCCTGGACACTCTCTTTTCCCTCTTTTCCCCTGCTTGTCTCTGTCCCCTCTTTCCCCTCTCCTGTGTCGGTCACCTCTCTTCATTCGGTGTGTAAATGTCCCACGTTCTCTCGCCTCTCTCCTTCCCCTCTCATTCATCAACTCTGTCTTTTCACTCTCTCTTCCCTGTCCTGTCTCTTTTCCCTGGAATTTCTCTTTTCCCTCTTTTCCTCTGTTTGTCTCTTTCCCCTCTTTCCCCTCTCCTGTGTCGGTCACCTCTCTTCATTCGGTGTGTAGATTTCCCACTTTCTCTCGCCTCTCTCTTTCCCCTCTCAGTCATCAACTCTCTCTTTTCACTCTCTCTTCCCTGTCCTGTCTCTTTTCCCTGGACAGTCTCTTTTCCCTCTTTTCCCCTGCTTGTCTCTGTCCCCTCTTTCCCCTCTCCTGTGTCTGTCACCTCTCTTCACTCGGTGTCTACTTTTCCCTGCTTTCACTCGCCTCTCTCTTTCCCCTCTCATTCATCAACTCTGTCTTTTCACTCTCTCTTCCCAGTCATGTCTCTTTTCCCTGGAATTTCTCTTTTCCCTCTTTTCCCCGGCTTGTCTCTTTCCCCTATTTCCCCTCTCCTGTGTCTGTCACCTCTCTTCACTCGGTGTCTACTTTTCCCTGCTTTCACTCGCCTCTCTCTTTCCCCTCTCATTCATCAACTCTCTCTCTTCACTCTCTCCTCCCTGTCCTGTCTCTTTTCCCTGGACACTCTCTTTTCCCTGGACACTCTCTTTTCCCTCTTTTCCCCTGCTTGTCTCTGTCCCCTCTTTCCCCTCTCCTGTGTCGGTCACCTCTCTTCATTCGGTGTGTAAATGTCCCACGTTCTCTCGCCTCTCTCTTTCCCCTCTCATTCATCAACTCTGTCTTTTCACTCTCTCTTCCCTGTCCTGTCTCTTTTCCCTGGACACTCTCTTTTCCCTCTTTTCCCCTGCTTGTCTCTTTCCCCTCTTTCCCCTCTCCTGTGTCGGTCACCTCTCTTCATTCGGTGTGTAGATTTCCCACTTTCTCTCGCCTCTCTCTTTCCCCTCTCATTCATCAACTCTGTCTTTTCACTCTCTCTTCCCAGTCATGTCTCTTTTCCCTGGAATTTCTCTTTTCCCTCTTTTCCCCGGCTTGTCTCTTTCCCCTCTTTCCCCTCTCCTGTGTCTGTCACCTCTCTTCACTCGGTGTCTACTTTTCCCTGCTTTCACTCGCCTCTCTCTTTTCCCTCTCATTCATCAACTCTCTCTCTTCACTCTCTCCTCCCTGTCCTGTCTCTTTTCCCTGGACACTCTCTTTTCCCCGGACACTCTCTTTTCCCCGGCTTGTCTCTTTCCCCTATTTCCCCTCTCCTGTGCCTGTCACCTCTCTTCATTCGGTGTGTAGATTTCCCACTTTCACTCGCCTCTCTCTTTTCCCTCTCGTTCCTGAAATCTCTCTTTTCCCTTGCCTGTCGCTTTTCCCTCTTTTGCCTTTTCTCCATGAACTCTTCCCTCTTTACCCTCAGCAGTCACTTTCCCCTGCTTTCCCTCAACTCCCTCTTTTCCACCTTTTCCCTCGCTTGTCTCTTTTCCCTGTTTCCCCTCGCCTGTGTCTCTCACCTCTGTTCTCTCGGCCTTCTTTTCCCCCGATTTCACTCGCCTTCCTCTATTCCCTCCCTTTCCTCCACTCTCTCTTTTCCCTCTCTCTTCACTGTCCTGTCTCTTTTCCCTGCAACTTCTCTTTTCCCTATTTTCCTCTGTTTGTCTCTTTCCCCTCTTTCCCCTCTCCTGTGTCGGTCACCTCTCTTCATTCGGTGTGTAGATTTCCCACTTCCACTCGCCTCTCTCTTTTCCCTCTCATTCATCAACTCTCTCTCTCTTCACTCTCTCTTCCCTGTCCTGTCTCTTTTCCCTGGACACTCTCTTTTCCCTCTTTTCCCCTGCTTGTCTCTGTCCCCTCTTTCCCCTCTCCTGTGTCGGTCACCTCTCTTCACTCGCTGTGTAAATGTCCCACTTTCTCTCGCCTCTCTCTTTCCCCTCTCATTCATCAACTCTCTCTTTTCACTCTCTCTTCCCAGTCATGTCTCTTTTCTCTGGACACTCTCTTTTCCCCGGACACTCTCTTTTCCCCGGCTTGTCTCTTTCCCCTCTTTCCCCTCTCCTGTGTCTGTCACCTCTCTTCACTCGGTGTCTACTTTTCCCTGCTTTCACTCGCCTCTCTCTTTCCCCTCTCATTCATCAACTCTCTCTCTTCACTCTCTCCTCCCTGTCCTGTCTCTTTTCCCTGGACACTCTCTTTTCCCTGGACACTCTCTTTTCCCTCTTTTCCCCTGCTTGTCTCTGTCCCCTCTTTCCCCTCTCCTGTGTCTGTCACCTCTCTTCATTCGGTGTGTAAATGTCCCACGTTCTCTCGCCTCTCTCTTTCCCCTCTCATTCATCACCTCTGTCTTTTCACTCTCTCTTCCCTGTCCTGTCTCTTTTCCCTGGAATTTCTCTTTTCCCTCTTTTCCTCTGTTTGTCTCTTTCCCCTCTTTCCCCTCTCCTGTGTCTGTCACCTCTCTTCATTCGGTGTGTAGATTTCCCACTTTTTCTCGCCTCTCTCTTTCCCCTCTCAGTCATCAACTCTCTCTTTTCACTCTCTCTTCCCAGTCATGTCTCTTTTCCCTGGAATTTCTCTTTTCCCTCTTTTCCCCGGCTTGTCTCTTTCCCCTCTTTCCCCTCTCCTGTGTCTGTCACCTCTCTTCATTCGGTGTGTAGATTTCCCACTTTCTCTCGCCTCTCTCTTTCCCCTCTCATTCATCAACTCTCTCTTTTCACTCTCTCTTCCCAGTCATGTCTCTTTTCCCTGGAATTTCTCTTTTCCCTCTTTTCCCCGGCTTGTCTCTTTCCCCTCTTTCCCCTCTCCTGTGTCTGTCACCTCTCTTCACTCGGTGTCTACTTTTCCCTGCTTTCACTCGCCTCTCTCTTTCCCCTCTCATTCATCAACTCTCTCTCTTCACTCTCTCCTCCCTGTCCTGTCTCTTTTCCCTGGACACTCTCTTTTCCCTCTTTTCCCCTGCTTGTCTCTGTCCCCTCTTTCCCCTCTCCTGTGTCGGTCACCTCTCTTCATTCGGTGTGTAAATGTCCCACGTTCTCTCGCCTCTCTCCTTCCCCTCTCATTCATCAACTCTGTCTTTTCACTCTCTCTTCCCTGTCCTGTCTCTTTTCCCTGGACACTCTCTTTTCCCTCTTTTCCCCTGCTTGTCTCTGTCCCCTCTTTCCCCTCTCCTGTGTCGGTCACCTCTCTTCATTCGGTGTGTAAATGTCCCACGTTCTCTCGCCTCTCTCTTTCCCCTCTCATTCATCACCTCTGTCTTTTCACTCTCTCTTCCCTGTCCTGTCTCTTTTCCCTGGAATTTCTCTTTTCCCTCTTTTCCTCTGTTTGTCTCTTTCCCCTCTTTCCCCTCTCCTGTGTCGGTCACCTCTCTTCATTCGGTGTGTAAATGTCCCACGTTCTCTCGCCTCTCTCTTTCCCCTCTCATTCATCACCTCTGTCTTTTCACTCTCTCTTCCCAGTCCTGTCTCTTTTCCCTGGAATTTCTCTTTTCCCTCTTTTCCCCGGCTTGTCTCTTTCCCCTCTTTCCCCTCTCCTGTGTCTGTCACCTCTCTTCATTCGGTGTGTAGATTTCCCACTTTTTCTCGCCTCTCTCTTTCCCCTCTCATTCATCACCTCTGTCTTTTCACTCTCTCTTCCCAGTCATGTCTCTTTTCCCTGGAATTTCTCTTTTCCCTCTTTTCCCCGGCTTGTCTCTTTCCCCTCTTTCCCCTCTCCTGTGTCTGTCACCTCTCTTCACTCGGTGTCTACTTTTCCCTGCTTTCACTCGCCTCTCTCTTTCCCCTCTCATTCATCAACTCTCTCTCTTCACTCTCTCCTCCCTGTCCTGTCTCTTTTCCCTGGACACTCTCTTTTCCCCGGACACTCTCTTTTCCCCGGCTTGTCTCTTTCCCCTATTTCCCCTCTCCTGTGCCTGTCACCTCTCTTCATTCGGTGTGTAGATTTCCCACTTTCTCTCGCCTCTCTCTTTTCCCTCTCATTCATCAACTCTCTCTCTCTTCACTCTCTCTTCCCTGTCCTGTCTCTTTTCCCTGGACACTCTCTTTTCCCTCTTTTCCCCTGCTTGTCTCTGTCCCCTCTTTACCCTCTCCTGTGTCTGTCACCTCTCTTCACTCGGTGTCTACTTTTCCCTGCTTTCACTCGCCTCTCTCTTTCCCCTCTCATTCATCAACTCTGTCTTTTCACTCTCTCTTCCCAGTCATGTCTCTTTTCCCTGGAATTTCTCTTTTCCCTCTTTTCCCCGGCTTGTCTCTTTCCCCTCTTTCCCCTCTCCTGTGTCTGTCACCTCTCTTCACTCGGTGTCTACTTTTCCCTGCTTTCACTCGCCTCTCTCTTTCCCCTCTCATTCATCAAGTCTCTCTCTTCACTCTCTCCTCCCTGTCCTGTCTCTTTTCCCTGGACACTCTCTTTTCCCTGGACACTCTCTTTTCCCTCTTTTCCCCTGCTTGTCTCTGTCCCCTCTTTCCCCTCTCCTGTGTCGGTCACCTCTCTTCATTCGGTGTGTAAATGTCCCACGTTCTCTCGCCTCTCTCTTTCCCCTCTCATTCATCAACTCTGTCTTTTCACTCTCTCTTCCCTGTCCTGTCTCTTTTCCCTGGAATTTCTCTTTTCCCTCTTTTCCTCTGTTTGTCTCTTTCCCCTCTTTCCCCTCTCCTGTGTCTGTCACCTCTCTTCACTCGGTGTCTACTTTTCCCTGCTTTCACTCGCCTCTCTCTTTTCCCTCTCATTCATCAACTCTCTCTCTTCACTCTCTCCTCCCTGTCCTGTCTCTTTTCCCTGGACACTCTCTTTTCCCCGGACACTCTCTTTTCCCCGGCTTGTCTCTTTCCCCTATTTCCCCTCTCCTGTGCCTGTCACCTCTCTTCATTCGGTGTGTAGATTTCCCACTTTCACTCGCCTCTCTCTTTTCCCTCTCGTTCCTGAAATCTCTCTTTTCCCTTGCCTGTCGCTTTTCCCTCTTTTGCCTTTTCTCCATGAACTCTTCCCTCTTTACCCTCAGCAGTCACTTTCCCCTGCTTTCCCTCAACTCCCTCTTTTCCACCTTTTCCCTCGCTTGTCTCTTTTCCCTGTTTCCCCTCGCCTGTGTCTCTCACCTCTGTTCTCTCGGCCTTCTTTTCCCCCGATTTCACTCGCCTTCCTCTATTCCCTCCCTTTCCTCCACTCTCTCTTTTCCCTCTCTCTTCACTGTCCTGTCTCTTTTCCCTGCAACTTCTCTTTTCCCTCTTTTCCTCTGTTTGTCTCTTTCCCCTCTTTCCCCTCTCCTGTGTCGGTCACCTCTCTTCATTCGGTGTGTAGATTTCCCACTTCCACTCGCCTCTCTCTTTTCCCTCTCATTCATCAACTCTCTCTCTCTTCACTCTCTCTTCCCTGTCCTGTCTCTTTTCCCTGGACACTCTCTTTTCCCTCTTTTCCCCTGCTTGTCTCTGTCCCCTCTTTCCCCTCTCCTGTGTCTGTCACCTCTCTTCACTCGGTGTCTACTTTTCCCTGCTTTCACTCGCCTCTCTCTTTCCCCTCTCATTCATCAACTCTGTCTTTTCACTCTCTCTTCCCAGTCATGTCTCTTTTCCCTGGAATTTCTCTTTTCCCTCTTTTCCCCGGCTTGTCTCTTTCCCCTCTTTCCCCTCTCCTGTGTCTGTCACCTCTCTTCACTCGGTGTCTACTTTTCCCTGCTTTCACTCGCCTCTCTCTTTTCCCTCTCATTCATCAACTCTCTCTCTTCACTCTCTCCTCCCTGTCCTGTCTCTTTTCCCTGGACACTCTCTTTTCCCCGGACACTCTCTTTTCCCCGGCTTGTCTCTTTCCCCTATTTCCCCTCTCCTGTGCCTGTCACCTCTCTTCATTCGGTGTGTAGATTTCCCACTTTCACTCGCCTCTCTCTTTTCCCTCTCGTTCCTGAAATCTCTCTTTTCCCTTGCCTGTCGCTTTTCCCTCTTTTGCCTTTTCTCCATGAACTCTTCCCTCTTTACCCTCAGCAGTCACTTTCCCCTGCTTTCCCTCAACTCCCTCTTTTCCACCTTTTCCCTCGCTTGTCTCTTTTCCCTGTTTCCCCTCGCCTGTGTCTCTCACCTCTGTTCTCTCGGCCTTCTTTTCCCCCGATTTCACTCGCCTTCCTCTATTCCCTCCCTTTCCTCCACTCTCTCTTTTCCCTCTCTCTTCACTGTCCTGTCTCTTTTCCCTGCAACTTCTCTTTTCCCTCTTTTCCTCTGTTTGTCTCTTTCCCCTCTTTCCCCTCTCCTGTGTCGGTCACCTCTCTTCATTCGGTGTGTAGATTTCCCACTTCCACTCGCCTCTCTCTTTTCCCTCTCATTCATCAACTCTCTCTCTCTTCACTCTCTCTTCCCTGTCCTGTCTCTTTTCCCTGGACACTCTCTTTTCCCTCTTTTCCCCTGCTTGTCTCTGTCCCCTCTTTCCCCTCTCCTGTGTCGGTCACCTCTCTTCACTCGCTGTGTAAATGTCCCACTTTCTCTCGCCTCTCTCTTTCCCCTCTCATTCATCAACTCTCTCTTTTCACTCTCTCTTCCCAGTCATGTCTCTTTTCTCTGGACACTCTCTTTTCCCCGGACACTCTCTTTTCCCCGGCTTGTCTCTTTCCCCTCTTTCCCCTCTCCTGTGTCTGTCACCTCTCTTCACTCGGTGTCTACTTTTCCCTGCTTTCACTCGCCTCTCTCTTTCCCCTCTCATTCATCAACTCTCTCTTTTCACTCTCTCTTCCCAGTCATGTCTCTTTTCCCTGGAATTTCTCTTTTCCCTCTTTTCCCCGGCTTGTCTCTTTCCCCTCTTTCCCCTCTCCTGTGTCTGTCACCTCTCTTCACTCGGTGTCTACTTTTCCCTGCTTTCACTCGCCTCTCTCTTTCCCCTCTCAGTCATCAACTCTCTCTTTTCACTCTCTCTTCCCTGTCCTGTCTCTTTTCCCTGGAATTTCTCTTTTCCCTCTTTTCCCCTGCTTGTCTCTGTCCCCTCTCCTGTGTCTGTCACCTTCCTTCACTCGGTGTCTACTTTTCCCTGCTTTCACTCGCCTCTCTCTTTCCCCTCTCATTCATCAACTCTCTCTTTTCACTCTCTCTTCCCAGTCATGTCTCTTTTCCCTGGAATTTCTCTTTTCCCTCTTTTCCCCGGCTTGTCTCTTTCCCCTCTTTCCCCTCTCCTGTGTCTGTCACCTCTCTTCACTCGGTGTCTACTTTTCCCTGCTTTCACTCGCCTCTCTCTTTCCCCTCTCATTCATCAACTCTCTCTCTTCACTCTCTCCTCCCTGTCCTGTCTCTTTTCCCTGGACACTCTCTTTTCCCTGGACACTCTCTTTTCCCTCTTTTCCCCTGCTTGTCTCTGTCCCCTCTCCTGTGTCGGTCACCTCTCTTCATTCGGTGTGTAAATGTCCCACGTTCTCTCGCCTCTCTCTTTCCCCTCTCATTCATCACCTCTGTCTTTTCACTCTCTCTTCCCTGTCCTGTCTCTTTTCCCTGGAATTTCTCTTTTCCCTCTTTTCCCCGGCTTGTCTCTTTCCCCTCTTTCCCCTCTCCTGTGTCTGTCACCTCTCTTCACTCGGTGTCTACTTTTCCCCGCTTTCACTCGCCTCTCTCTTTCCCCTCTCATTCATCAACTCTCTCTCTTCACTCTCTCCTCCCTGTCCTGTCTCTTTTCCCTGGACACTCTCTTTTCCCCGGACACTCTCTTTTCCTCGGCTTGTCTCTTTCCCCTCTTTCCCCTCTCCTGTGTCGGTCACCTCTCTTCACTCGGTGTGTAGATTTCCCACTTTCACGCGCCTCTCTTTTTTCCTTCTCATTCATCCACTCTCTCTCTTCACTCTCTCTTCCCAGTCATGTCTCTTTTACCTGGAATTTCTCTTTTCCCTCTTTTCCCCTGCTTGTCTCTTTCCCCTCTTTCCCCTCTCCTGTGTCTGTCACCTCACTTCATCCGGTGTGTAGATTTCCCACTTTCACTCGCCTCTCTCTTTTCCGTCTCATTCATCAACTCTCTCTCTTCACTCTCTCCTCCCTGTCCTGTCTCTTTTCCTTGGACACTCTCTTTTCCCCGGCTTGTCTCTTTCCCCTCTTTCCCCTCTCATGTGTCTGTCACCTCTCTTCACTCGGTGTCTACTTTTCCCCGCTTTCACTCGCCTCTCTCTTTTCCCTCTCATTCATCAACTCTCTCTTTTCACTCTCTCCTCCCTGTCCTGTCTCTTTTCCCTGGACACTCTCTTTTCCCCGGACACTCTCTTTTCCCCGGCTTGTCTCTTTCCCCTATTTCCCCTCTCCTGTGCCTGTCACCTCTCTTCATTCGGTGTGTAGATTTCCCACTTTCACTCGCCTCTCTCTTTTCCCTCTCGTTCCTGAAATCTCTCTTTTCCCTTGCCTGTCGCTTTTCCCTCTTTTGCCTTTTCTCCATGAACTCTTCCCTCTTTACCCTCAGCAGTCACTTTCCCCTGCTTTCCCTCAACTCCCTCTTTTCCACCTTTTCCCTCGCTTGTCTCTTTTCCCTGTTTCCCCTCGCCTGTGTCTCTCACCTCTGTTCTCTCGGCCTTCTTTTCCCCCGATTTCACTCGCCTTCCTCTATTCCCTCCCTTTCCTCCACTCTCTCTTTTCCCTCTCTCTTCACTGTCCTGTCTCTTTTCCCTGCAACTTCTCTTTTCCCTCTTTTCCTCTGTTTGTCTCTTTCCCCTCTTTCCCCTCTCCTGTGTCGGTCACCTCTCTTCATTCGGTGTGTAAATGTCCCACGTTCTCTCGCCTCTCTCTTTTCCCTCTCATTCATCAACTCTCTCTCTCTTCACTCTCTCTTCCCTGTCCTGTCTCTTTTCCCTGGACACTCTCTTTTCCCTCTTTTCCCCTGCTTGTCTCTTTCCCCTCTTTCCCCTCTCCTGTGTCGGTCACCTCTCTTCATTCGGTGTGTAGATTTCCCACTTCCACTCGCCTCTCTCTTTTCCCTCTCATTCATCAACTCTCTCTCTCTTCACTCTCTCTTCCCTGTCCTGTCTCTTTTCCCTGGACACTCTCTTTTCCCTCTTTTCCCCTGCTTGTCTCTGTCCCCTCTTTCCCCTCTCCTGTGTCGGTCACCTCTCTTCACTCGCTGTGTAGATTTCCCACTTCCACTCGCCTCTCTCTTTTCCCTCTCATTCATCAACTCTCTCTCTCTTCACTCTCTCTTCCCTGTCCTGTCTCTTTTCCCTGGACACTCTCTTTTCCCTCTTTTCCCCTGCTTGTCTCTGTCCCCTCTTTCCCCTCTCCTGTGTCGGTCACCTCTCTTCACTCGCTGTGTAAATGTCCCACTTTCTCTCGCCTCTCTCTTTCCCCTCTCATTCATCAACTCTCTCTTTTCACTCTCTCTTCCCAGTCATGTCTCTTTTCTCTGGACACTCTCTTTTCCCCGGACACTCTCTTTTCCCCGGCTTGTCTCTTTCCCCTCTTTCCCCTCTCCTGTGTCTGTCACCTCTCTTCACTCGGTGTCTACTTTTCCCTGCTTTCACTCGCCTCTCTCTTTCCCCTCTCATTCATCAACTCTCTCTTTTCACTCTCTCTTCCCAGTCATGTGTCTTTTCCCTGGAATTTCTCTTTTCCCTCTTTTCCCCGGCTTGTCTCTTTCCCCTCTTTCCCCTCTCCTGTGTCTGTCACCTCTCTTCACTCGGTGTCTACTTTTCCCTGCTTTCACTCGCCTCTCTCTTTCCCCTCTCATTCATCAACTCTCTCTTTTCACTCTCTCTTCCCAGTCATGTCTCTTTTCCCTGGAATTTCTCTTTTCCCTCTTTTCCCCGGCTTGTCTCTTTCCCCTCTTTCCCCTCTCCTGTGTCTGTCACCTCTCTTCACTCGGTGTCTACTTTTCCCTGCTTTCACTCGCCTCTCTCTTTCCCCTCTCATTCATCAACTCTCTCTTTTCACTCTCTCTTCCCAGTCATGTCTCTTTTCCCTGGAATTTCTCTTTTCCCTCTTTTCCCCGGCTTGTCTCTTTCCCCTCTTTCCCCTCTCCTGTGTCTGTCACCTCTCTTCACTCGGTGTCTACTTTTCCCTGCTTTCACTCGCCTCTCTCTTTCCCCTCTCATTCATCAACTCTCTCTCTTCACTCTCTCCTCCCTGTCCTGTCTCTTTTCCCTGGACACTCTCTTTTCCCTGGACACTCTCTTTTCCCTCTTTTCCCCTGCTTGTCTCTGTCCCCTCTCCTGTGTCGGTCACCTCTCTTCATTCGGTGTGTAAATGTCCCACGTTCTCTCGCCTCTCTCTTTCCCCTCTCATTCATCACCTCTGTCTTTTCACTCTCTCTTCCCTGTCCTGTCTCTTTTCCCTGGAATTTCTCTTTTCCCTCTTTTCCTCTGTTTGTCTCTTTCCCCTCTTTCCCCTCTCCTGTGTCTGTCACCTCTCTTCATTCGGTGTGTAAATGTCCCACGTTCTCTCGCCTCTCTCTTTCCCCTCTCATTCATCACCTCTGTCTTTTCACTCTCTCTTCCCAGTCCTGTCTCTTTTCCCTGGAATTTCTCTTTTCCCTCTTTTCCTCTGTTTGTCTCTTTCCCCTCTTTCCCCTCTCCTGTGTCTGTCACCTCTCTTCATTCGGTGTGTAGATTTCCCACTTCCACTCGCCTCTCTCTTTCCCCTCTCAGTCATCAACTCTCTCTTTTCACTCTCTCTTCCCAGTCATGTCTCTTTTCCCTGGAATTTCTCTTTTCCCTCTTTTCCCCGGCTTGTCTCTTTCCCCTCTTTCCCCTCTCCTGTGTCTGTCACCTCTCTTCACTCGGTGTCTACTTTTCCCTGCTTTCACTCGCCTCTCTCTTTCCCCTCTCATTCATCAACTCTCTCTCTTCACTCTCTCCTCCCTGTCCTGTCTCTTTTCCCTGGACACTCTCTTTTCCCCGGACACTCTCTTTTCCCCGGCTTGTCTCTTTCCCCTATTTCCCCTCTCCTGTGCCTGTCACCTCTCTTCATTCGGTGTGTAGATTTCCCACTTTCTCTCGCCTCTCTCTTTCCCCTCTCATTCATCAACTCTCTCTTTTCACTCTCTCTTCCCAGTCATGTCTCTTTTCTCTGGAATTTCTCTTTTCCCTGGCTTGTCTCTTTCCCCTCTTTCCCCTCTCCTGTGTCTGTCACCTCTCTTCACTCGGTGTCTACTTTTCCCTGCTTTCACTCGCCTCTCTCTTTCCCCTCTCATTCATCAACTCTCTCTCTTCACTCTCTCCTCCCTGTCCTGTCTCTTTTCCCTGGACACTCTCTTTTCCCTCTTTTCCCCTGCTTGTCTCTGTCCCCTCTTTCCCCTCTCCTGTGTCGGTCACCTCTCTTCATTCGGTGTGTAAATGTCCCACGTTCTCTCGCCTCTCTCCTTCCCCTCTCATTCATCAACTCTGTCTTTTCACTCTCTCTTCCCTGTCCTGTCTCTTTTCCCTGGAATTTCTCTTTTCCCTCTTTTCCTCTGTTTGTCTCTTTCCCCTCTTTCCCCTCTCCTGTGTCGGTCACCTCTCTTCATTCGGTGTGTAGATTTCCCACTTTCTCTCGCCTCTCTCTTTCCCCTCTCATTCATCAACTCTCTCTTTTCACTCTCTCTTCCCAGTCATGTCTCTTTTCCCTGGAATTTCTCTTTTCCCTCTTTTCCCCGGCTTGTCTCTTTCCCCTCTTTCCCCTCTCCTGTGTCTGTCACCTCTCTTCACTCGGTGTCTACTTTTCCCTGCTTTCACTCGCCTCTCTCTTTTCCCTCTCATTCATCAACTCTCTCTCTTCACTCTCTCCTCCCTGTCCTGTCTCTTTTCCCTGGACACTCTCTTTTCCCCGGACACTCTCTTTTCCCCGGCTTGTCTCTTTCCCCTATTTCCCCTCTCCTGTGCCTGTCACCTCTCTTCATTCGGTGTGTAGATTTCCCACTTTCACTCGCCTCTCTCTTTTCCCTCTCATTCCTGAAATCTCTCTTTTCCCTTGCCTGTCGCTTTTCCCTCTTTTGCCTTTTCTCCATGAACTCTTCCCTCTTCACCCTCAGCAGTCACTTTCCCCTGCTTTCCCTCAACTCCCTCTTTTCCACCTTTTCCCTCGCTTGTCTCTTTTCCCTGTTTCCCCTCGCCTGTCTCTCTCACCTCTGTTCTCTCGGCGTTCTTTTCCCCCGCTTTCACTCGCCTTCCTCTATTCCCTCCCTTTCCTCCACTCTCTCTCTTCACTCTCTCTTCCCTGTCCTGTCTCTTTTCCCTGGACACTCTCTTTTCCCTCTTTTCCCCTGCTTGTCTCTGTCCCCTCTTTCCCCTCTCCTGTGTCGGTCACCTCTCTTCACTCGCTGTGTAAATGTCCCACTTTCTCTCGCCTCTCTCTTTCCCCTCTCATTCATCAACTCTCTCTTTTCACTCTCTCTTCCCAGTCATGTCGCTTTTCTCTGGACACTCTCTTTTCCCCGGACACTCTCTTTTCCCCGGCTTGTCTCTTTCCCCTCTTTCCCCTCTCCTGTGTCGGTCACCTCTCTTCACTCGCTGTGTAAATGTCCCACTTTCTCTCGCCTCTCTCTTTCCCCTCTCATTCATCAACTCTCTCTTTTCACTCTCTCTTCCCAGTCATGTCTCTTTTCCCTGGAATTTCTCTTTTCCCTCTTTTCCCCGGCTTGTCTCTTTCCCCTCTTTCCCCTCTCCTGTGTCTGTCACCTCTCTTCACTCGGTGTCTACTTTTCCCTGCTTTCACTCGCCTCTCTCTTTCCTCTCTCATTCATCAACTCTCTCTCTTCACTCTCTCCTCCCTGTCCTGTCTCTTTTCCCTGGACACTCTCTTTTCCCCGGACACTCTCTTTTCCTCGGCTTGTCTCTTTCCCCTCTTTCCCCTCTCCTGTGTCGGTCACCTCTCTTCACTCGGTGTGTAGATTTCCCACTTTCACTCGCCTCTCTCTTTTCCCTCTCATTCATCAACTCTCTCTATCTTCACTCTCTCTTCCCTGTCCTGTCTCTTTTCCCTGGACACTCTCTTTTCCCTCATTTCCCCTGCTTGTCTCTTTCCCCTATTTCCCCTCTCCTGTGTCGGTCACCTCTCTTCATTCGCTGTGTAGATTTCCCACTTTCACTCGCCTCTCTTTTTTCCCTCTCATTCATCCACTCTCTCTCTTCACTCTCTCTTCCCAGTCATGTCTCTTTTACCTGGAATTTCTCTTTTCCCTCTTTTCCCCTGCTTGTCTCTTTCCCCTCTTTCCCCTCTCCTGTGTCGGTCACCTCACTTCATTCGGTGTGTAGATTTCCCACTTTCACTCGCCTCTCTCTTTTCCGTCTCATTCATCAACTCTCTCTCTTCACTCTCTCCTCCCTGTCCTGTCTCTTTTCCCTGGACACTCTCTTTTCCCCGGCTTGTCTCTTTCCCCTCTCCTGTGTCGGTCACCTCTCTTCACTCGCTGTGTAAATGTCCCACTTTCTCTCGCCTCTCTCTTTCCCCTCTCATTCATCAACTCTCTCTTTTCACTCTCTCTTCCCAGTCATGTCTCTTTTCTCTGGACACTCTCTTTTCCCTCTTTTCCCCGGCTTGTCTCTTTCCCCTATTTCCCCTCTCCTGTGCCTGTCACCTCTCTTCATTCGGTGTGTAGATTTCCCACTTTCACTCGCCTCTCTCTTTTCCCTCTCATTCCTGAAATCTCTCTTTTCCCTTGCCTGTCGCTTTTCCCTCTTTTGCCTTTTCTCCATGAACTCTTCCCTCTTCACCCTCAGCAGTCACTTTCCCCTGCTTTCCCTCAACTCCCTCTTTTCCACCTTTTCCCTCGCTTGTCTCTTTTCCCTGTTTCCCCTCGCCTGTCTCTCTCACCTCTGTTCTCTCGGCGTTCTTTTCCCCCGCTTTCACTCGCCTTCCTCTATTCCCTCCCTTTCCTCCACTCTCTCTCTTCACTCTCTCTTCCCTGTCCTGTCTCTTTTCCCTGGACACTCTCTTTTCCCTCTTTTCCCCTGCTTGTCTCTGTCCCCTCTTTCCCCTCTCCTGTGTCGGTCACCTCTCTTCACTCGCTGTGTAAATGTCCCACTTTCTCTCGCCTCTCTCTTTCCCCTCTCATTCATCAACTCTCTCTTTTCACTCTCTCTTCCCAGTCATGTCGCTTTTCTCTGGACACTCTCTTTTCCCCGGACACTCTCTTTTCCCCGGCTTGTCTCTTTCCCCTCTTTCCCCTCTCCTGTGTCTGTCACCTCTCTTCACTCGGTGTCTACTTTTCCCTGCTTTCACTCGCCTCTCTCTTTCCCCTCTCATTCATCAACTCTCTCTCTTCACTCTCTCCTCCCTGTCATGTCTCTTTTCCCTGGAATTTCTCTTTTCCCTCTTTTCCCCGGCTTGTCTCTTTCCCCTCTTTCCCCTCTCCTGTGTCTGTCACCTCTCTTCACTCGGTGTCTACTTTTCCCCGCTTTCACTCGCCTCTCTCTTTCCCCTCTCATTCATCAACTCTCTCTCTTCACTCTCTCCTCCCTGTCCTGTCTCTTTTCCCTGGACACTCTCTTTTCCCCGGACACTCTCTTTTCCTCGGCTTGTCTCTTTCCCCTCTTTCCCCTCTCCTGTGTCGGTCACCTCTCTTCACTCGGTGTGTAGATTTCCCACTTTCACTCGCCTCTCTCTTTTCCCTCTCATTCATCAACTCTCTCTATCTTCACTCTCTCTTCCCTGTCCTGTGTGTTTTCCCTGGACACTCTCTTTTCCCTCATTTCCCCTGCTTGTCTCTTTCCCCTCTTTCCCCTCTCCTGTGTCGGTCACCTCTCTTCACTCGGTGTGTAGATTTCCCACTTTCACTCGCCTCTCTCTTTTCCCTCTCATTCATCAACTCTCTCTATCTTCACTCTCTCTTCCCTGTCCTGTGTCTTTTCCCTGGACACTCTCTTTTCCCTCATTTCCCCTGCTTGTCTCTTTCCCATATTTCCCCTCTCCTGTGTCGGTCACCACTCTTCATTCGCTGTGTAGATTTCCCACTTTCACTCGCCTCTCTTTTTTCCCTCTCATTCATCCACTCTCTCTCTTCACTCTCTCTTCCCAGTCATGTCTCTTTTACCTGGAATTTCTCTTTTCCCTCTTTTCCCCTGCTTGTCTCTTTCCCCTCTTTCCCCTCTCCTGTGTCTGTCACCTCACTTCATTCGGTGTGTAGATTTCCCACTTTCACTCGCCTCTCTCTTTTCCGTCTCATTCATCAACTCTCTCTCTTCACTCTCTCCTCCCTGTCCTGTCTCTTTTCCCTGGACACTCTCTTTTCCCCGGCTTGTCTCTTTCCCCTCTTTCCCCTCTCATGTGTCTGTCACCTCACTTCACTCGGTGTCTAATTTTCCCCGCTTTCACTCGCCTCTCTCTTTTCCCTCTCATTCATCAACTCTCTCTATCTTCACTCTCTCTTCCCTGTCCTGTGTGTTTTCCCTGGACACTCTCTTTTCCCTCTTTTCCCCGGCTTGTCTCTTTCCCCTATTTCCCCTCTCCTGTGTCGGTCACCTCTCTTCACTCGCTGTGTAAATGTCCCACTTTCTCTCGCCTCTCTCTTTCCCCTCTCATTCATCAACTCTCTCTTTTCACTCTCTCTTCCCAGTCATGTCTCTTTTCTCTGGACACTCTCTTTTCCCCGGACACTCTCTTTTCCCCGGCTTGTCTCTTTCCCCTCTTTCCCCTCTCCTGTGTCTGTCACCTCTCTTCACTCGGTGTCTACTTTTCCCTGCTTTCACTCGCCTCTCTCTTTCCCCTCTCATTCATCAACTCTCTCTTTTCACTCTCTCTTCCCAGTCATGTCTCTTTTCCCTGGAATTTCTCTTTTCCCTCTTTTCCCCGGCTTGTCTCTTTCCCCTCTTTCCCCTCTCCTGTGTCTGTCACCTTCCTTCACTCGGTGTCTACTTTTCCCTGCTTTCACTCACCTCTCTCTTTCCCCTCTCATTCATCAACTCTCTCTCTTCACTCTCTCCTCCCTGTCCTGTCTCTTTTCCCTGGACACTCTCTTTTACCTGGACACTCTCTTTTCCCTCTTTTCCCCTGCTTGTCTCTGTCCCCTCTCCTGTGTCGGTCACCTCTCTTCATTCGGTGTGTAAATGTCCCACGTTCTCTCGCCTCTCTCTTTCCCCTCTCATTCATCAACTCTTTCTTTTCACTCTCTCTTCCCTGTCCTGTCTCTTTTCCCTGGAATTTCTCTTTTCCCTCTTTTCCTCTGTTTGTCTCTTTCCCCTCTTTCCCCTCTCCTGTGTCGGTCACCTCTCTTCATTCGGTGTGTAGATTTCCCACTTTTTCTCGCCTCTCTCTTTCCCCTCTCAGTCATCAACTCTCTCTTTTCACTCTCTCTTCCCTGTCCTGTCTCTTTTCCCTGGACAGTCTCTTTTCCCTCTTTTCCCCTGCTTGTCTCTGTCCCCTCTTTCCCCTCTCCTGTGTCGGTCACCTCTCTTCACTCGCTGTGTAAATGTCCCACTTTCTCTCGCCTCTCTCTTTCCCCTCTCATTCATCAACTCTCTCTTTTCACTCTCTCTTCCCAGTCATGTGTCTTTTCCCTGGAATTTCTCTTTTCCCTCTTTTCCCCGGCTTGTCTCTTTCCCCTCTTTCCCCTCTCCTGTGTCTGTCACCTCTCTTCACTCGGTGTCTACTTTTCCCTGCTTTCACTCGCCTCTCTCTTTCCCCTCTCATTCATCAACTCTCTCTCTTCACTCTCTCCTCCCTGTCCTGTCTCTTTTCCCTGGACACTCTCTTTTCCCCGGACACTCTCTTTTCCCCGGCTTGTCTCTTTCCCCTATTTCCCCTCTCCTGTGCCTGTCACCTCTCTTCATTCGGTGTGTAGATTTCCCACTTTCTCTCGCCTCTCTCTTTCCCCTCTCATTCATCAACTCTCTCTTTTCACTCTCTCTTCCCAGTCATGTCTCTTTTCCCTGGAATTTCTCTTTTCCCTCTTTTCCCCGGCTTGTCTCTTTCCCCTCTTTCCCCTCTCCTGTGTCTGTCACCTCTCTTCACTCGGTGTCTACTTTTCCCTGCTTTCACTCGCCTCTCTCTTTCCCCTCTCATTCATCAACTCTCTCTCTTCACTCTCTCCTCCCTGTCCTGTCTCTTTTCCCTGGACACTCTCTTTTCCCTGGACACTCTCTTTTCCCTCTTTTCCCCTGCTTGTCTCTGTCCCCTCTTTCCCCTCTCCTGTGTCGGTCACCTCTCTTCATTCGGTGTGTAAATGTCCCACGTTCTCTCGCCTCTCTCTTTCCCCTCTCATTCATCAACTCTGTCTTTTCACTCTCTCTTCCCTGTCCTGTCTCTTTTCCCTGGAATTTCTCTTTTCCCTCTTTTCCTCTGTTTGTCTCTTTCCCCTCTTTCCCCTCTCCTGTGTCGGTCACCTCTCTTCATTCGGTGTGTAGATTTCCCACTTTCTCTCGCCTCTCTCTTTCCCCTCTCATTCATCAACTCTCTCTTTTCACTCTCTCTTCCCAGTCATGTCTCTTTTCCCTGGAATTTCTCTTTTCCCTCTTTTCCCCGGCTTGTCTCTTTCCCCTCTCCTGTGTCTGTCACCTCTCTTCACTCGGTGTCTACTTTTCCCTGCTTTCACTCGCCTCTCTCTTTTCCCTCTCATTCATCAACTCTCTCTCTTCAATCTCTCCTCCCTGTCCTGTCTCTTTTCCCTGGACACTCTCTTTTCCCCGGACACTCTCTTTTCCCCGGCTTGTCTCTTTCCCCTATTTCCCCTCTCCTGTGCCTGTCACCTCTCTTCATTCGGTGTGTAGATTTCCCACTTTCACTCGCCTCTCTCTTTTCCCTCTCGTTCCTGAAATCTCTCTTTTCCCTTGCCTGTCGCTTTTCCCTCTTTTGCCTTTTCTCCATGAACTCTTCCCTCTTTACCCTCAGCAGTCACTTTCCCCTGCTTTCCCTCAACTCCCTCTTTTCCACCTTTTCCCTCGCTTGTCTCTTTTCCCTGTTTCCCCTCGCCTGTCTCTCTCACCTCTGTTCTCTCGGCGTTCTTTTCCCCCGCTTCCACTCGCCTCTCTCTTTTCCCTCTCATTCATCAACTCTCTCTTTTCCCTCTCTCTTCACTGTCCTGTCTCTTTTCCCTGGAACTTCTCTTTTCCCTCTTTTCCTCTGTTTGTCTCTTTCCCCCCTTTCCCCTCTCCTGTGTCGGTCACCTCTCTTCATTCGGTGTGTAGATTTCCCACTTCCACTCGCCTCTCTCTTTTCCCTCTCATTCATCAACTCTCTCTCTCTTCACTCTCTCTTCCCTGTCCTGTCTCTTTTCCCTGGACACTCTCTTTTCCCTCTTTTCCCCTGCTTGTCTCTGTCCCCTCTTTCCCCTCTCCTGTGTCGGTCACCTCTCTTCATTCGGTGTGTAGATTTCCCACTTCCACTCGCCTCTCTCTTTTCCCTCTCATTCATCAACTCTCTCTCTTCACTCTCTCTTCCCTGTCCTGTCTCTTTTCCCTGGACACTCTCTTTTCCCTCTTTTCCCCTGCTTGTCTCTGTCCCCTCTTTCCCCTCTCCTGTGTCGGTCACCTCTCTTCATTCGGTGTGTATATGTCCCACGTTTTCTCGCCTCTCTCTTTCCCCTCTCAGTCATCAACTCTCTCTTTTCACTCTCTCTTCCCTGTCCTGTCTCTTTTCCCTGGAATTTCTCTTTTCCCTCTTTTCCCCGGCTTGTCTCTTTCCCCTCTTTCCCCTCTCCTGTGCCTGTCACCTCTCTTCATTCGGTGTGTAGATTTCCCACTTTCACTCGCCTCTCTCTTTTCCCTCTCATTCCTGAAATCTCTCTTTTCCCTTGCCTGTCGCTTTTCCCTCTTTTGCCTTTTCTCCATGAACTCTTCCCTCTTTACCCTCAGCAGTCACTTTCCCCTGCTTTCCCTCAACTCCCTCTTTTCCACCTTTTACCTCGCTTGTCTCTTTTCCCTGTTTCCCCTCGCCTGTCTCTCTCACCTCTGTTCTCTCGGCGTTCTTTTCCCCCGCTTTCACTCGCCTTCCTTTATTCCCTCCCTTTCCTCCACTCTCTCTTTTCACTCTCTCTTCACTGTCCTGTCTCTTTTCCCTGCAACTTCTCTTTTCCCTCTTTTCCTCTGTTTGCCTCTTTCCCCTCTTTCCCCTCTCCTGTGTCGGTCACCTCTCTTCATTCGGTGTGTAGATTTCCCACTTTTTCTCGCCTCTCTCTTTCCCCTCTCAGTCATCAACTCTCTCTTTTCACTCTCTCTTCCCTGTCCTGTCTCTTTTCCCTGGACAGTCTCTTTTCCCTCTTTTCCCCTGCTTGTCTCTGTCCCCTCTTTCCCCTCTCCTGTGTCGGTCACCTCTCTTCACTCGCTGTGTAAATGTCCCACTTTCTCTCGCCTCTCTCTTTCCCCTCTCATTCATCAACTCTCTCTTTTCACTCTCTCTTCCCAGTCATGTCTCTTTTCCCTGGAATTTCTCTTTTCCCTCTTTTCCCCGGCTTGTCTCTTTCCCCTCTTTCCCCTCTCCTGTGTCTGTCACCTCTCTTCACTCGGTGTCTACTTTTCCCTGCTTTCACTCGCCTCTCTCTTTCCCCTCTCATTCATCAACTCTCTCTTTTCACTCTCTCTTCCCAGTCATGTCTCTTTTCCCTGGACACTCTCTTTTCCCCGGACACTCTCTTTTCCCCGGCTTGTCTCTTTCCCCTATTTCCCCTCTCCTGTGCCTGTCACCTCTCTTCATTCGGTGTGTAGATTTCCCACTTTCTCTCGCCTCTCTCTTTCCCCTCTCATTCATCAACTCTCTCTTTTCACTCTCTCTTCCCAGTCATGTCTCTTTTCCCTGGAATTTCTCTTTTCCCTCTTTTCCCCGGCTTGTCTCTTTCCCCTCTTTCCCCTCTCCTGTGTCTGTCACCTCTCTTCACTCGGTGTCTACTTTTCCCTGCTTTCACTCGCCTCTCTCTTTCCCCTCTCATTCATCAACTCTCTCTCTTCACTCTCTCCTCCCTGTCCTGTCTCTTTTCCCTGGACACTCTCTTTTCCCTGGACACTCTCTTTTCCCTCTTTTCCCCTGCTTGTCTCTGTCCCCTCTTTCCCCTCTCCTGTGTCGGTCACCTCTCTTCATTCGGTGTGTAAATGTCCCACGTTCTCTCGCCTCTCTCTTTCCCCTCTCATTCATCAACTCTGTCTTTTCACTCTCTCTTCCCTGTCCTGTCTCTTTTCCCTGGAATTTCTCTTTTCCCTCTTTTCCTCTGTTTGTCTCTTTCCCCTCTTTCCCCTCTCCTGTGTCAGTCACCTCTCTTCATTCCGTGTGTAGATTTCCCACTTTCTCTCGCCTCTCTCTTTCCCCTCTCATTCATCAACTCTCTCTTTTCACTCTCTCTTCCCAGTCATGTCTCTTTTCCCTGGACACTCTCTTTTCCCTGGACACTCTCTTTTCCCTCTTTTCCCCTGCTTGTCTCTGTCCCCTCTTTCCCCTCTCCTGTGTCGGTCACCTCTCTTCATTCGGTGTGTAAATGTCCCACGTTCTCTCGCCTCTCTCTTTCCCCTCTCATTCATCAACTCTGTCTTTTCACTCTCTCTTCCCTGTCCTGTCTCTTTTCCCTGGAATTTCTCTTTTCCCTCTTTTCCTCTGTTTGTCTCTTTCCCCTCTTTCCCCTCTCCTGTGTCAGTCACCTCTCTTCATTCCGTGTGTAGATTTCCCACTTTCTCTCGCCTCTCTCTTTCCCCTCTCATTCATCAACTCTCTCTTTTCACTCTCTCTTCCCAGTCATGTCTCTTTTCCCTGGAATTTCTCTTTTCCCTCTTTTCCCCGGCTTGTCTCTTTCCCCTCTTTCCCCTCTCCTGTGTCTGTCACCTCTCTTCACTCGGTGTCTACTTTTCCCTGCTTTCACTCGCCTCTCTCTTTTCCCTCTCATTCATCAACTCTCTCTCTTCACTCTCTCCTCCCTGTCCTGTCTCTTTTCCCTGGACACTCTCTTTTCCCCGGACACTCTCTTTTCCCCGGCTTGTCTCTTTCCCCTATTTCCCCTCTCCTGTGCCTGTCACCTCTCTTCATTCGGTGTGTAGATTTCCCACTTTCACTCGCCTCTCTCTTTTCCCTCTCGTTCCTGAAATCTCTCTTTTCCCTTGCCTGTCGCTTTTCCCTCTTTTGCCTTTTCTCCATGAACTCTTCCCTCTTTACCCTCAGCAGTCACTTTCCCCTGCTTTCCCTCAACTCCCTCTTTTCCACCTTTTCCCTCGCTTGTCTCTTTTCCCTGTTTCCCCTCGCCTGTCTCTCTCACCTCTGTTCTCTCGGCGTTCTTTTCCCCCGCTTCCACTCGCCTCTCTCTTTCCCCTCTCATTCATCAACTCTCTCTTTTCACTCTCTCTTCCCTGTCCTGTCTCTTTTCCCTGGACACTCTCTTTTCCCTCTTTTCCCCTGCTTGTCTCTGTCCCCTCTTTCCCCTCTCCTGTGTCGGTCACCTCTCTTCATTCGGTGTGTAGATTTCCCACTTCCACTCGCCTCTCTCTTTTCCCTCTCATTCATCAACTCTCTCTCTTCACTCTCTCTTCCCTGTCCTGTCTCTTTTCCCTGGACACTCTCTTTTCCCTCTTTTCCCCTGCTTGTCTCTTTCCCCTCTTTCCCCTCTCCTGTGTCGGTCACCTCTCTTCATTCGGTGTGTAAATGTCCCACGTTTTCTCGCCTCTCTCTTTCCCCTCTCAGTCATCAACTCTCTCTTTTCACTCTCTCTTCCCTGTCCTGTCTCTTTTCCCTGGAATTTCTCTTTTCCCTCTTTTCCCCGGCTTGTCTCTTTCCCCTCTTTCCCCTCTCCTGTGCCTGTCACCTCTCTTCATTCGGTGTGTAGATTTCCCACTTTCACTCGCCTCTCTCTTTTCCCTCTCATTCCTGAAATCTCTCTTTTCCCTTGCCTGTCGCTTTTCCCTCTTTTGCCTTTTCTCCATGAACTCTTCCCTCTTTACCCTCAGCAGTCACTTTCCCCTGCTTTCCCTCAACTCCCTCTTTTCCACCTTTTCCCTCGCTTGTCTCTTTTCCCTGTTTCCCCTCGCCTGTCTCTCTCACCTCTGTTCTCTCGGCGTTCTTTTCCCCCGCTTTCACTCGCCTTCCTTTATTCCCTCCCTTTCCTCCACTCTCTCTTTTCCCTCTCTCTTCACTGTCCTGTCTCTTTTCCCTGCAACTTCTCTTTTCCCTCTTTTCCTCTGTTTGCCTCTTTCCCCTCTTTCCCCTCTCCTGTGTCGGTCACCTCTCTTCATTCGGTGTGTAGATTTCCCACTTTTTCTCGCCTCTCTCTTTCCCCTCTCAGTCATCAACTCTCTCTTTTCACGCTCTCTTCCCTGTCCTGTCTCTTTTCCCTGGACAGTCTCTTTTCCCTCTTTTCCCCTGCTTGTCTCTGTCCCCTCTTTCCCCTCTCCTGTGTCGGTCACCTCTCTTCACTCGCTGTGTAAATGTCCCACTTTCTCTCGCCTCTCTCTTTCCCCTCTCATTCATCAACTCTCTCTTTTCACTCTCTCTTCCCAGTCATGTCTCTTTTCCCTGGAATTTCTCTTTTCCCTCTTTTCCCCGGCTTGTCTCTTTCCCCTCTTTCCCCTCTCCTGTGTCTGTCACCTCTCTTCACTCGGTGTCTACTTTTCCCTGCTTTCACTCGCCTCTCTCTTTCCCCTCTCATTCATCAACTCTCTCTTTTCACTCTCTCTTCCCAGTCATGTCTCTTTTCCCTGGAATTTCTCTTTTCCCTCTTTTCCCCGGCTTGTCTCTTTCCCCTCTTTCCCCTCTCCTGTGTCTGTCACCTCTCTTCACTCGGTGTCTACTTTTCCCTGCTTTCACTCGCCTCTCTCTTTCCCCTCTCATTCATCAACTCTCTCTCTTCACTCTCTCCTCCCTGTCCTGTCTCTTTTCCCTGGACACTCTCTTTTCCCTGGACACTCTCTTTTCCCTCTTTTCCCCTGCTTGTCTCTGTCCCCTCTCCTGTGTCGGTCACCTCTCTTCATTCGGTGTGTAAATGTCCCACGTTCTCTCGCCTCTCTCTTTCCCCTCTCATTCATCAACTCTGTCTTTTCACTCTCTCTTCCCTGTCCTGTCTCTTTTCCCTGGAATTTCTCTTTTCCCTCTTTTCCTCTGTTTGTCTCTTTCCCCTCTTTCCCCTCTCCTGTGTCGGTCACCTCTCTTCATTCGGTGTGTAGATTTCCCACTTTCTCTCGCCTCTCTCTTTCCCCTCTCATTCATCAACTCTCTCTTTTCACTCTCTCTTCCCAGTCATGTCTCTTTTCCCTGGAATTTCTCTTTTCCCTCTTTTCCCCGGCTTGTCTCTTTCCCCTCTTTCCCCTCTCCTGTGTCTGTCACCTCTCTTCACTCGGTGTCTACTTTTCCCTGCTTTCACTCGCCTCTCTCTTTTCCCTCTCATTCATCAACTCTCTCTCTTCACTCTCTCCTCCCTGTCCTGTCTCTTTTCCCTGGACACTCTCTTTTCCCCGGACACTCTCTTTTCCCCGGCTTGTCTCTTTCCCCTATTTCCCCTCTCCTGTGCCTGTCACCTCTCTTCATTCGGTGTGTAGATTTCCCACTTTCACTCGCCTCTCTCTTTTCCCTCTCGTTCCTGAAATCTCTCTTTTCCCTTGCCTGTCGCTTTTCCCTCTTTTGCCTTTTCTCCATGAACTCTTCCCTCTTTACCCTCAGCAGTCACTTTCCCCTGCTTTCCCTCAACTCCCTCTTTTCCACCTTTTCCCTCGCTTGTCTCTTTTCCCTGTTTCCCCTCGCCTGTGTCTCTCACCTCTGTTCTCTCGGCCTTCTTTTCCCCCGATTTCACTCGCCTTCCTCTATTCCCTCCCTTTCCTCCACTCTCTCTTTTCCCTCTCTCTTCACTGTCCTGTCTCTTTTCCCTGCAACTTCTCTTTTCCCTCTTTTCCTCTGTTTGTCTCTTTCCCCTCTTTCCCCTCTCCTGTGTCGGTCACCTCTCTTCATTCGGTGTGTAGATTTCCCACTTCCACTCGCCCCTCTCTTTTCCCTCTCATTCATCAACTCTCTCTCTCTCCACTCTCTCTTCCCTGTCCTGTCTCTTTTCCCTGGACACTCTCTTTTCCCTCTTTTCCCCTGCTTGTCTCTGTCCCCTCTTTCCCCTCTCCTGTGTCGGTCACCTCTCTTCACTCGCTGTGTAAATGTCCCACTTTCTCTCGCCTCTCTCTTTCCCCTCTCATTCATCAACTCTCTCTCTCTCCACTCTCTCTTCCCTGTCCTGTCTCTTTTCCCTGGACACTCTCTTTTCCCCGGACACTCTCTTTTCCCCGGCTTGTCTCTTTCCCCTCTTTCCCCTCTCCTGTGTCTGTCACCTCTCTTCACTCGGTGTCTACTTTTCCCTGCTTTCACTCGCCTCTCTCTTTCCCCTCTCATTCATCAACTCTCTCTTTTCACTCTCTCTTCCCAGTCATGTCTCTTTTCCCTGGAATTTCTCTTTTCCCTCTTTTCCCCGGCTTGTCTCTTTCCCCTCTTTCCCCTCTCCTGTGTCTGTCACCTCTCTTCACTCGGTGTCTACTTTTCCCTGCTTTCACTCGCCTCTCTCTTTCCCCTCTCATTCATCAACTCTCTCTCTTCACTCTCTCCTCCCTGTCCTGTCTCTTTTCCCTGGACACTCTCTTTTCCCTGGACACTCTCTTTTCCCTCTTTTCCCCTGCTTGTCTCTGTCCCCTCTTTCCCCTCTCCTGTGTCGGTCACCTCTCTTCATTCGGTGTGTAAATGTCCCACGTTCTCTCGCCTCTCTCTTTCCCCTCTCATTCATCAACTCTGTCTTTTCACTCTCTCTTCCCTGTCCTGTCTCTTTTCCCTGGAATTTCTCTTTTCCCTCTTTTCCTCTGTTTGTCTCTTTCCCCTCTTTCCCCTCTCCTGTGTCGGTCACCTCTCTTCATTCGGTGTGTAGATTTCCCACTTTCTCTCGCCTCTCTCTTTCCCCTCTCATTCATCAACTCTCTCTTTTCACTCTCTCTTCCCAGTCATGTCTCTTTTCCCTGGAATTTCTCTTTTCCCTCTTTTCCCCTGCTTGTCTCTGTCCCCTCTTTCCCCTCTCCTGTGTCGGTCACCTCTCTTCACTCGCTGTGTAAATGTCCCACTGTCTCTCGCCTCTCTCTTTCCCCTCTCAGTCATCAACTCTCTCTTTTCACTCTCTCTTCCCTGTCCTGTCTCTTTTCCCTGGACACTCTCTTTTCCCCGGACACTCTCTTTTCCCCGGCTTGTCTCTTTCCCCTCTTTCCCCTCTCCTGTGTCTGTCACCTCTCTTCACTCGGTGTCTACTTTTCCCTGCTTTCACTCGCCTCTCTCTTTCCCCTCTCATTCATCAACTCTCTCTTTTCACTCTCTCTTCCCAGTCATGTCTCTTTTCCCTGGAATTTCTCTTTTCCCTCTTTTCCCCGGCTTGTCTCTTTCCCCTCTTTCCCCTCTCCTGTGTCTGTCACCTCTCTTCACTCGGTGTCTACTTTTCCCTGCTTTCACTCGCCTCTCTCTTTCCCCTCTCATTCATCAACTCTCTCTCTTCACTCTCTCCTCCCTGTCCTGTCTCTTTTCCCTGGACACTCTCTTTTCCCTCTTTTCCCCTGCTTGTCTCTGTCCCCTCTTTCCCCTCTCCTGTGTCGGTCACCTCTCTTCATTCGGTGTGTAAATGTCCCACGTTCTCTCGCCTCTCTCTTTCCCCTCTCATTCATCAACTCTGTCTTTTCACTCTCTCTTCCCTGTCCTGTCTCTTTTCCCTGGAATTTCTCTTTTCCCTCTTTTCCTCTGTTTGTCTCTTTCCCCTCTTTCCCCTCTCCTGTGTCAGTCACCTCTCTTCATTCCGTGTGTAGATTTCCCACTTTCTCTCGCCTCTCTCTTTCCCCTCTCATTCATCAACTCTCTCTTTTCACTCTCTCTTCCCAGTCATGTCTCTTTTCCCTGGACACTCTCTTTTCCCTGGACACTCTCTTTTCCCTCTTTTCCCCTGCTTGTCTCTGTCCCCTCTTTCCCCTCTCCTGTGTCGGTCACCTCTCTTCATTCGGTGTGTAAATGTCCCACGTTCTCTCGCCTCTCTCTTTCCCCTCTCATTCATCAACTCTGTCTTTTCACTCTCTCTTCCCTGTCCTGTCTCTTTTCCCTGGAATTTCTCTTTTCCCTCTTTTCCTCTGTTTGTCTCTTTCCCCTCTTTCCCCTCTCCTGTGTCAGTCACCTCTCTTCATTCCGTGTGTAGATTTCCCACTTTCTCTCGCCTCTCTCTTTCCCCTCTCATTCATCAACTCTCTCTTTTCACTCTCTCTTCCCAGTCATGTCTCTTTTCCCTGGAATTTCTCTTTTCCCTCTTTTCCCCGGCTTGTCTCTTTCCCCTCTTTCCCCTCTCCTGTGTCTGTCACCTCTCTTCACTCGGTGTCTACTTTTCCCTGCTTTCACTCGCCTCTCTCTTTTCCCTCTCATTCATCAACTCTCTCTCTTCACTCTCTCCTCCCTGTCCTGTCTCTTTTCCCTGGACACTCTCTTTTCCCCGGACACTCTCTTTTCCCCGGCTTGTCTCTTTCCCCTATTTCCCCTCTCCTGTGCCTGTCACCTCTCTTCATTCGGTGTGTAGATTTCCCACTTTCACTCGCCTCTCTCTTTTCCCTCTCGTTCCTGAAATCTCTCTTTTCCCTTGCCTGTCGCTTTTCCCTCTTTTGCCTTTTCTCCATGAACTCTTCCCTCTTTACCCTCAGCAGTCACTTTCCCCTGCTTTCCCTCAACTCCCTCTTTTCCACCTTTTCCCTCGCTTGTCTCTTTTCCCTGTTTCCCCTCGCCTGTGTCTCTCACCTCTGTTCTCTCGGCCTTCTTTTCCCCCGATTTCACTCGCCTTCCTCTATTCCCTCCCTTTCCTCCACTCTCTCTTTTCCCTCTCTCTTCACTGTCCTGTCTCTTTTCCCTGCAACTTCTCTTTTCCCTCTTTTCCTCTGTTTGTCTCTTTCCCCTCTTTCCCCTCTCCTGTGTCGGTCACCTCTCTTCATTCGGTGTGTAGATTTCCCACTTCCACTCGCCTCTCTCTTTTCCCTCTCATTCATCAACTCTCTCTCTCTTCACTCTCTCTTCCCTGTCCTGTCTCTTTTCCCTGGACACTCTCTTTTCCCTCTTTTCCCCTGCTTGTCTCTGTCCCCTCTTTCCCCTCTCCTGTGTCGGTCACCTCTCTTCACTCGCTGTGTAGATTTCCCACTTCCACTCGCCTCTCTCTTTTCCCTCTCATTCATCAACTCTCTCTCTTCACTCTCTCTTCCCTGTCCTGTCTCTTTTCCCTGGACACTCTCTTTTCCCTCTTTTCCCCTGCTTGTCTCTTTCCCCTCTTTCCCCTCTCCTGTGTCGGTCACCTCTCTTCATTCGGTGTGTAAATGTCCCACGTTTTCTCGCCTCTCTCTTTCCCCTCTCAGTCATCAACTCTCTCTTTTCACTCTCTCTTCCCTGTCCTGTCTCTTTTCCCTGGAATTTCTCTTTTCCCTCTTTTCCCCGGCTTGTCTCTTTCCCCTCTTTCCCCTCTCCTGTGCCTGTCACCTCTCTTCATTCGGTGTGTAGATTTCCCACTTTCACTCGCCTCTCTCTTTTCCCTCTCATTCCTGAAATCTCTCTTTTCCCTTGCCTGTCGCTTTTCCCTCTTTTGCCTTTTCTCCATGAACTCTTCCCTCTTTACCCTCAGCAGTCACTTTCCCCTGCTTTCCCTCAACTCCCTCTTTTCCACCTTTTACCTCGCTTGTCTCTTTTCCCTGTTTCCCCTCGCCTGTCTCTCTCACCTCTGTTCTCTCGGCGTTCTTTTCCCCCGCTTTCACTCGCCTTCCTTTATTCCCTCCCTTTCCTCCACTCTCTCTTTTCACTCTCTCTTCACTGTCCTGTCTCTTTTCCCTGCAACTTCTCTTTTCCCTCTTTTCCTCTGTTTGCCTCTTTCCCCTCTTTCCCCTCTCCTGTGTCGGTCACCTCTCTTCATTCGGTGTGTAGATTTCCCACTTTTTCTCGCCTCTCTCTTTCCCCTCTCAGTCATCAACTCTCTCTTTTCACTCTCTCTTCCCTGTCCTGTCTCTTTTCCCTGGACAGTCTCTTTTCCCTCTTTTCCCCTGCTTGTCTCTGTCCCCTCTTTCCCCTCTCCTGTGTCGGTCACCTCTCTTCACTCGCTGTGTAAATGTCCCACTTTCTCTCGCCTCTCTCTTTCCCCTCTCATTCATCAACTCTCTCTTTTCACTCTCTCTTCCCAGTCATGTCTCTTTTCCCTGGAATTTCTCTTTTCCCTCTTTTCCCCGGCTTGTCTCTTTCCCCTCTTTCCCCTCTCCTGTGTCTGTCACCTCTCTTCACTCGGTGTCTACTTTTCCCTGCTTTCACTCGCCTCTCTCTTTCCCCTCTCATTCATCAACTCTCTCTTTTCACTCTCTCTTCCCAGTCATGTCTCTTTTCCCTGGAATTTCTCTTTTCCCTCTTTTCCCCGGCTTGTCTCTTTCCCCTCTTTCCCCTCTCCTGTGTCTGTCACCTCTCTTCACTCGGTGTCTACTTTTCCCTGCTTTCACTCGCCTCTCTCTTTCCCCTCTCATTCATCAACTCTCTCTCTTCACTCTCTCCTCCCTGTCCTGTCTCTTTTCCCTGGACACTCTCTTTTCCCTGGACACTCTCTTTTCCCTCTTTTCCCCTGCTTGTCTCTGTCCCCTCTCCTGTGTCGGTCACCTCTCTTCATTCGGTGTGTAAATGTCCCACGTTCTCTCGCCTCTCTCTTTCCCCTCTCATTCATCAACTCTGTCTTTTCACTCTCTCTTCCCTGTCCTGTCTCTTTTCCCTGGAATTTCTCTTTTCCCTCTTTTCCTCTGTTTGTCTCTTTCCCCTCTTTCCCCTCTCCTGTGTCGGTCACCTCTCTTCATTCGGTGTGTAGATTTCCCACTTCCACTCGCCTCTCTCTTTTCCCTCTCATTCATCAACTCTCTCTCTTCACTCTCTCTTCCCTGTCCTGTCTCTTTTCCCTGGACACTCTCTTTTCCCTCTTTTCCCCTGCTTGTCTCTTTCCCCTCTTTCCCCTCTCCTGTGTCGGTCACCTCTCTTCATTCGGTGTGTAAATGTCCCACGTTTTCTCGCCTCTCTCTTTCCCCTCTCAGTCATCAACTCTCTCTTTTCACTCTCTCTTCCCTGTCCTGTCTCTTTTCCCTGGAATTTCTCTTTTCCCTCTTTTCCCCGGCTTGTCTCTTTCCCCTCTTTCCCCTCTCCTGTGCCTGTCACCTCTCTTCATTCGGTGTGTAGATTTCCCACTTTCACTCGCCTCTCTCTTTTCCCTCTCATTCCTGAAATCTCTCTTTTCCCTTGCCTGTCGCTTTTCCCTCTTTTGCCTTTTCTCCATGAACTCTTCCCTCTTTACCCTCAGCAGTCACTTTCCCCTGCTTTCCCTCAACTCCCTCTTTTCCACCTTTTACCTCGCTTGTCTCTTTTCCCTGTTTCCCCTCGCCTGTCTCTCTCACCTCTGTTCTCTCGGCGTTCTTTTCCCCCGCTTTCACTCGCCTTCCTTTATTCCCTCCCTTTCCTCCACTCTCTCTTTTCCCTCTCTCTTCACTGTCCTGTCTCTTTTCCCTGCAACTTCTCTTTTCCCTCTTTTCCTCTGTTTGCCTCTTTCCCCTCTTTCCCCTCTCCTGTGTCGGTCACCTCTCTTCATTCGGTGTGTAGATTTCCCACTTTTTCTCGCCTCTCTCTTTCCCCTCTCAGTCATCAACTCTCTCTTTTCACTCTCTCTTCCCTGTCCTGTCTCTTTTCCCTGGACAGTCTCTTTTCCCTCTTTTCCCCTGCTTGTCTCTGTCCCCTCTTTCCCCTCTCCTGTGTCGGTCACCTCTCTTCACTCGCTGTGTAAATGTCCCACTTTCTCTCGCCTCTCTCTTTCCCCTCTCATTCATCAACTCTCTCTTTTCACTCTCTCTTCCCAGTCATGTCTCTTTTCCCTGGAATTTCTCTTTTCCCTCTTTTCCCCGGCTTGTCTCTTTCCCCTCTTTCCCCTCTCCTGTGTCTGTCACCTCTCTTCACTCGGTGTCTACTTTTCCCTGCTTTCACTCGCCTCTCTCTTTCCCCTCTCATTCATCAACTCTCTCTTTTCACTCTCTCTTCCCAGTCATGTCTCTTTTCCCTGGAATTTCTCTTTTCCCTCTTTTCCCCGGCTTGTCTCTTTCCCCTCTTTCCCCTCTCCTGTGTCTGTCACCTCTCTTCACTCGGTGTCTACTTTTCCCTGCTTTCACTCGCCTCTCTCTTTCCCCTCTCATTCATCAACTCTCTCTCTTCACTCTCTCCTCCCTGTCCTGTCTCTTTTCCCTGGACACTCTCTTTTCCCTGGACACTCTCTTTTCCCTCTTTTCCCCTGCTTGTCTCTGTCCCCTCTCCTGTGTCGGTCACCTCTCTTCATTCGGTGTGTAAATGTCCCACGTTCTCTCGCCTCTCTCTTTCCCCTCTCATTCATCAACTCTCTCTTTTCACTCTCTCTTCCCTGTCCTGTCTCTTTTCCCTGGAATTTCTCTTTTCCCTCTTTTCCTCTGTTTGTCTCTTTCCCCTCTTTCCCCTCTCCTGTGTCGGTCACCTCTCTTCATTCGGTGTGTAGATTTCCCACTTTCTCTCGCCTCTCTCTTTCCCCTCTCATTCATCAACTCTCTCTTTTCACTCTCTCTTCCCAGTCATGTCTCTTTTCCCTGGAATTTCTCTTTTCCCTCTTTTCCCCGGCTTGTCTCTTTCCCCTCTTTCCCCTCTCCTGTGTCTGTCACCTCTCTTCACTCGGTGTCTACTTTTCCCTGCTTTCACTCGCCTCTCTCTTTTCCCTCTCATTCATCAACTCTCTCTCTTCACTCTCTCCTCCCTGTCCTGTCTCTTTTCCCTGGACACTCTCTTTTCCCCGGACACTCTCTTTTCCCCGGCTTGTCTCTTTCCCCTATTTCCCCTCTCCTGTGCCTGTCACCTCTCTTCATTCGGTGTGTAGATTTCCCACTTTCACTCGCCTCTCTCTTTTCCCTCTCGTTCCTGAAATCTCTCTTTTCCCTTGCCTGTCGCTTTTCCCTCTTTTGCCTTTTCTCCATGAACTCTTCCCTCTTTACCCTCAGCAGTCACTTTCCCCTGCTTTCCCTCAACTCCCTCTTTTCCACCTTTTCCCTCGCTTGTCTCTTTTCCCTGTTTCCCCTCGCCTGTGTCTCTCACCTCTGTTCTCTCGGCCTTCTTTTCCCCCGATTTCACTCGCCTTCCTCTATTCCCTCCCTTTCCTCCACTCTCTCTTTTCCCTCTCTCTTCACTGTCCTGTCTCTTTTCCCTGCAACTTCTCTTTTCCCTCTTTTCCTCTGTTTGTCTCTTTCCCCTCTTTCCCCTCTCCTGTGTCGGTCACCTCTCTTCATTCGGTGTGTAGATTTCCCACTTCCACTCGCCCCTCTCTTTTCCCTCTCATTCATCAACTCTCTCTCTCCCCACTCTCTCTTCCCTGTCCTGTCTCTTTTCCCTGGACACTCTCTTTTCCCTCTTTTCCCCTGCTTGTCTCTGTCCCCTCTTTCCCCTCTCCTGTGTCGGTCACCTCTCTTCACTCGCTGTGTAAATGTCCCACTTTCTCTCGCCTCTCTCTTTCCCCTCTCATTCATCAACTCTCTCTTTTCACTCTCTCTTCCCAGTCATGTCTCTTTTCTCTGGACACTCTCTTTTCCCCGGACACTCTCTTTTCCCCGGCTTGTCTCTTTCCCCTCTTTCCCCTCTCCTGTGTCTGTCACCTCTCTTCACTCGGTGTCTACTTTTCCCTGCTTTCACTCGCCTCTCTCTTTCCCCTCTCATTCATCAACTCTCTCTTTTCACTCTCTCTTCCCAGTCATGTCTCTTTTCCCTGGAATTTCTCTTTTCCCTCTTTTCCCCGGCTTGTCTCTTTCCCCTCTTTCCCCTCTCCTGTGTCTGTCACCTCTCTTCACTCGGTGTCTACTTTTCCCTGCTTTCACTCGCCTCTCTCTTTCCCCTCTCATTCATCAACTCTCTCTCTTCACTCTCTCCTCCCTGTCCTGTCTCTTTTCCCTGGACACTCTCTTTTCCCTGGACACTCTCTTTTCCCTCTTTTCCCCTGCTTGTCTCTGTCCCCTCTTTCCCCTCTCCTGTGTCGGTCACCTCTCTTCATTCGGTGTGTAAATGTCCCACGTTCTCTCGCCTCTCTCTTTCCCCTCTCATTCATCAACTCTGTCTTTTCACTCTCTCTTCCCTGTCCTGTCTCTTTTCCCTGGAATTTCTCTTTTCCCTCTTTTCCTCTGTTTGTCTCTTTCCCCTCTTTCCCCTCTCCTGTGTCGGTCACCTCTCTTCATTCGGTGTGTAGATTTCCCACTTTCTCTCGCCTCTCTCTTTCCCCTCTCATTCATCAACTCTCTCTTTTCACTCTCTCTTCCCAGTCATGTCTCTTTTCCCTGGAATTTCTCTTTTCCCTCTTTTCCCCTGCTTGTCTCTGTCCCCTCTTTCCCCTCTCCTGTGTCGGTCACCTCTCTTCACTCGCTGTGTAAATGTCCCACTGTCTCTCGCCTCTCTCTTTCCCCTCTCAGTCATCAACTCTCTCTTTTCACTCTCTCTTCCCTGTCCTGTCTCTTTTCCCTGGACACTCTCTTTTCCCCGGACACTCTCTTTTCCCCGGCTTGTCTCTTTCCCCTCTTTCCCCTCTCCTGTGTCTGTCACCTCTCTTCACTCGGTGTCTACTTTTCCCTGCTTTCACTCGCCTCTCTCTTTCCCCTCTCATTCATCAACTCTCTCTTTTCACTCTCTCTTCCCAGTCATGTCTCTTTTCCCTGGAATTTCTCTTTTCCCTCTTTTCCCCGGCTTGTCTCTTTCCCCTCTTTCCCCTCTCCTGTGTCTGTCACCTCTCTTCACTCGGTGTCTACTTTTCCCTGCTTTCACTCGCCTCTCTCTTTCCCCTCTCATTCATCAACTCTCTCTCTTCACTCTCTCCTCCCTGTCCTGTCTCTTTTCCCTGGACACTCTCTTTTCCCTGGACACTCTCTTTTCCCTCTTTTCCCCTGCTTGTCTCTGTCCCCTCTTTCCCCTCTCCTGTGTCGGTCACCTCTCTTCATTCGGTGTGTAGATTTCCCACTTTTTCTCGCCTCTCTCTTTCCCCTCTCAGTCATCAACTCTCTCTTTTCACTCTCTCTTCCCTGTCCTGTCTCTTTTCCCTGGACAGTCTCTTTTCCCTCTTTTCCCCTGCTTGTCTCTGTCCCCTCTCCTGTGTCTGTCACCTTCCTTCACTCGGTGTCTACTTTTCCCTGCTTTCACTCGCCTCTCTCTTTCCCCTCTCATTCATCAACTCTCTCTCTTCACTCTCTCCTCCCTGTCCTGTCTCTTTTCCCTGGACACTCTCTTTTCCCTGGACACTCTCTTTTCCCTCTTTTCCCCTGCTTGTCTCTGTCCCCTCTCCTGTGTCGGTCACCTCTCTTCATTCGGTGTGTAAATGTCCCACGTTCTCTCGCCTCTCTCTTTTCCCTCTCATTCATCAACTCTGTCTTTTCACTCTCTCTTCCCTGTCCTGTCTCTTTTCCCTGGACACTCTCTTTTCCCTCTTTTCCTCTGTTTGTCTCTTTCCCCTCTTTCCCCTCTCCTGTGTCGGTCACCTCTCTTCATTCGGTGTGTAGATTTCCCACTTTTTCTCGCCTCTCTCTTTCCCCTCTCAGTCATCAACTCTCTCTTTTCACTCTCTCTTCCCTGTCCTGTCTCTTTTCCCTGGACAGTCTCTTTTCCCTCTTTTCCCCTGCTTGTCTCTGTCCCCTCTTTCCCCTCTCCTGTGTCGGTCACCTCTCTTCACTCGCTGTGTAAATGTCCCACTTTCTCTCGCCTCTCTCTCTCCCCTCTCATTCATCAACTCTCTCTTTTCACTCTCTCTTCCCAGTCATGTGTCTTTTCCCTGGAATTTCTCTTTTCCCTCTTTTCCCCGGCTTGTCTCTTTCCCCTCTTTCCCCTCTCCTGTGTCTGTCACCTCTCTTCACTCGGTGTCTACTTTTCCCTGCTTTCACTCGCCTCTCTCTTTCCCCTCTCATTCATCAACTCTCTCTATTCACTCTCTCCTCCCTGTCCTGTCTCTTTTCCCTGGACACTCTCTTTTCCCCGGACACTCTCTTTTCCCCGGCTTGTCTCTTTCCCCTATTTCCCCTCTCCTGTGCCTGTCACCTCTCTTCATTCGGTGTGTAGATTTCCCACTTTCTCTCGCCTCTCTCTTTCCCCTCTCATTCATCAACTCTCTCTTTTCACTCTCTCTTCCCAGTCATGTCTCTTTTCCCTGGAATTTCTCTTTTCCCTCTTTTCCCCGGCTTGTCTCTTTCCCCTCTTTCCCCTCTCCTGTGTCTGTCACCTCTCTTCACTCGGTGTCTACTTTTCCCTGCTTTCACTCGCCTCTCTCTTTCCCCTCTCATTCATCAACTCTCTCTCTTCACTCTCTCCTCCCTGTCCTGTCTCTTTTCCCTGGACACTCTCTTTTCCCTGGACACTCTCTTTTCCCTCTTTTCCCCTGCTTGTCTCTGTCCCCTCTTTCCCCTCTCCTGTGTCGGTCACCTCTCTTCATTCGGTGTGTAAATGTCCCACGTTCTCTCGCCTCTCTCTTTCCCCTCTCATTCATCAACTCTGTCTTTTCACTCTCTCTTCCCTGTCCTGTCTCTTTTCCCTGGAATTTCTCTTTTCCCTCTTTTCCTCTGTTTGTCTCTTTCCCCTCTTTCCCCTCTCCTGTGTCAGTCACCTCTCTTCATTCGGTGTGTAGATTTCCCACTTTCTCTCGCCTCTCTCTTTCCCCTCTCATTCATCAACTCTCTCTTTTCACTCTCTCTTCCCAGTCATGTCTCTTTTCCCTGGAATTTCTCTTTTCCCTCTTTTCCCCGGCTTGTCTCTTTCCCCTCTTTCCCCTCTCCTGTGTCTGTCACCTCTCTTCACTCGGTGTCTACTTTTCCCTGCTTTCACTCGCCTCTCTCTTTTCCCTCTCATTCATCAACTCTCTCTCTTCACTCTCTCCTCCCTGTCCTGTCTCTTTTCCCTGGACACTCTCTTTTCCCCGGACACTCTCTTTTCCCCGGCTTGTCTCTTTCCCCTATTTCCCCTCTCCTGTGCCTGTCACCTCTCTTCATTCGGTGTGTAGATTTCCCACTTTCACTCGCCTCTCTCTTTTCCCTCTCGTTCCTGAAATCTCTCTTTTCCCTTGCCTGTCGCTTTTCCCTCTTTTGCCTTTTCTCCATGAACTCTTCCCTCTTTACCCTCAGCAGTCACTTTCCCCTGCTTTCCCTCAACTCCCTCTTTTCCACCTTTTCCCTCGCTTGTCTCTTTTCCCTGTTTCCCCTCGCCTGTGTCTCTCACCTCTGTTCTCTCGGCCTTCTTTTCCCCCGATTTCACTCGCCTTCCTCTATTCCCTCCCTTTCCTCCACTCTCTCTTTTCCCTCTCTCTTCACTGTCCTGTCTCTTTTCCCTGCAACTTCTCTTTTCCCTCTTTTCCTCTGTTTGTCTCTTTCCCCTCTTTCCCCTCTCCTGTGTCGGTCACCTCTCTTCATTCGGTGTGTAGATTTCCCACTTCCACTCGCCTCTCTCTTTTCCCTCTCATTCATCAACTCTCTCTCTCTTCACTCTCTCTTCCCTGTCCTGTCTCTTTTCCCTGGACACTCTCTTTTCCCTCTTTTCCCCTGCTTGTCTCTGTCCCCTCTTTCCCCTCTCCTGTGTCGGTCACCTCTCTTCACTCGCTGTGTAAATGTCCCACTTTCTCTCGCCTCTCTCTTTCCCCTCTCATTCATCAACTCTCTCTTTTCACTCTCTCTTCCCAGTCATGTCTCTTTTCTCTGGACACTCTCTTTTCCCCGGACACTCTCTTTTCCCCGGCTTGTCTCTTTCCCCTCTTTCCCCTCTCCTCTGTCTGTCACCTCTGTTCACTCGGTGTCTACTTTTCCCTGCTTTCACTCGCCTCTCTCTTTCCCCTCTCATTCATCATCTCTCTCTCTTCACTCTCTCCTCCCTGTCCTGTCTCTTTTCCCTGGACACTCTCTTTTCCCCGGACACTCTCTTTTCCTCGGCTTGTCTCTTTCCCTTCTTTCCCCTCTCCTGTGTCGGTCACCTCTCTTCACTCGGTGTGTAGATTTCCCACTTCCACTCGCCTCTCTCTTTTCCCTCTCATTCATCAACTCTCTCTCTTCACTCTCTCTTCCCTGTCCTGTCTCTTTTCCCTGGACACTCTCTTTTCCCTCTTTTCCGCTGCTTGTCTCTGTCCCCTCTTTCCCCTCTCCTGTGTCGGTCACCTCTCTTCATTCGGTGTGTAGATTTCCCACTTCCACTCGCCTCTCTCTTTTCCCTCTCATTCATCAACTCTCTCTCTTCACTCTCTCTTCCCTGTCCTGTCTCTTTTCCCTGGACACTCTCTTTTCCCTCTTTTCCCCTGCTTGTCTCTGTCCCCTCTTTCCCCTCTCCTGTGTCGGTCACCTCTCTTCATTCGGTGTGTAGATTTCCCACTTCCACTCGCCTCTCTCTTTTCCCTCTCATTCATCAACTCTCTCTCTTCACTCTCTCTTCCCTGTCCTGTCTCTTTTCCCTGGACACTCTCTTTTCCCTCTTTTCCCCTGCTTGTCTCTTTCCCCTCTTTCCCCTCTCCTGTGTCGGTCACCTCTCTTCATTCGGTGTGTAAATGTCCCACGTTTTCTCGCCTCTCTCTTTCCCCTCTCAGTCATCAACTCTCTCTTTTCACTCTCTCTTCCCTGTCCTGTCTCTTTTCCCTGGAATTTCTCTTTTCCCTCTTTTCCCCGGCTTGTCTCTTTCCCCTCTTTCCCCTCTCCTGTGCCTGTCACCTCTCTTCATTCGGTGTGTAGATTTCCCACTTTCACTCGCCTCTCTCTTTTCCCTCTCATTCCTGAAATCTCTCTTTTCCCTTGCCTGTCGCTTTTCCCTCTTTTGCCTTTTCTCCATGAACTCTTCCCTCTTTACCCTCAGCAGTCACTTTCCCCTGCTTTCCCTCAACTCCCTCTTTTCCACCTTTTCCCTCGCTTGTCTCTTTTCCCTTTTTCCCCTCGCCTGTCTCTCTCACCTCTGTTCTCTCGGCCTTCTTTTCCCCCGCTTTCACTCGCCTTCCTTTATTCCCTCCCTTTCCTCCACTCTCTCTTTTCCCTCTCTCTTCACTGTCCTGTCTCTTTTCCCTGCAACTTCTCTTTTCCCTCTTTTCCTCTGTTTGCCTCTTTCCCCTCTTTCCCCTCTCCTGTGTCGGTCACCTCTCTTCATTCGGTGTGTAGATTTCCCACTTTTTCTCGCCTCTCTCTTTCCCCTCTCAGTCATCAACTCTCTCTTTTCACTCTCTCTTCCCTGTCCTGTCTCTTTTCCCTGGACAGTCTCTTTTCCCTCTTTTCCCCTGCTTGTCTCTGTCCCCTCTTTCCCCTCTCCTGTGTCGGTCACCTCTCTTCACTCGCTGTGTAAATGTCCCACTTTCTCTCGCCTCTCTCTTTCCCCTCTCATTCATCAACTCTCTCTTTTCACTCTCTCTTCCCAGTCATGTCTCTTTTCCCTGGAATTTCTCTTTTCCCTCTTTTCCCCGGCTTGTCTCTTTCCCCTCTTTCCCCTCTCCTGTGTCTGTCACCTCTCTTCACTCGGTGTCTACTTTTCCCTGCTTTCACTCGCCTCTCTCTTTCCCCTCTCATTCATCAACTCTCTCTCTTCACTCTCTCCTCCCTGTCCTGTCTCTTTTCCCTGGACACTCTCTTTTCCCCGGACACTCTCTTTTCCCCGGCTTGTCTCTTTCCCCTCTTTCCCCTCTCCTGTGTCTGTCACCTCTCTTCACTCGGTGTCTACTTTTCCCTGCTTTCACTCGCCTCTCTCTTTCCCCTCTCATTCATCAACTCTCTCTTTTCACTCTCTCTTCCCAGTCATGTCTCTTTTCCCTGGAATTTCTCTTTTCCCTCTTTTCCGCGGCTTGTCTCTTTCCCCTCTTTCCCCTCTCCTGTGTCTGTCACCTCTCTTCACTCGGTGTCTACTTTTCCCTGCTTTCACTCGCCTCTCTCTTTCCCCTCTCATTCATCAACTCTCTCTCTTCACTCTCTCCTCCCTGTCCTGTCTCTTTTCCCTGGACACTCTCTTTTCCCTGGACACTCTCTTTTCCCTCTTTTCCCCTGCTTGTCTCTGTCCCCTCTTTCCCCTCTCCTGTGTCGGTCACCTCTCTTCATTCGGTGTGTAGATTTCCCACTTCCACTCGCCTCTCTCTTTTCCCTCTCATTCATCAACTCTCTCTCTTCACTCTCTCTTCCCTGTCCTGTCTCTTTTCCCTGGACACTCTCTTTTCCCTCTTTTCCCCTGCTTGACTCTTTCCCCTCTTTCCCCTCTCCTGTGTCGGTCACCTCTCTTCATTCGGTGTGTAAATGTCCCACGTTTTCTCGCCTCTCTCTTTCCCCTCTCAGTCATCAACTCTCTCTTTTCACTCTCTCTTCCCTGTCCTGTCTCTTTTCCCTGGAATTTCTCTTTTCCCTCTTTTCCCCGGCTTGTCTCTTTCCCCTCTTTCCCCTCTCCTGTGTCTGTCACCTCTCTTCATTCGGTGTGTAGATTTCCCACTTTCACTCGCCTCTCTCTTTTCCCTCTCATTCCTGAAATCTCTCTTTTCCCTTGCCTGTCGCTTTTCCCTCTTTTGCCTTTTCTCCATGAACTCTTCCCTCTTTACCCTCAGCAGTCACTTTCCCCTGCTTTCCCTCAACTCCCTCTTTTCCACCTTTCCCCTCGCTTGTCTCTTTTCCCTTTTTCCCCTCGCCTGTCTCTCTCACCTCTGTTCTCTCGGCCTTCTTTTCCCCCGCTTTCACTCGCCTTCCTTTATTCCCTCCCTTTCCTCCACTCTCTCTTTTCCCTCTCTCTTCACTGTCCTGTCTCTTTTCCCTGCAACTTCTCTTTTCCCTCTTTTCCTCTGTTTGCCTCTTTCCCCTCTTTCCCCTCTCCTGTGTCGGTCACCTCTCTTCATTCGGTGTGTAGATTTCCCACTTTTTCTCGCCTCTCTCTTTCCCCTCTCAGTCATCAACTCTCTCTTTTCACTCTCTCTTCCCTGTCCTGTCTCTTTTCCCTGGACAGTCTCTTTTCCCTCTTTTCCCCTGCTTGTCTCTGTCCCCTCTTTCCCCTCTCCTGTGTCGGTCACCTCTCTTCACTCGCTGTGTAAATGTCCCACTTTCTCTCGCCTCTCTCTTTCCCCTCTCATTCATCAACTCTCTCTTTTCACTCTCTCTTCCCAGTCATGTCTCTTTTCCCTGGAATTTCTCTTTTCCCTCTTTTCCCCGGCTTGTCTCTTTCCCCTCTTTCCCCTCTCCTGTGTCTGTCACCTCTCTTCACTCGGTGTCTACTTTTCCCTGCTTTCACTCGCCTCTCTCTTTCCCCTCTCATTCATCAACTCTCTCTCTTCACTCTCTCCTCCCTGTCCTGTCTCTTTTCCATGGACACTCTCTTTTCCCCGGACACTCTCTTTTCCCCGGCTTGTCTCTTTCCCCTCTTTCCCCTCTCCTGTGTCTGTCACCTCTCTTCACTCGGTGTCTACTTTTCCCTGCTTTCACTCGCCTCTCTCTTTCCCCTCTCATTCATCAACTCTCTCTTTTCACTCTCTCTTCCCAGTCATGTCTCTTTTCCCTGGAATTTCTCTTTTCCCTCTTTTCCGCGGCTTGTCTCTTTCCCCTCTTTCCCCTCTCCTGTGTCTGTCACCTCTCTTCACTCGGTGTCTACTTTTCCCTGCTTTCACTCGCCTCTCTCTTTCCCCTCTCATTCATCAACTCTCTCTCTTCACTCTCTCCTCCCTGTCCTGTCTCTTTTCCCTGGACACTCTCTTTTCCCCGGACACTCTCTTTTCCCCGGCTTGTCTCTTTCCCCTCTTTCCCCTCTCCTGTGTCTGTCACCTCTCTTCACTCGGTGTCTACTTTTCCCTGCTTTCACTCGCCTCTCTCTTTCCCCTCTCATTCATCAACTCTCTCTTTTCACTCTCTCTTCCCAGTCATGTCTCTTTTCCCTGGAATTTCTCTTTTCCCTCTTTTCCGCGGCTTGTCTCTTTCCCCTCTTTCCCCTCTCCTGTGCCTGTCACCTCTCTTCATTCGGTGTGTAGATTTCCCACTTCCACTCGCCTCTCTCTTTTCCCTCTCATTCATCAACTCTCTCTCTCTTCACTCTCTCTTCCCTGTCCTGTCTCTTTTCCCTGGACACTCTCTTTTCCCTCTTTTCCCCTGCTTGTCTCTGTCCCCTCTTTCCCCTCTCCTGTGTCGGTCACCTCTCTTCATTCGGTGTGTAGATTTCCCACTTTCACTCGCCTCTCTCTTTTCCCTCTCATTCATCAACTCTCTCTCTTCACTCTCTCTTCCCTGTCCTGTCTCTTTTCCCTGGACACTCTCTTTTCCCTCTTTTCCCCTGCTTGTCTCTTTCCCCTCTTTCCCCTCTCCTGTGTCGGTCACCTCTCTTCATTCGGTGTGTAAATGTCCCACGTTTTCTCGCCTCTCTCTTTCCCCTCTCAGTCATCAACTCTCTCTTTTCACTCTCTCTTCCCTGTCCTGTCTCTTTTCCCTGGAATTTCTCTTTTCCCTCTTTTCCCCGGCTTGTCTCTTTCCCCTCTTTCCCCTCTCCTGTGCCTGTCACCTCTCTTCATTCGGTGTGTAGATTTCCCACTTTCACTCGCCTCTCTCTTTTCCCTCTCATTCCTGAAATCTCTCTTTTCCCTTGCCTGTCGCTTTTCCCTCTTTTGCCTTTTCTCCATGAACTCTTCCCTCTTTACCCTCAGCAGTCACTTTCCCCTGCTTTCCCTCAACTCCCTCTTTTCCACCTTTTCCCTCGCTTGTCTCTTTTCCCTTTTTCCCCTCGCCTGTGTCTGTCACCTCTGTTCTCTCGGCCTTCTTTTCCCCCGATTTCACTCGCCTTCCTCTATTCCCTCCCTTTCCTCCACTCTCTCTTTTCCCTCTCTCTTCACTGTCCTGTCTCTTTTCCCTGCAACTTCTCTTTTCCCTCTTTTCCTCTGTTTGCCTCTTTCCCCTCTTTCCCCTCTCCTGTGTCGGTCACCTCTCTTCATTCGGTGTGTAGATTTCCCACTTTTTCTCGCCTCTCTCTTTCCCCTCTCAGTCATCAACTCTCTCTTTTCACGCTCTCTTCCCTGTCCTGTCTCTTTTCCCTGGACAGTCTCTTTTCCCTCTTTTCCCCTGCTTGTCTCTGTCCCCTCTTTCCCCTCTCCTGTGTCGGTCACCTCTCTTCACTCGCTGTGTAAATGTCCCACTTTCTCTCGCCTCTCTCTTTCCCCTCTCATTCATCAACTCTCTCTTTTCACTCTCTCTTCCCAGTCATGTCTCTTTTCCCTGGAATTTCTCTTTTCCCTCTTTTCCCCGGCTTGTCTCTTTCCCCTCTTTCCCCTCTCCTGTGTCTGTCACCTCTCTTCACTCGGTGTCTACTTTTCCCTGCTTTCACTCGCCTCTCTCTTTCCCCTCTCATTCATCAACTCTCTCTCTTCACTCTCTCCTCCCTGTCCTGTCTCTTTTCCCTGGACACTCTCTTTTCCCCGGACACTCTCTTTTCCCCGGCTTGTCTCTTTCCCCTCTTTCCCCTCTCCTGTGTCTGTCACCTCTCTTCACTCGGTGTCTACTTTTCCCTGCTTTCACTCGCCTCTCTCTTTCCCCTCTCATTCATCAACTCTCTCTTTTCACTCTCTCTTCCCAGTCATGTCTCTTTTCCCTGGAATTTCTCTTTTCCCTCTTTTCCGCGGCTTGTCTCTTTCCCCTCTTTCCCCTCTCCTGTGTCTGTCACCTCTCTTCACTCGGTGTCTACTTTTCCCTGCTTTCACTCGCCAGTCTCTTTTCCCTCTCATTCATCAACTCTCTCTCTTCACTCTCTCCTCCCTGTCCTGTCTCTTTTCCCTGGACACTCTCTTTTCCCCGGACACTCTCTTTTCCCCGGCTTGTCTCTTTCCCCTATTTCCCCTCTCCTGTGCCTGTCACCTCTCTTCATTCGGTGTGTAGATTTCCCACTTTCACTCGCCTCTCTCTTTTCCCTCTCATTCCTGAAATCTCTCTTTTCCCTTGCCTGTCGCTTTTCCCTCTTTTGCCTTTTCTCCATGAACTCTTCCCTCTTTACCCTCAGCAGTCACTTTCCCCTGCTTTCCCTCAACTCCCTCTTTTCCACCTTTTCCCTCGCTTGTCTCTTTTCCCTGTTTCCCCTCGCCTGTGTCTCTCACCTCTGTTCTCTCGGCCTTCTTTTCCCCCGATTTCACTCGCCTTCCTCTATTCCCTCCCTTTCCTCCACTCTCTCTTTTCCCTCTCTCTTCACTGTCCTGTCTCTTTTCCCTGGAATTTCTCTTTTCCCTCTTTTCCTCTGTTTGTCTCTTTCCCCTCTTTCCCCTCTCCTGTGTCGGTCACCTCTCTTCATTCGGTGTGTAGATTTCCCACTTCCACTCGCCTCTCTCTTTTCCCTCTCATTCATCAACTCTCTCTCTCTTCACTCTCTCTTCCCTGTCCTGTCTCTTTTCCCTGGACACTCTCTTTTCCCTCTTTTCCCCTGCTTGTCTCTGTCCCCTCTTTCCCCTCTCCTGTGTCGGTCACCTCTCTTCACTCGCTGTGTAAATGTCCCACTTTCTCTCGCCTCTCTCTTTCCCCTCTCAGTCATCAACTCTCTCTTTTCACTCTCTCTTCCCTGTCCTGTCTCTTTTCCCTGGACACTCTCTTTTCCCCGGACACTCTCTTTTCCCCGGCTTGTCTCTTTCCCCTCTTTCCCCTCTCCTGTGCCTGTCACCTCTCTTCACTCGGTGTCTACTTTTCCCTGCTTTCACTCGCCTCTCTCTTTCCCCTCTCATTCATCAACTCTCTCTCTTCACTCTCTCCTCCCTGTCCTGTCTCTTTTCCCTGGACACTCTCTTTTCCCTGGACACTCTCTTTTCCCTCTTTTCCCCTGCTTGTCTCTGTCCCCTCTTTCCCCTCTCCTGTGTCGGTCACCTCTCTTCATTCGGTGTGTAAATGTCCCACGTTCTCTCGCCTCTCTCTTTCCCCTCTCATTCATCAACTCTGTCTTTTCACTCTCTCTTCCCTGTCCTGTCTCTTTTCCCTGGAATTTCTCTTTTCCCTCTTTTCCTCTGTTTGTCTCTTTCCCCTCTTTCCCCTCTCCTGTGTCGGTCACCTCTCTTCATTCGGTGTGTAGATTTCCCACTTTTTCTCGCCTCTCTCTTTCCCCTCTCATTCATCAACTCTCTCTTTTCACTCTCTCTTCCCTGTCCTGTCTCTTTTCCCTGGACAGTCTCTTTTCCCTCTTTTCCCCTGCTTGTCTCTGTCCCCTCTTTCCCCTCTGCTGTGTCGGTCACCTCTCTTCACTCGCTGTGTAAATGTCCCACTTTCTCTCGCCTCTCTCTTTCCCCTCTCATTCATCAACTCTCTCTTTTCACTCTCTCTTCCCAGTCATGTCTCTTTTCCCTGGAATTTCTCTTTTCCCTCTTTTCCCCGGCTTGTCTCTTTCCCCTCTTTCCCCTCTCCTGTGTCTGTCACCTCTCTTCACTCGGTGTCTACTTTTCCCTGCTTTCACTCGCCTCTCTCTTTCCCCTCTCATTCATCAACTCTCTCTCTTCACTCTCTCCTCCCTGTCCTGTCTCTTTTCCCTGGACACTCTCTTTTCCCCGGACACTCTCTTTTCCCCGGCTTGTCTCTTTCCCCTATTTCCCCTCTCCTGTGTCTGTCACCTCTCTTCATTCGGTGTGTAGATTTCCCACTTTCTCTCGCCTCTCTCTTTCCCCTCTCATTCATCAACTCTCTCTTTTCACTCTCTCTTCCCAGTCATGTCTCTTTTCCCTGGAATTTCTCTTTTCCCTCTTTTCCCCGGCTTGTCTCTTTCCCCTCTTTCCCCTCTCCTGTGTCTGTCACCACTCTTCACTCGGTGTCTACTTTTCCCTGCTTTCACTCGCCTCTCTCTTTCCCCTCTCATTCATCAACTCTCTCTCTTCACTCTCTCCTCCCTGTCCTGTCTCTTTTCCCTGGACACTCTCTTTTCCCTGGACACTCTCTTTTCCCTCTTTTCCCCTGCTTGTCTCTGTCCCCTCTTTCCCCTCTCCTGTGTCGGTCACCTCTCTTCATTCGGTGTGTAAATGTCCCACGTTCTCTCGCCTCTCTCTTTCCCCTCTCATTCATCAACTCTGTCTTTTCACTCTCTCTTCCCTGTCCTGTCTCTTTTCCCTGGAATTTCTCTTTTCCCTCTTTTCCTCTGTTTGTCTCTTTCCCCTCTTTCCCCTCTCCTGTGTCGGTCACCTCTCTTCATTCGGTGTGTAGATTTCCCACTTTTTCTCGCCTCTCTCTTTCCCCTCTCATTCATCAACTCTCTCTTTTCACTCTCTCTTCCCTGTCCTGTCTCTTTTCCCTGGACAGTCTCTTTTCCCTCTTTTCCCCTGCTTGTCTCTGTCCCCTCTTTCCCCTCTGCTGTGTCGGTCACCTCTCTTCACTCGCTGTGTAAATGTCCCACTTTCTCTCGCCTCTCTCTTTCCCCTCTCATTCATCAACTCTCTCTTTTCACTCTCTCTTCCCAGTCATGTCTCTTTTCCCTGGAATTTCTCTTTTCCCTCTTTTCCCCGGCTTGTCTCTTTCCCCTCTTTCCCCTCTCCTGTGTCTGTCACCTCTCTTCACTCGGTGTCTACTTTTCCCTGCTTTCACTCGCCTCTCTCTTTCCCCTCTCATTCATCAACTCTCTCTCTTCACTCTCTCCTCCCTGTCCTGTCTCTTTTCCATGGACACTCTCTTTTCCCCGGACACTCTCTTTTCCCCGGCTTGTCTCTTTCCCCTCTTTCCCCTCTCCTGTGTCTGTCACCTCTCTTCATTCGGTGTGTAGATTTCCCACTTTCTCTCGCCTCTCTCTTTCCCCTCTCATTCATCAACTCTCTCTTTTCACTCTCTCTTCCCAGTCATGTCTCTTTTCCCTGGAATTTCTCTTTTCCCTCTTTTCCCCGGCTTGTCTCTTTCCCCTCTTTCCCCTCTCCTGTGTCTGTCACCTCTCTTCACTCGGTGTCTACTTTTCCCTGCTTTCACTCGCCTCTCTCTTTCCCCTCTCATTCATCAACTCTCTCTCTTCACTCTCTCCTCCCTGTCCTGTCTCTTTTCCCTGGACACTCTCTTTTCCCTGGACACTCTCTTTTCCCTCTTTTCCCCTGCTTGTCTCTGTCCCCTCTTTCCCCTCTCCTGTGTCGGTCACCTCTCTTCATTCGGTGTGTAGATTTCCCACTTCCACTCGCCTCTCTCTTTTCCCTCTCATTCATCAACTCTCTCTCTTCACTCTCTCTTCCCTGTCCTGTCTCTTTTCCCTGGACACTCTCTTTTCCCTCTTTTCCCCTGCTTGTCTCTTTCCCCTCTTTCCCCTCTCCTGTGTCGGTCACCTCTCTTCATTCGGTGTGTAGATTTCCCACTTTCTCTCGCCTCTCTCTTTCCCCTCTCATTCATCAACTCTCTCTTTTCACTCTCTCTTCCCTGTCCTGTCTCTTTTCCCTGGAATTTCTCTTTTCCCTCTTTTCCCCGGCTTGTCTCTTTCCCCTCTTTCCCCTCTCCTGTGTCTGTCACCTCTCTTCACTCGGTGTCTACTTTTCCCTGCTTTCACTCGCCTCTCTCTTTTCCCTCTCATTCATCAACTCTCTCTCTTCACTCTCTCCTCCCTGTCCTGTCTCTTTTCCCTGGACACTCTCTTTTCCCCGGACACTCTCTTTTCCCCGACTTGTCTCTTTCCCCTATTTCCCCTCTCCTGTGCCTGTCACCTCTCTTCATTCGGTGTGTAGATTTCCCACTTTCACTCTCCTCTCTCTTTTCCCTCTCGTTCCTGAAATCTCTCTTTTCCCTTGCCTGTCGCTTTTCCCTCTTTTGCCTTTTCTCCATGAACTCTTCCCTCTTTACCCTCAGCAGTCACTTTCCCCTGCTTTCCCTCAACTCCCTCTTTTCCACCTTTTCCCTCGCTTGTCTCTTTTCCCTGTTTCCCCTCGCCTGTGTCTCTCACCTCTGTTCTCTCGGCCTTCTTTTCCCCCGATTTCACTCGCCTTCCTCTATTCCCTCCCTTTCCTCCACTCTCTCTTTTCCCTCTCTCTTCACTGTCCTGTCTCTTTTCCCTGCAACTTCTCTTTTCCCTCTTTTCCTCTGTTTGTCTCTTTCCCCTCTTTCCCCTCTCCTGTGTCGGTCACCTCTCTTCATTCGGTGTGTAGATTTCCCACTTCCACTCGCCCCTCTCTTTTCCCTCTCATTCATCAACTCTCTCTCTCTCCACTCTCTCTTCCCTGTCCTGTCTCTTTTCCCTGGACACTCTCTTTTCCCTCTTTTCCCCTGCTTGTCTCTGTCCCCTCTTTCCCCTCTCCTGTGTCGGTCACCTCTCTTCACTCGCTGTGTAAATGTCCCACTTTCTCTCGCCTCTCTCTTTCCCCTCTCATTCATCAACTCTCTCTTTTCACTCTCTCTTCCCAGTCCTGTCTCTTTTCCCTGGACACTCTCTTTTCCCCGGACACTCTCTTTTCCCCGGCTTGTCTCTTTCCCCTCTTTCCCCTCTCCTGTGTCTGTCACCTCTCTTCACTCGGTGTCTACTTTTCCCTGCTTTCACTCGCCTCTCTCTTTTCCCTCTCATTCATCAACTCTCTCTTTTCACTCTCTCTTCCCAGTCATGTCTCTTTTCCCTGGAATTTCTCTTTTCCCTCTTTTCCCCGGCTTGTCTCTTTCCCCTCTTTCCCCTCTCCTGTGTCTGTCACCTCTCTTCACTCGGTGTCTACTTTTCCCTGCTTTCACTCGCCTCTCTCTTTCCCCTCTCATTCATCAACTCTCTCTCTTCACTCTCTCCTCCCTGTCCTGTCTCTTTTCCCTGGACACTCTCTTTTCCCCGGACACTCTCTTTTCCCCGGCTTGTCTCTTTCCCCTATCTCCCCTCTCCTGTGCCTGTCACCTCTCTTCATTCGGTGTGTAGATTTCCCACTTTCACTCGCCTCTCTCTTTTCCCTCTCATTCATCAACTCTCTCTCTCTTCACTCTCTCTTCCCTGTCCTGTCTCTTTTCCCTGGACACTCTCTTTTCCCTCTTTTCCCCTGCTTGTCTCTGTCCCCTCTTTCCCCTCTCCTGTGTCGGTCACCTCTCTTCACTCGCTGTGTAAATGTCCCACTTTCTCTCGCCTCTCTCTTTCCCCTCTCATTCATCAACTATCTGTTTTCACTCTCTCTTCCAGTCATGTCTCTTTTCCCCGGACACTCTCTTTTCCCCGGACACTCTCTTTTCACCGGCTTGTCTCTTTCCACTCTTTCCCCTCTCCTGTGTCTGTCACCTCTCTTCACTCGGTGTCTACTTTTCCCCGCTTTCACTCGCCTCTCTCTTTTCCCTCTCATTCATCAACTCTCACTATCTTCACTCTCTCTTCCCTGTCCTGTGTCTTTTCCCTGGACACTCTCTTTTCCCTCATTTCCCCTGCTTCTCTCTTTCCCCTATTTCCCCTCTCCTGTGTCTGTCACCTCTCTTCACTCGGTGTCTACTTTTCCCCGCTTTCACTCGCCTCTCTCTTTTCCCTCTCATTCATCAACTCTCACTATCTTCACTCTCTCTTCCCTGTCCTGTGTCTTTTCCCTGGACACTCTTTTTTCGCTCATTTCCCCTGCTTCTCTCTTTCCCCTATTTCCCCTCTCCTGTGCCTGTCACCTCTCTTCATTCGGTGTGTAGATTTCCCACTTTCTCTCGCCTCTCTCTTTCCCCTCTCATTCATCAACTCTCTCTTTTCACTCTCTCTTCCCAGTCATGTCTCTTTTCTCTGGACACTCTCTTTTCCCCGGCTTGTCTCTTTCCCCTCTTTCCCCTCTCCTGTGTCTGTCACCTCTCTTCATTCGGTGTTTAGATTTCCCACTTTCACTCGCCTCTCTCTTTTCCCTCTCATTCCTGAAATCTCTCTTTTCCCTTGCCTGTCGCTTTTCCCTCTTTTGCCTTTTCTCCATGAACTCTTCCCTCTTTACCCTCAGCAGTCACTTTCCCCTGCTTTCCCTCAACTCCCTCTTTTCCAACTTTTCCCTCGCTTGTCTCTTTTCCCTGTTTCCCCTCGCCTGTGTCTCTCACCTCTGTTCTCTCGGCCTTCTTTTCCCCCGATTTCACTCGCCTTCCTCTATTCCCTCCCTTTCCTCCACTCTCTCTTTTCCCTCTCTCTTCACTGTCCTGTCTCTTTTCCCTGGACACTCACTTTTCCCTCTTTTCCCCTGCTTGTCTCTGTCCCCTCTTTCCCCTCTCCTGTGTCGGTCACCTCTCTTCATTCGGTGTGTAGATTTCCCACTTCCACTCGCCTCTCTCTTTTCCCTCTCATTCATCAACTCTCTCTCTTCACTCTCTCTTCCCTGTCCTGTCTCTTTTCCCTGGACACTCTCTTTTCCCTCTTTTCCCCTGCTTGTCTCTTTCCCCTCTTTCCCCTCTCCTGTGTCGGTCACCTCTCTTCATTCGGTGTGTAAATGTCCCACGTTCTCTCGCCTCTCTCTTTCCCCTCTCAGTCATCAACTCTCTCTTTTCACTCTCTCTTCCCTGTCCTGTCTCTTTTCCCTGGACAGTCTCTTTTCCCTCTTTTCCCCTGCTTGTCTCTGTCCCCTCTTTCCCCTCTCCTGTGTCGGTCACCTCTCTTCACTCGCTGTGTAAATGTCCCACTTTCACTCGCCTCTCTCTTTTCCGTCTCATTCATCAACTCTCTCTCTTCACTCTCTCCTCCCTGTCCTGTCTCTTTTCCCTGGACACTCTCTTTTCCCTCTTTTCCCCGGCTTGTCTCTTTCCCCTATTTCCCCTCTCCTGTGCCTGTCACCTCTCTTCATTCGGTGTGTAGATTTCCCACTTTCACTCGCCTCTCTCTTTTCCCTCTCATTCCTGAAATCTCTCTTTTCCCTTGCCTGTCGCTTTTCCCTCTTTTGCCTTTTCTCCATGAACTCTTCCCTCTTTACCCTCAGCAGTCACTTTCCCCTGCTTTCCCTCAACTCCCTCTTTTCCACCTTTTCCCTCGCTTGTCTCTTTTCCCTTTTTCCCCTCGCCTGTCTCTCTCACCTCTGTTCTCTCGGCCTTCTTTTCCCCCGCTTTCACTCGCCTTCCTTTATTCCCTCCCTTTCCTCCACTCTCTCTTTTCCCTCTCTCTTCACTGTCCTGTCTCTTTTCCCTGCAACTTCTCTTTTCCCTCTTTTCCTCTGTTTGCCTCTTTCCCCTCTTTCCCCTCTCCTGTGTCGGTCACCTCTCTTCATTCGGTGTGTAGATTTCCCACTTCCACTCGCCTCTCTCTTTCCCCTCTCATTCATCAACTCTCTCTTTTCACTCTCTCTTCCCAGTCATGTCTCTTTTCTCTGGACACTCTCTTTTCCCCGGACACTCTCTTTTCCCCGGCTTGTCTCTTTCCCCTCTTTCCCCTCTCCTGTGTCTGTCACGTCTCTTCACTCGGTGTCTACTTTTCCCTGCTTTCACTCGCCTCTCTCTTTCCCCTCTCATTCATCAACTCTCTCTCTTCACTCTCTCCTCCCTGTCCTGTCTCTTTTCCCTGGACACTCTCTTTTCCCTGGACACTCTCTTTTCCCTCTTTTCCCCTGCTTGTCTCTGTCCCCTCTTTCCCCTCTCCTGTGTCAGTCACCTCTCTTCATTCGGTGTGTAAATGTCCCACGTTCTCTCGCCTCTCTCTTTCCCCTCTCATTCATCAACTCTCTCTCTTCACTCTCTCCTCCCTGTCCTGTCTCTTTTCCCTGGACACTCTCTTTTCCCTGGACACTCTCTTTTCCCTCTTTTCCCCTGCTTGTCTCTGTCCCCTCTTTCCCCTCTCCTGTGTCGGTCACCTCTCTTCATTCGGTGTGTAGATTTCCCACTTTTTCTCGCCTCTCTCTTTCCCCTCTCAGTCATCAACTCTCTCTTTTCACTCTCTCTTCCCTGTCCTGTCTCTTTTCCCTGGACAGTCTCTTTTCCCTCTTTTCCCCTGCTTGTCTCTGTCCCCTCTTTCCCCTCTCCTGTGTCGGTCACCTCTCTTCACTCGCTGTGTAAATGTCCCACTTTCTCTCGCATCTCTCTTTCCCCTCTCATTCATCAACTCTCTCTTTTCACTCTCTCTTCCCAGTCATGTCTCTTTTCCCTGGAATTTCTCTTTTCCCTCTTTTCCCCTGCTTGTCTCTTTCCCCTCTTTCCCCTCTCCTGTGTCTGTCACCTCTCTTCACTCGGTGTCTACTTTTCCCTGCTTTCACTCGCCTCTCTCTTTCCCCTCTCATTCATCAACTCTCTCTCTTCACTCTCTCCTCCCTGTCCTGTCTCTTTTCCCTGGACACTCTCTTTTCCCCGGACACTCTCTTTTCCCCGGCTTGTCTCTTTCCCCTATTTCCCCTCTCCTGTGCCTGTCACCTCTCTTCATTCGGTGTGTAGATTTCCCACTTTCTCTCGCCTCTCTCTTTCCCCTCTCATTCATCAACTCTCTCTTTTCACTCTCTCTTCCCAGTCATGTCTCTTTTCTCTGGACACTCTCTTTTCCCCGGCTTGTCTCTTTCCCCTCTTTCCCCTCTCCTGTGTCTGTCACCTCTCTTCATTCGGTGTTTAGATTTCCCACTTTCACTCGCCTCTCTCTTTTCCCTCTCATTCCTGAAATCTCTCTTTTCCCTTGCCTGTCGCTTTTCCCTCTTTTGCCTTTTCTCCATGAACTCTTCCCTCTTTACCCTCAGCAGTCACTTTCCCCTGCTTTCCCTCAACTCCCTCTTTTCCAACTTTTCCCTCGCTTGTCTCTTTTCCCTGTTTCCCCTCGCCTGTGTCTCTCACCTCTGTTCTCTCGGCCTTCTTTTCCCCCGATTTCACTCGCCTTCCTCTATTCCCTCCCTTTCCTCCACTCTCTCTTTTCCCTCTCTCTTCACTGTCCTGTCTCTTTTCCCTGGACACTCACTTTTCCCTCTTTTCCCCTGCTTGTCTCTGTCCCCTCTTTCCCCTCTCCTGTGTCGGTCACCTCTCTTCATTCGGTGTGTAGATTTCCCACTTCCACTCGCCTCTCTCTTTTCCCTCTCATTCATCAACTCTCTCTCTTCACTCTCTCTTCCCTGTCCTGTCTCTTTTCCCTGGACACTCTCTTTTCCCTCTTTTCCCCTGCTTGTCTCTTTCCCCTCTTTCCCCTCTCCTGTGTCGGTCACCTCTCTTCATTCGGTGTGTAAATGTCCCACGTTCTCTCGCCTCTCTCTTTCCCCTCTCAGTCATCAACTCTCTCTTTTCACTCTCTCTTCCCTGTCCTGTCTCTTTTCCCTGGACAGTCTCTTTTCCCTCTTTTCCCCTGCTTGTCTCTGTCCCCTCTTTCCCCTCTCCTGTGTCGGTCACCTCTCTTCACTCGCTGTGTAAATGTCCCACTTTCACTCGCCTCTCTCTTTTCCGTCTCATTCATCAACTCTCTCTCTTCACTCTCTCCTCCCTGTCCTGTCTCTTTTCCCTGGACACTCTCTTTTCCCTCTTTTCCCCGGCTTGTCTCTTTCCCCTATTTCCCCTCTCCTGTGCCTGTCACCTCTCTTCATTCGGTGTGTAGATTTCCCACTTTCACTCGCCTCTCTCTTTTCCCTCTCATTCCTGAAATCTCTCTTTTCCCTTGCCTGTCGCTTTTCCCTCTTTTGCCTTTTCTCCATGAACTCTTCCCTCTTTACCCTCAGCAGTCACTTTCCCCTGCTTTCCCTCAACTCCCTCTTTTCCACCTTTTCCCTCGCTTGTCTCTTTTCCCTTTTTCCCCTCGCCTGTCTCTCTCACCTCTGTTCTCTCGGCCTTCTTTTCCCCCGCTTTCACTCGCCTTCCTTTATTCCCTCCCTTTCCTCCACTCTCTCTTTTCCCTCTCTCTTCACTGTCCTGTCTCTTTTCCCTGCAACTTCTCTTTTCCCTCTTTTCCTCTGTTTGCCTCTTTCCCCTCTTTCCCCTCTCCTGTGTCGGTCACCTCTCTTCATTCGGTGTGTAGATTTCCCACTTCCACTCGCCTCTCTCTTTCCCCTCTCATTCATCAACTCTCTCTTTTCACTCTCTCTTCCCAGTCATGTCTCTTTTCTCTGGACACTCTCTTTTCCCCGGACACTCTCTTTTCCCCGGCTTGTCTCTTTCCCCTCTTTCCCCTCTCCTGTGTCTGTCACGTCTCTTCACTCGGTGTCTACTTTTCCCTGCTTTCACTCGCCTCTCTCTTTCCCCTCTCATTCATCAACTCTCTCTCTTCACTCTCTCCTCCCTGTCCTGTCTCTTTTCCCTGGACACTCTCTTTTCCCTGGACACTCTCTTTTCCCTCTTTTCCCCTGCTTGTCTCTGTCCCCTCTTTCCCCTCTCCTGTGTCAGTCACCTCTCTTCATTCGGTGTGTAAATGTCCCACGTTCTCTCGCCTCTCTCTTTCCCCTCTCATTCATCAACTCTCTCTCTTCACTCTCTCCTCCCTGTCCTGTCTCTTTTCCCTGGACACTCTCTTTTCCCTGGACACTCTCTTTTCCCTCTTTTCCCCTGCTTGTCTCTGTCCCCTCTTTCCCCTCTCCTGTGTCGGTCACCTCTCTTCATTCGGTGTGTAGATTTCCCACTTTTTCTCGCCTCTCTCTTTCCCCTCTCAGTCATCAACTCTCTCTTTTCACTCTCTCTTCCCTGTCCTGTCTCTTTTCCCTGGACAGTCTCTTTTCCCTCTTTTCCCCTGCTTGTCTCTGTCCCCTCTTTCCCCTCTCCTGTGTCGGTCACCTCTCTTCACTCGCTGTGTAAATGTCCCACTTTCTCTCGCATCTCTCTTTCCCCTCTCATTCATCAACTCTCTCTTTTCACTCTCTCTTCCCAGTCATGTCTCTTTTCCCTGGAATTTCTCTTTTCCCTCTTTTCCCCTGCTTGTCTCTTTCCCCTCTTTCCCCTCTCCTGTGTCTGTCACCTCTCTTCACTCGGTGTCTACTTTTCCCTGCTTTCACTCGCCTCTCTCTTTCCCCTCTCATTCATCAACTCTCTCTCTTCACTCTCTCCTCCCTGTCCTGTCTCTTTTCCCTGGACACTCTCTTTTCCCCGGACACTCTCTTTTCCCCGGCTTGTCTCTTTCCCCTATTTCCCCTCTCCTGTGCCTGTCACCTCTCTTCATTCGGTGTGTAGATTTCCCACTTTCTCTCGCCTCTCTCTTTCCCCTCTCATTCATCAACTCTCTCTTTTCACTCTCTCTTCCCAGTCATGTCTCTTTTCCCTGGAATTTCTCTTTTCCCTCTTTTCCCCGGCTTGTCTCTTTCCCCTCTTTCCCCTCTCCTGTGTCTGTCACCTCTCTTCACTCGGTGTCTACTTTTCCCTGCTTTCACTCGCCTCTCTCTTTCCCCTCTCATTCATCAACTCTCTCTCTTCACTCTCTCCTCCCTGTCCTGTCTCTTTTCCCTGGACACTCTCTTTTCCCTGGACACTCTCTTTTCCCTCTTTTCCCCTGCTTGTCTCTGTCCCCTCTTTCCCCTCTCCTGTGTCGGTCACCTCTCTTCATTCGGTGTGTAAATGTCCCACGTTCTCTCGCCTCTCTCTTTCCCCTCTCATTCATCAACTCCCTCTTTTCACTCTCTCTTCCCTGTCCTGTCTCTTTTCCCTGGAATTTCTCTTTTCCCTCTTTTCCTCTGTTTGTCTCTTTCCCCTCTTTCCCCTCTCCTGTGTCGGTCACCTCTCTTCATTCGGTGTGTAGATTTCCCACTTTCTCTCGCCTCTCTCTTTCCCCTCTCATTCATCAACTCTCTCTTTTCACTCTCTCTTCCCAGTCATGTCTCTTTTCCCTGGAATTTCTCTTTTCCCTCTTTTCCCCGGCTTGTCTCTTTCCCCTCTTTCCCCTCTCCTGTGTCTGTCACCTCTCTTCACTCGGTGTCTACTTTTCCCTGCTTTCACTCGCCTCTCTCTTTTCCCTCTCATTCATCAACTCTCTCTCTTCACTCTCTCCTCCCTGTCCTGTCTCTTTTCCCTGGACACTCTCTTTTCCCCGGACACTCTCTTTTCCCCGGCTTGTCTCTTTCCCCTATTTCCCCTCTCCTGTGCCTGTCACCTCTCTTCATTCGGTGTGTAGATTTCCCACTTTCACTCGCCTCTCTCTTTTCCCTCTCGTTCCTGAAATCTCTCTTTTCCCTTGCCTGTCGCTTTTCCCTCTTTTGCCTTTTCTCCATGAACTCTTCCCTCTTTACCCTCAGCAGTCACTTTCCGCTGCTTTCCCTCAACTCCCTCTTTTCCACCTTTTCCCTCGCTTGTCTCTTTTCCCTGTTTCCCCTCGCCTGTGTCTCTCACCTCTGTTCTCTCGGCCTTCTTTTCCCCCGATTTCACTCGCCTTCCTCTATTCCCTCCCTTTCCTCCACTCTCTCTTTTCCCTCTCTCTTCACTGTCCTGTCTCTTTTCCCTGGAATTTCTCTTTTCCCTCTTTTCCTCTGTTTGTCTCTTTCCCCTCTTTCCCCTCTCCTGTGTCGGTCACCTCTCTTCATTCGGTGTGTAGATTTCCCACTTTTTCTCGCCTCTCTCTTTCCCCTCTCATTCATCAACTCTCTCTCTTCACTCTCTCCTCCCTGTCCTGTCTCTTTTCCCTGGACAGTCTCTTTTCCCTCTTTTCCCCTGCTTGTCTCTGTCCCCTCTTTCCCCTCTCCTGTGTCGGTCACCTCTCTTCACTCGCTGTGTAAATGTCCCACTTTCTCTCGCCTCTCTCTTTCCCCTCTCATTCATCAACTCTCTCTTTTCACTCTCTCTTCCCAGTCATGTCTCTTTTCCCTGGAATTTCTCTTTTCCCTCTTTTCCCCGGCTTGTCTCTTTCCCCTCTTTCCCCTCTCCTGTGTCTGTCACCTCTCTTCACTCGGTGTCTACTTTTCCCTGCTTTCACTCGCCTCTCTCTTTTCCCTCTCATTCATCAACTCTCTCTCTTCACTCTCTCTTCCCTGTCCTGTCTCTTTTCCCTGGACACTCTCTTTTCCCTCTTTTCCCCTGCTTGTCTCTTTCCCCTCTTTCCCCTCTCCTGTGTCGGTCACCTCTCTTCATTCGGTGTGTAAATGTCCCACGTTTTCTCGCCTCTCTCTTTCCCCTCTCAGTCATCAACTCTCTCTTTTCACTCTCTCTTCCCTGTCCTGTCTCTTTTCCCTGGAATTTCTCTTTTCCCTCTTTTCCCCGGCTTGTCTCTTTCCCCTCTTTCCCCTCTCCTGTGCCTGTCACCTCTCTTCATTCGGTGTGTAGATTTCCCACTTTCACTCGCCTCTCTCTTTTCCCTCTCATTCCTGAAATCTCTCTTTTCCCTTGCCTGTCGCTTTTCCCTCTTTTGCCTTTTCTCCATGAACTCTTCCCTCTTTACCCTCAGCAGTCACTTTCCCCTGCTTTCCCTCAACTCCCTCTTTTCCACCTTTTCCCTCGCTTGTCTCTTTTCCCTTTTTCCCCTCGCCTGTCTCTCTCACCTCTGTTCTCTCGGCCTTCTTTTCCCCCGCTTTCACTCGCCTTCCTTTATTCCCTCCCTTTCCTCCACTCTCTCTTTTCACTCTCTCTTCACTGTCCTGTCTCTTTTCCCTGCAACTTCTCTTTTCCCTCTTTTCCTCTGTTTGCCTCTTTCCCCTCTTTCCCCTCTCCTGTGTCGGTCACCTCTCTTCATTCGGTGTGTAGATTTCCCACTTTTTCTCGCCTCTCTCTTTCCCCTCTCAGTCATCAACTCTCTCTTTTCACTCTCTCTTCCCTGTCCTGTCTCTTTTCCCTGGACAGTCTCTTTTCCCTCTTTTCCCCTGCTTGTCTCTGTCCCCTCTTTCCCCTCTCCTGTGTCGGTCACCTCTCTTCACTCGCTGTGTAAATGTCCCACTTTCTCTCGCCTCTCTCTTTCCCCTCTCATTCATCAACTCTCTCTTTTCACTCTCTCTTCCCAGTCATGTCTCTTTTCCCTGGAATTTCTCTTTTCCCTCTTTTCCCCGGCTTGTCTCTTTCCCCTCTTTCCCCTCTCCTGTGTCTGTCACCTCTCTTCACTCGGTGTCTACTTTTCCCTGCTTTCACTCGCCTCTCTCTTTCCCCTCTCATTCATCAACTCTCTCTCTTCACTCTCTCCTCCCTGTCCTGTCTCTTTTCCCTGGACAGTCTCTTTTCCCTCTTTTCCCCTGCTTGTCTCTGTCCCCTCTTTCCCCTCTCCTGTGTCGGTCACCTCTCTTCACTCGCTGTGTAAATGTCCCACTTTCTCTCGCCTCTCTCTTTCCCCTCTCATTCATCAACTCTCTCTTTTCACTCTCTCTTCCCAGTCATGTCTCTTTTCCCTGGAATTTCTCTTTTCCCTCTTTTCCCCGGCTTGTCTCTTTCCCCTCTTTCCCCTCTCCTGTGTCTGTCACCTCTCTTCACTCGGTGTCTACTTTTCCCTGCTTTCACTCGCCTCTCTCTTTCCCCTCTCATTCATCAACTCTCTCTCTTCACTCTCTCCTCCCTGTCCTGTCTCTTTTCCCTGGACACTCTCTTTTCCCTGGACACTCTCTTTTCCCTCTTTTCCCCTGCTTGTCTCTGTCCCCTCTTTCCCCTCTCCTGTGTCGGTCACCTCTCTTCATTCGGTGTGTAAATGTCCCACGTTCTCTCGCCTCTCTCTTTCCCCTCTCATTCATCAACTCTGTCTTTTCACTCTCTCTTCCCTGTCCTGTCTCTTTTCCCTGGAATTTCTCTTTTCCCTCTTTTCCTCTGTTTGTCTCTTTCCCCTCTTTCCCCTCTCCTGTGTCTGTCACCTCTCTTCACTCGGTGTCTACTTTTCCCTGCTTTCACTCGCCTCTCTCTTTCCCCTCTCATTCATCAACTCTCTCTTTTCACTCTCTCTTCCCAGTCATGTCTCTTTTCTCTGGACACTCTCTTTTCCCCGGACACTCTCTTTTCCCCGGCTTGTCTCTTTCCCCTCTTTCCCCTCTCCTGTGTCTGTCACCTCTCTTCACTCGGTGTCTACTTTTCCCTGCTTTCACTCGCCTCTCTCTTTCCCCTCTCATTCATCAACTCTCTCTCTTCACTCTCTCCTCCCTGTCCTGTCTCTTTTCCCTGGACACTCTCTTTTCCCCGGACACTCTCTTTTCCTCGGCTTGTCTCTTTCCCTTCTTTCCCCTCTCCTGTGTCGGTCACCTCTCTTCACTCGGTGTGTAGATTTCCCACTTCCACTCGCCTCTCTCTTTTCCCTCTCATTCATCAACTCTCTCTCTTCACTCTCTCTTCCCTGTCCTGTCTCTTTTCCCTGGACACTCTCTTTTCCCTCTTTTCCCCTGCTTGTCTCTGTCCCCTCTTTCCCCTCTCCTGTGTCGGTCACCTCTCTTCATTCGGTGTGTAGATTTCCCACTTCCACTCGCCTCTCTCTTTTCCCTCTCATTCATCAACTCTCTCTCTTCACTCTCTCTTCCCTGTCCTGTCTCTTTTCCCTGGACACTCTCTTTTCCCTCTTTTCCTCTGTTTGCCTCTGTCCCCTCTTTCCCCTCTCCTGTGTCGGTCACCTCTCTTCATTCGGTGTGTAGATTTCCCACTTCCACTCGCCTCTCTCTTTTCCCTCTCGTTCATCAACTCTCTCTCTTCACTCTCTCTTCCCTGTCCTGTCTCTTTTCCCTGGAATTTCTCTTTTCCCTCTTTTCCCCGGCTTGTCTCTTTCCCCTCTTTCCCCTCTCCTGTGCCTGTCACCTCTCTTCATTCGGTGTGTAGATTTCCCACTTTCACTCGCCTCTCTCTTTTCCCTCTCATTCCTGAAATCTCTCTTTTCCCTTGCCTGTCGCTTTTCCCTCTTTTGCCTTTTCTCCATGAACTCTTCCCTCTTTACCCTCAGCAGTCACTTTCCCCTGCTTTCCCTCAACTCCCTCTTTTCCACCTTTTCCCTCGCTTGTCTCTTTTCCCTTTTTCCCCTCGCCTGTCTCTCTCACCTCTGTTCTCTCGGCCTTCTTTTCCCCCGCTTTCACTCGCCTTCCTTTATTCCCTCCCTTTCCTCCACTCTCTCTTTTCCCTCTCTCTTCACTGTCCTGTCTCTTTTCCCTGCAACTTCTCTTTTCCCTCTTTTCCTCTGTTTGCCTCTTTCCCCTCTTTCCCCTCTCCTGTGTCGGTCACCTCTCTTCATTCGGTGTGTAGATTTCCCACTTTTTCTCGCCTCTCTCTTTCCCCTCTCAGTCATCAACTCTCTCTTTTCACTCTCTCTTCCCTGTCCTGTCTCTTTTCCCTGGACAGTCTCTTTTCCCTCTTTTCCCCTGCTTGTCTCTGTCCCCTCTTTCCCCTCTCCTGTGTCGGTCACCTCTCTTCACTCGCTGTGTAAATGTCCCACTTTCTCTCGCCTCTCTCTTTCCCCTCTCATTCATCAACTCTCTCTTTTCACTCTCTCTTCCCAGTCATGTCTCTTTTCCCTGGAATTTCTCTTTTCCCTCTTTTCCCCGGCTTGTCTCTTTCCCCTCTTTCCCCTCTCCTGTGTGTGTCACCTCTCTTCACTCGGTGTCTACTTTTCCCTGCTTTCACTCGCCTCTCTCTTTCCACTCTCATTCATCAACTCTCTCTCTTCACTCTCTCCTCCCTGTCCTGTCTCTTTTCCCTGGACAGTCTCTTTTCCCTCTTTTCCCCTGCTTGTCTCTGTCCCCTCTTTCCCCTCTCCTGTGTCGGTCACCTCTCTTCACTCGCTGTGTAAATGTCCCACTTTCTCTCGCCTCTCTCTTTCCCCTCTCATTCATCAACTCTCTCTTTTCACTCTCTCTTCCCAGTCATGTCTCTTTTCCCTGGAATTTCTCTTTTCCCTCTTTTCCCCGGCTTGTCTCTTTCCCCTCTTTCCCCTCTCCTGTGTCTGTCACCTCTCTTCACTCGGTGTCTACTTTTCCCTGCTTTCACTCGCCTCTCTCTTTTCCCTCTCATTCATCAACTCTCTCTCTTCACTCTCTCTTCCCTGTCCTGTCTCTTTTCCCTGGACACTCTCTTTTCCCTCTTTTCCCCTGCTTGTCTCTTTCCCCTCTTTCCCCTCTCCTGTGTCGGTCACCTCTCTTCATTCGGTGTGTAAATGTCCCACGTTTTCTCGCCTCTCTCTTTCCCCTCTCAGTCATCAACTCTCTCTTTTCACTCTCTCTTCCCTGTCCTGTCTCTTTTCCCTGGAATTTCTCTTTTCCCTCTTTTCCCCGGCTTGTCTCTTTCCCCTCTTTCCCCTCTCCTGTGCCTGTCACCTCTCTTCATTCGGTGTGTAGATTTCCCACTTTCACTCGCCTCTCTCTTTTCCCTCTCATTCCTGAAATCTCTCTTTTCCCTTGCCTGTCGCTTTTCCCTCTTTTGCCTTTTCTCCATGAACTCTTCCCTCTTTACCCTCAGCAGTCACTTTCCCCTGCTTTCCCTCAACTCCCTCTTTTCCACCTTTTCCCTCGCTTGTCTCTTTTCCCTTTTTCCCCTCGCCTGTCTCTCTCACCTCTGTTCTGTCGGCCTTCTTTTCCCCCGCTTTCACTCGCCTTCCTTTATTCCCTCCCTTTCCTCCACTCTCTCTTTTCCCTCTCTCTTCACTGTCCTGTCTCTTTTCCCTGGAACTTCTCTTTTCCCTCTTTTCCTCTGTTTGCCTCTTTCCCCTCTTTCCCCTCTCCTGTGTCGGTCACCTCTCTTCATTCGGTGTGTAGATTTCCCACTTTTTCTCGCCTCTCTCTTTCCTCTCTCAGTCATCAACTCTCTCTTTTCACTCTCTCTTCCCTGTCCTGTCTCTTTTCCCTGGACAGTCTCTTTTCCCTCTTTTCCCCTGCTTGTCTCTGTCCCCTCTTTCCCCTCTCCTGTGTCGGTCACCTCTCTTCACTGGCTGTGTAAATGTCCCACTTTCTCTCGCCTCTCTCTTTCCCCTCTCATTCATCAACTCTCTCTTTTCACTCTCTCTTCCCAGTCATGTCTCTTTTCCCTGGAATTTCTCTTTTCCCTCTTTTCCCCGGCTTGTCTCTTTCCCCTCTTTCCCCTCTCCTGTGTCTGTCACCTCTCTTCACTCGGTGTCTACTTTTCCCTGCTTTCACTCGCCTCTCTCTTTCCCCTCTCATTCATCAACTCTCTCTCTTCACTCTCTCCTCCCTGTCCTGTCTCTTTTCCCTGGACAGTCTCTTTTCCCTCTTTTCCCCTGCTTGTCTCTGTCCCCTCTTTCCCCTCTCCTGTGTCGGTCACCTCTCTTCACTCGCTGTGTAAATGTCCCACTTTCTCTCGCCTCTCTCTTTCCCCTCTCATTCATCAACTCTCTCTTTTCACTCTCTCTTCCCAGTCATGTCTCTTTTCCCTGGAATTTCTCTTTTCCCTCTTTTCCCCGGCTTGTCTCTTTCCCCTCTTTCCCCTCTCCTGTGTCTGTCACCTCTCTTCACTCGGTGTCTACTTTTCCCTGCTTTCACTCGCCTCTCTCTTTCCCCTCTCATTCATCAACTCTCTCTCTTCACTCTCTCCTCCCTGTCCTGTCTCTTTTCCCTGGACACTCTCTTTTCCCTGGACACTCTCTTTTCCCTCTTTTCCCCTGCTTGTCTCTGTCCCCTCTTTCCCCTCTCCTGTGTCGGTCACCTCTCTTCACTCGCTGTGTAAATGTCCCACTTTCTCTCGCCTCTCTCTTTCCCCTCTCAGTCATCAACTCTCTCTTTTCACTCTCTCTTCCCTGTCCTGTCTCTTTTCCCTGGACACTCTCTTTTCCCGGGACACTCTCTTTTCCCCGGCTTGTCTCTTTCCCCTCTTTCCCTTCTCCTGTGTCTGTCACCTCTCTTCACTCGGTGTCTACTTTTCCCTGCTTTCACTCGCCTCTCTCTTTCCCCTCTCGTTCATCAACTCTCTCTTTTCACTCTCTCTTCCCAGTCATGTCTCTTTTCCCTGGAATTTCTCTTTTCCCTCTTTTCCGCGGCTTGTCTCTTTCCCCTCTTTCCCCTCTCCTGTGTCTGTCACCTCTCTTCACTCGGTGTCTACTTTTCCCTGCTTTCACTCGCCTCTCTCTTTCCCCTCTCATTCATCAACTCTCTCTCTTCACTCTCTCCTCCCTGTCCTGTCTCTTTTCCCTGGACACTCTCTTTTCCCTGGACACTCTCTTTTCCCTCTTTTCCCCTGCTTGTCTCTGTCCCCTCTTTCCCCTCTCCTGTGTCGGTCACCTCTCTTCATTCGGTGTGTAAATGTCCCACGTTCTCTCGCCTCTCTCTTTCCCCTCTCATTCATCAACTCTGTCTTTTCACTCTCTCTTCCCTGTCCTGTCTCTTTTCCCTGGAATTTCTCTTTTCCCTCTTTTCCTCTGTTTGTCTCTTTCCCCTCTTTCCCCTCTCCTGTGTCTGTCACCTCTCTTCACTCGGTGTCTACTTTTCCCTGCTTTCACTCGCCTCTCTCTTTTCCCTCTCATTCATCAACTCTCTCTCTTCACTCTCTCCTCCCTGTCCTGTCTCTTTTCCCTGGACACTCTCTTTTCCCCGGACACTCTCTTTTCCCCGGCTTGTCTCTTTCCCCTATTTCCCCTCTCCTGTGCCTGTCACCTCTCTTCATTCGGTGTGTAGATTTCCCACTTTCACTCGCCTCTCTCTTTTCCCTCTCATTCCTGAAATCTCTCTTTTCCCTTGCCTGTCGCTTTTCCCTCTTTTGCCTTTTCTCCATGAACTCTTCCCTCTTTACCCTCAGCAGTCACTTTCCCCTGCTTTCCCTCAACTCCCTCTTTTCCACCTTTTCCCTCGCTTGTCTCTTTTCCCTGTTTCCCCTCGCCTGTGTCTCTCACCTCTGTTCTCTCGGCCATCTTTTCCCCCGATTTCACTCGCCTTCCTCTATTCCCTCCCTTTCCTCCACTCTCTCTTTTCCCTCTCTCTTCACTGTCCTGTCTCTTTTCCCTGGAATTTCTCTTTTCCCTCTTTTCCTCTGTTTGTCTCTTTCCCCTCTTTCCCCTCTCCTGTGTCGGTCACCTCTCTTCATTCGGTGTGTAGATTTCCCACTTCCACTCGCCTCTCTCTTTTCCCTCTCATTCATCAACTCTCTCTCTCTTCACTCTCTCTTCCCTGTCCTGTCTCTTTTCCCTGGACACTCTCTTTTCCCTCTTTTCCCCTGCTTGTCTCTGTCCCCTCTTTCCCCTCTCCTGTGTCGGTCACCTCTCTTCACTCGCTGTGTAAATGTCCCACTTTCTCTCGCCTCTCTCTTTCCCCTCTCAGTCATCAACTCTCTCTTTTCACTCTCTCTTCCCTGTCCTGTCTCTTTTCCCTGGACACTCTCTTTTCCCCGGACACTCTCTTTTCCCCGGCTTGTCTCTTTCCCCTCTTTCCCCTCTCCTGTGTCTGTCACCTCTCTTCACTCGGTGTCTACTTTTCCCTGTTCACTCGCCTCTCTCTTTCCCCTCTCATTCATCAAGTCTCTCTCTTCACTCTCTCCTCCCTGTCCTGTCTCTTTTCCCTGGACACTCTCTTTTCCCTGGACACTCTCTTTTCCCTCTTTTCCCCTGCTTGTCTCTGTCCCCTCTTTCCCCTCTCCTGTGTCGGTCACCTCTCTTCATTCGGTGTGTAAATGTCCCACGTTCTCTCGCCTCTCTCTTTCCCCTCTCATTCATCAACTCTGTCTTTTCACTCTCTCTTCCCTGTCCTGTCTCTTTTCCCTGGAATTTCTCTTTTCCCTCTTTTCCTCTGTTTGTCTCTTTCCCCTCTTTCCCCTCTCCTGTGTCTGTCACCTCTCTTCACTCGGTGTCTACTTTTCCCTGCTTTCACTCGCCTCTCTCTTTTCCCTCTCATTCATCAACTCTCTCTCTTCACTCTCTCCTCCCTGTCCTGTCTCTTTTCCCTGGACACTCTCTTTTCCCCGGACACTCTCTTTTCCCCGGCTTGTCTCTTTCCCCTATTTCCCCTCTCCTGTGTCGGTCACCTCTCTTCATTCGGTGTGTAGATTTCCCACTTCCACTCGCCTCTCTCTTTTCCCTCTCATTCATCAACTCTCTCTCTTCACTCTCTCTTCCCTGTCCTGTCTCTTTTCCCTGGACACTCTCTTTTCCCTCTTTTCCCCTGCTTGTCTCTTTCCCCTCTTTCCCCTCTCCTGTGTCGGTCACCTCTCTTCATTCGGTGTGTAGATTTCCCACTTTCTCTCGCCTCTCTCTTTCCCCTCTCATTCATCAACTCTCTCTTTTCACTCTCTCTTCCCAGTCATGTCTCTTTTCTCTGGACACTCTCTTTTCCCCGGACACTCTCTTTTCCCCGGCTTGTCTCTTTCCCCTCTTTCCCCTCTCCTGTGTCTGTCACCTCTCTTCACTCGGTGTCTACTTTTCCCCGCTTTCACTCGCCTCTCTCTTTCCCCTCTCATTCATCAACTCTCTCTCTTCACTCTCTCCTCCCTGTCCTGTCTCTTTTCCCTGGACACTCTCTTTTCCCCGGACACTCTCTTTTCCTCGGCTTGTCTGTTTCCCCTCTTTCCCCTCTCCTGTGTCGGTCACCTCTCTTCACTCGGTGTGTAGATTTCCCACTTTCACTCGCCTCTCTCTTTTCCCTCTCATTCATCAACTCTCTCTATCTTCACTCTCTCTTCCCTGTCCTGTGTCTTTTCCCTGGACACTCTCTTTTCCCTCATTTCCCCTGCTTGTCTCTTTCCCCTATTTCCCCTCTCCTGTGTCGGTCACCACTCTTCATTCGCTGTGTAGATTTCCCACTTTCACTCGCCTCTCTTTTTTCCCTCTCATTCATCCACTCTCTCTCTTCACTCTCTCTTCCCAGTCATGTCTCTTTTACCTGGAATTTCTCTTTTCCCTCTTTTCCCCTGCTTGTCTCTTTCCCCTCTTTCCCCTCTCCTGTGTCTGTCACCTCACTTCATTCGGTGTGTAGATTTCCCACTTTCACTCGCCTCTCTCTTTTCCGTCTCATTCATCAACTCTCTCTCTTCACTCTCTCCTCCCTGTCCTGTCTCTTTTCCCTGGACACTCTCTTTTCCCCGGCTTGTCTCTTTCCCCTCTTTCCCCTCTCATGTGTCTGTCACCTCACTTCACTCGGTGTCTAATTTTCCCCGCTTTCACTCGCCTCTCTCTTTTCCCTCTCATTCATCAACTCTCTCTATCTTCACTCTCTCTTCCCTGTCCTGTGTGTTTTCCCTGGACACTCTCTTTTCCCTCTTTTCCCCGGCTTGTCTCTTTCCCCTATTTCCCCTCTCCTGTGCCTGTCACCTCTCTTCATTCGGTGTGTAGATTTCCCACTTTCACTCGCCTCTCTCTTTTCCCTCTCATTCCTGAAATCTCTCTTTTCCCTTGCCTGTCGCTTTTCCCTCTTTTGCCTTTTCTCCATGAACTCTTCCCTCTTTACCCTCAGCAGTCACTTTCCCCTGCTTTCCCTCAACTCCCTCTTTTCCACCTTTTCCCTCGCTTGTCTCTTTTCCCTGTTTCCCCTCGCCTGTCTCTCTCACCTCTGTTCTCTCGGCGTTCTTTTCCCCCGCTTTCACTCGCCTCTCTCTTTTCCCTCTCATTCATCAACTCTCTCTTTTCCCCCTCTCTTCACTGTCCTGTCTCTTTTCCCTTGACACTCTCTTTTCCCTCTTTTCCCCTGCTTGTCTCTGTCCCCTCTTTCCCCTCTCCTGTGTCGGTCACCTCTCTTCATTCGGTGTGTAGATTTCCCACTTCCACTCGCCTCTCTCTTTTCCCTCTCATTCATCAACTCTCTCTCTCTTCACTCTCTCTTCCCTGTCCTGTCTCTTTTCCCTGGACACTCTCTTTTCCCTCTTTTCCCCTGCTTGTCTCTGTCCCCTCTTTCCCCTCTCCTGTGTCGGTCACCTCTCTTCACTCGCTGTGTAAATGTCCCACTTTCTCTCGCCTCTCTCTTTCCCCTCTCATTCATCAACTCTCTCTTTTCACTCTCTCTTCCCAGTCATGTCTCTTTTCTCTGGACACTCTCTTTTCCCCGGCTTGTCTCTTTCCCCTCTTTACCCTCTCCTGTGTCTGTCACCTCTCTTCACTCGGTGTCTACTTTTCCCTGCTTTCACTCGCCTCTCTCTTTCCCCTCTCATTCATCCACTCTCTCTCTTCACTCTCTCTTCCCAGTCATGTCTCTTTTACCTGGAATTTCTCTTTTCCCTCTTTTCCCCGGCTTGTCTCTTTCCCCTCTTTCCCCTCTCCTGTGTCTGTCACCTCTCTTCACTCGGTGTCTACTTTTCCCCGCTTTCACTCGCCTCTCTCTTTTCCCTCTCATTCATCAACTCTCTCTATCTTCACTCTCTCTTCCCTGTCCTGTGTTTTTTCCCTGGACACTCTCTTTTCCCTCATTTCCCCTGCTTGTCTCTTTCCCCTCTTTCCCCTCTCCTGTGTCGGTCACCACTCTTCATTCGCTGTGTAGATTTCCCGCTTTCACTCGCCTCTCTCTTTTCCCTCTCATTCATCAACTCTCTCTATCTTCACTCTCTCTTCCCTGTCCTGTGTGTTTTCCCTGGACACTCTCTTTTCCCTCTTTTCCCCGGCTTGTCTCTTTCCCCTATTTCCCCTCTCCTGTGCCTGTCACCTCTCTTCATTCGGTGTGTAGATTTCCCACTTTCACTCGCCTCTCTCTTTTCCCTCTCATTCCTGAAATCTTTCTTTTCCCTTGCCTGTCGCTTTTCCCTCTTTTGCCTTTTCTCCATGAACTCTTCCCTCTTTACCCTCAGCAGTCACTTTCCCCTGCTTTCCCTCAACTCCCTCTTTTCCACCTTTTCCCTCGCTTGTCTCTTTTCCCTGTTTCCCCTCGCCTGTCTCTCTCACCTCTGTTCTCTCGGCGTTCTTTTCCCCCGCTTTCACTCGCCTCTCTCTTTTCCCTCTCATTCATCAACTCTCTCTTTTCCCCCTCTCTTCACTGTCCTGTCTCTTTTCCCTTGACACTCTCTTTTCCCTCTTTTCCCCTGCTTGTCTCTGTCCCCTCTTTCCCCTCTCCTGTGTCGGTCACCTCTCTTCATTCGGTGTGTAGATTTCCCACTTCCACTCGCCTCTCTCTTTTCCCTCTCATTCATCAACTCTCTCTCTCTTCACTCTCTCTTCCCTGTCCTGTCTCTTTTCCCTGGACACTCTCTTTTCCCTCTTTTCCCCTGCTTGTCTCTGTCCCCTCTTTCCCCTCTCCTGTGTCGGTCACCTCTCTTCACTCGCTGTGTAAATGTCCCACTTTCTCTCGCCTCTCTCTTTCCCCTCTCATTCATCAACTCTCTCTTTTCACTCTCTCTTCCCAGTCATGTCTCTTTTCTCTGGACACTCTCTTTTCCCCGGCTTGTCTCTTTCCCCTCTTTACCCTCTCCTGTGTCTGTCACCTCTCTTCACTCGGTGTCTACTTTTCCCTGCTTTCACTCGCCTCTCTCTTTCCCCTCTCATTCATCCACTCTCTCTCTTCACTCTCTCTTCCCAGTCATGTCTCTTTTACCTGGAATTTCTCTTTTCCCTCTTTTCCCCGGCTTGTCTCTTTCCCCTCTTTCCCCTCTCCTGTGTCTGTCACCTCTCTTCACTCGGTGTCTACTTTTCCCTGCTTTCACTCGCCTCTCTCTTTCCCCTCTCATTCATCAACTCTCTCTCTTCACTCTCTCCTCCCTGTCCTGTCTCTTTTCCCTGGACACTCTCTTTTCCCCGGACACTCTCTTTTCCTCGGCTTGTCTCTTTCCCCTCTTTCCCCTCTCCTGTGTCGGTCACCTCTCTTCACTCGGTGTGTAGATTTCCCACTTTCACTCGCCTCTCTCTTTTCCCTCTCATTCATCAACTCTCTCTATCTTCACTCTCTCTTCCCTGTCCTGTGTCTTTTCCCTGGACACTCTCTTTTCCCTCATTTCCCCTGCTTGTCTCTTTCCCCTATTTCCCCTCTCCTGTGTCGGTCACCTCTCTTCATTCGCTGTGTAGATTTCCCACTTTCACTCGCCTCTCTTTTTTCCCTCTCATTCATCCACTCTCTCTCTTCACTCTCTCTTCCCAGTCATGTCTCTTTTACTTGGAATTTCTCTTTTCCCTCTTTTCCCCTGCTTGTCTCTTTCCCCTCTTTCCCCTCTCCTGTGTCGGTCACCTCACTTCATTCGGTGTGTAGATTTCCCACTTTCACTCGCCTCTCTCTTTTCCGTCTCATTCATCAACTCTCTCTCTTCACTCTCTCCTCCCTGTCCTGTCTCTTTTCCCTGGACACTCTCTTTTCCCCGGCTTGTCTCTTTCCCCTCTTTCCCCTCTCCTGTGTCTGTCACCTCTCTTCACTCGGTGTCTACTTTTCCCCGCTTTCACTCGCCTCTCTCTTTTCCCTCTCATTCATCAACTCTCTCTATCTTCACTCTCTCTTCCCTGTCCTGTGTGTTTTCCCTGGACACTCACTTTTCCCTCGTTTCCCCGGCTTGTCTCTTTCCCCTATTTCCCCTCTCCTGTGCCTGTCACCTCTCTTCATTCGGTGTGTAGATTTCCCACTTTCACTCGCCTCTCTCTTTTCCCTCTCATTCCTGAAATCTCTCTTTTCCCTTGCCTGTCGCTTTTCCCTCTTTTGCCTTTTCTCCATGAACTCTTCCCTCTTCACCCTCAGCAGTCACTTTCCCCTGCTTTCCCTCAACTCCCTCTTTTCCACCTTTTCCCTCGCTTGTCTCTTTTCCCTGTTTCCCCTCGCCTGTCTCTCTCACCTCTGTTCTCTCGGCGTTCTTTTCCCCCGCTTTCACTCGCCTTCCTCTATTCCCTCCCTTTCCTCCACTCTCTCTCTTCACTCTCTCTTCCCTGTCCTGTCTCTTTTCCCTGGACACTCTCTTTTCCCTCTTTTCCCCTGCTTGTCTCTGTCCCCTCTTTACCCTCTCCTGTGTCGGTCACCTCTCTACACTCGCTGTGTAAATGTCCCACTTTCTCTCGCCTCTCTCTTTCCCCTCTCATTCATCAACTCTCTCTTTTCACTCTCTCTTCCCAGTCATGTCTCTTTTCTCTGGACACTCTCTTTTCCCCGGACACTCTCTTTTCCCCGGCTTGTCTCTTTCCCCTCTTTCCCCTCTCCTGTGTCTGTCACCTCTCTTCACTCGGTGTCTACTTTTCCCTGCTTTCACTCGCCTCTCTCTTTCCCCTCTCATTCATCAACTCTCTCTTTTCACTCTCTCTTCCCAGTCATGTCTCTTTTCCCTGGAATTTCTCTTTTCCCTCTTTTCCCCGGCTTGTCTCTTTCCCCTCTTTCCCCTCTCCTGTGTCTGTCACCTCTCTTCACTCGGTGTCTACTTTTCCCCGCTTTCACTCGCCTCTCTCTTTTCCCTCTCATTCATCAACTCTCTCTCTTCACTCTCTCCTCCCTGTCCTGTCTCTTTTCCCTGGACACTCTCTTTTCCCCGGCTTGTCTCTTTCCCCTCTTTCCCCTCTCCTGTGTCTGTCACCTCACTTCACTCGGTGTCTACTTTTCCCCGCTTTCACTCGCCTCTCTCTTTTCCCTCTCATTCATCAACTCTCTCTATCTTCACTCTCTCTTCCCTGTCCTGTGTGTTTTCCCTGGACACTCTCTTTTCCCTCTTTTCCCCGGCTTGTCTCTTTCCCCTATTTCCCCTCTCCTGTGCCTGTCACCTCTCTTCATTCGGTGTGTAGATTTCCCACTTTCACTCGCCTCTCTCTTTTCCCTCTCATTCCTGAAATCTCTCTTTTCCCTTGCCTGTCGCTTTTCCCTCTTTTGCCTTTTCTCCATGAACTCTTCCCTCTTTACCCTCAGCAGTCACTTTCCCCTGCTTTCCCTCAACTCCCTCTTTTCCACCTTTTCCCTCGCTTGTCTCTTTTCCCTGTTTCCCCTCGCCTGTCTCTCTCACCTCTGTTCTCTCGGCGTTCTTTTCCCCCGCTTTCACTCGCCTTCCTCTATTCCCTCCCTTTCCTCCACTCTCTCTTTTCCCTCTCTCTTCACTGTCCTGTCTCTTTTCCCTGGAACTTCTCTTTTCCCTCTTTTCCTCTGTTTGTCTCTTTCCCCTGTCCTGTGTCGGTCACCTCTCTTCATTCGGTGTGTAGATTTCCCACTTCCACTCGCCTCTCTCTTTTCCCTCTCATTCATCAACTCTCTCTCTCTTCACTCTCTCTTCCCTGTCCTGTCTCTTTTCCCTGGACACTCTCTTTTCCCTCTTTTCCCCTGCTTGTCTCTGTCCCCTCTTTCCCCTCTCCTGTGTCTGTCACCTCACTTCATTCGGTGTGTAGATTTCCCACTTTCACTCGCCTCTCTCTTTTCCGTCTCATTCATCAACTCTCTCTCTTCACTCTCTCCTCCCTGTCCTGTCTCTTTTCCCTGGACACTCTCTTTTCCTCGGCTTGTCTCTTTCCCCTCTTTCCCCTCTCCTGTGTCGGTCACCTCTCTTCACTCGGTGTGTAGATTTCCCACTTTCACTCGCCTCTCTCTTTTCCCTCTCATTCATCAACTCTCTCTTTTCCCTCTCTCTTCCCTGTCCTGTCTCTTTTCCCTGGACACTCTCTTTTCCCTCATTTCCCCTGCTTGTCTCTTTCCCCTCTTTCCCCTCTCCTGTGTCGGTCACCTCTCTTCATTCGGTGTGTAGATTTCCCACTTCCACTCGCCTCTCTCTTTTCCCTCTCATTGGTCACCTCTCTTCATTCGGTGTGTAGATTTCCCACTTCCACTCGCCTCTCTCTTTTCCCTCTCATTCATCAACTCTCTCTTTTCCCTCTCTCTTCACTGTCCTGTCTCTTTTCCCTGGAACTTCTCTTTTCCCTCTTTTCCTCTGTTTGTCTCTTTCCCCTCTTTCCCCTCTCCTGTGTCGGTCACCTCTCTTCATTCGGTGTGTAGATTTCCCACTTTCACTCGCCTCTCTCTTTTCCGTCTCATTCATCAACTCTCTCTCTTCACTCTCTCCTCCCTGTCCTGTCTCTTTTCCCTGGGCTCTCTCTTTTCCCCGGCTTGTCTCTTTCCCCTATTTCCCCTCTCCTGTGCCTGTCACCTCTCTTCATTCGGTGTGTAGATTTCCCATTTTCACTCGCCTCTCTCTTTTCCCTCTCATTCCTGAAATCTCTCTTTTCCCTTGCCTGTCGCTTTTCCCTCTTTTGCCTTTTCTCCATGAACTCTTCCCACTTTACCCTCAGCAGTCACTTTCCCCTGCTTTCCCTCAACTCCCTCTTTTCCACCTTTTCCCTCGCTTGTCTCTTTTCCCTGTTTCCCCTCGCCTGTCTCTCTCACCTCTGTTCTCTCGGCGTTCTTTTCCCCCGCTTTCACTCGCCTTCCTCTATTCCCTCCCTTTCCTCCACTCTCTCTTTTCCCTCTCTCTTCACTGTCCTGTCTCTTTTCCCTGGAACTTCTCTTTTCCCTCTTTTCCTCTGTTTGTCTCTTTCCCCTCTTTCCCCTCTCCTGTGTCGGTCACCTCTCTTCATTCGGTGTGTAGATTTCCCACTTCCACTCGCCTCTCTCTTTTCCCTCTCATTCATCAACTCTCTCTCTCTTCACTCTCTCTTCCCTGTCCTGTCTCTTTTCCCTGGACACTCTCTTTTCCCTCTTTTCCCCTGCTTGTCTCTGTCCCCTCTTTACCCTCTCCTGTGTCGGTCACCTCTCTACACTCGCTGTGTAAATGTCCCACTTTCTCTCGCCTCTCTCTTTCCCCTCTCATTCATCAACTCTCTCTTTTCACTCTCTCTTCCCAGTCATGTCTCTTTTCTCTGGACACTCTCTTTTCCCCGGACACTCTCTTTTCCCCGGCTTGTCTCTTTCCCCTCTTTCCCCTCTCCTGTGTCTGTCACCTCTCTTCACTCGGTGTCTACTTTTCCCTGCTTTCACTCGCCTCTCTCTTTCCCCTCTCATTCATCAACTCTCTCTTTTCACTCTCTCTTCCCAGTCATGTCTCTTTTCCCTGGAATTTCTCTTTTCCCTCTTTTCCCCGGCTTGTCTCTTTCCCCTCTTTCCCCTCTCCTGTGTCTGTCACCTCTCTTCACTCGGTGTCTACTTTTCCCCGCTTTCACTCGCCTCTCTCTTTTCCCTCTCATTCATCAACTCTCTCTCTTCACTCTCTCCTCCCTGTCCTGTCTCTTTTCCCCGGACACTCTCTTTTCCCCGGCTTGTCTCTTTCCCCTATCTCCCCTCTCCTGTGCCTGTCACCTCTCTTCATTCGGTGTGTAGATTTCCCACTTTCACTCGCCTCTCTCTTTTCCCTCTCATTCATCAACTCTCTCTATCTTCACTCTCTCTTCCCTGTCCTGTGTGTTTTCCCTGGACACTCTCTTTTCCCTCTTTTCCCCGGCTTGTCTCTTTCCCCTATTTCCCCTCTCCTGTGCCTGTCACCTCTCTTCATTCGGTGTGTAGATTTCCCACTTTCACTCGCCTCTCTCTTTTCCCTCTCATTCCTGAAATCTCTCTTTTCCCTTGCCTGTCGCTTTTCCCTCTTTTGCCTTTTCTCCATGAACTCTTCCCTCTTTACCCTCAGCAGTCACTTTCCCCTGCTTTCCCTCAACTCCCTCTTTTCCACCTTTTCCCTCGCTTGTCTCTTTTCCCTGTTTCCCCTCGCCTGTCTCTCTCACCTCTGTTCTCTCGGCGTTCTTTTCCCCCGCTTTCACTCGCCTTCCTCTATTCCCTCCCTTTCCTCCACTCTCTCTTTTCCCTCTCTCTTCACTGTCCTGTCTCTTTTCCCTGGAACTTCTCTTTTCCCTCTTTTCCTCTGTTTGTCTCTTTCCCCTCTCCTGTGTCGGTCACCTCTCTTCATTCGGTGTGTAGATTTCCCACTTCCACTCGCCTCTCTCTTTTCCCTCTCATTCATCAACTCTCTCTCTCTTCACTCTCTCTTCCCTGTCCTGTCTCTTTTCCCTGGACACTCTCTTTTCCCTCTTTTCCCCTGCTTGTCTCTGTCCCCTCTTTACCCTCTCCTGTGTCGGTCACCTCTCTACACTCGCTGTGTAAATGTCCCACTTTCTCTCGCCTCTCTCTTTCCCCTCTCATTCATCAACTCTCTCTCTCTTCACTCTCTCTTCCCTGTCCTGTCTCTTTTCCCTGGACACTCTCTTTTCCCTCTTGTCCCCTGCTTGTCTCTGTCCCCTCTTTACCCTCTCCTGTGTCGGTCACCTCTCTACACTCGCTGTGTAAATGTCCCACTTTCTCTCGCCTCTCTCTTTTCCCTCTCATTCATCAACTCTCTCTCTCTTCACTCTCTCTTCCCTGTCCTGTCTCTTTTCCCTGGACACTCTCTTTTCCCTCTTTTCCCCTGCTTGTCTCTGTCCCCTCTTTCCCCTCTCCTGTGTCTGTCACCTCACTTCATTCGGTGTGTAGATTTCCCACTTTCACTCGCCTCTCTCTTTTCCGTCTCATTCATCAACTCTCTCTCTTCACTCTCTCCTCCCTGTCCTGTCTCTTTTCCCTGGACACTCTCTTTTCCTCGGCTTGTCTCTTTCCCCTCTTTCCCCTCTCCTGTGTCGGTCACCTCTCTTCACTCGGTGTGTAGATTTCCCACTTTCACTCGCCTCTCTCTTTTCCCTCTCATTCATCAACTCTCTCTTTTCCCTCTCTCTTCCCTGTCCTGTCTCTTTTCCCTGGACACTCTCTTTTCCCTCATTTCCCCTGCTTGTCTCTTTCCCCTCTTTCCCCTCTCCTGTGTCGGTCACCTCTCTTCATTCGGTGTGTAGATTTCCCACTTCCACTCGCCTCTCTCTTTTCCCTCTCATTGGTCACCTCTCTTCATTCGGTGTGTAGATTTCCCACTTCCACTCGCCTCTCTCTTTTCCCTCTCATTCATCAACTCTCTCTTTTCCCTCTCTCTTCACTGTCCTGTCTCTTTTCCCTGGAACTTCTCTTTTCCCTCTTTTCCTCTGTTTGTCTCTTTCCCCTCTTTCCCCTCTCCTGTGTCGGTCACCTCTCTTCATTCGGTGTGTAGATTTCCCACTTTCACTCGCCTCTCTCTTTTCCGTCTCATTCATCAACTCTCTCTCTTCACTCTCTCCTCCCTGTCCTGTCTCTTTTCCCTGGGCTCTCTCTTTTCCCCGGCTTGTCTCTTTCCCCTATTTCCCCTCTCCTGTGCCTGTCACCTCTCTTCATTCGGTGTGTAGATTTCCCATTTTCACTCGCCTCTCTCTTTTCCCTCTCATTCCTGAAATCTCTCTTTTCCCTTGCCTGTCGCTTTTCCCTCTTTTGCCTTTTCTCCATGAACTCTTCCCACTTTACCCTCAGCAGTCACTTTCCCCTGCTTTCCCTCAACTCCCTCTTTTCCACCTTTTCCCTCGCTTGTCTCTTTTCCCTGTTTCCCCTCGCCTGTCTCTCTCACCTCTGTTCTCTCGGCGTTCTTTTCCCCCGCTTTCACTCGCCTTCCTCTATTCCCTCCCTTTCCTCCACTCTCTCTTTTCCCTCTCTCTTCACTGTCCTGTCTCTTTTCCCTGGAACTTCTCTTTTCCCTCTTTTCCTCTGTTTGTCTCTTTCCCCTCTTTCCCCTCTCCTGTGTCGGTCACCTCTCTTCATTCGGTGTGTAGATTTCCCACTTCCACTCGCCTCTCTCTTTTCCCTCTCATTCATCAACTCTCTCTCTCTTCACTCTCTCTTCCCTGTCCTGTCTCTTTTCCCTGGACACTCTCTTTTCCCTCTTTTCCCCTGCTTGTCTCTGTCCCCTCTTTACCCTCTCCTGTGTCGGTCACCTCTCTACACTCGCTGTGTAAATGTCCCACTTTCTCTCGCCTCTCTCTTTCCCCTCTCATTCATCAACTCTCTCTTTTCACTCTCTCTTCCCAGTCATGTCTCTTTTCTCTGGACACTCTCTTTTCCCCGGACACTCTCTTTTCCCCGGCTTGTCTCTTTCCCCTCTTTCCCCTCTCCTGTGTCTGTCACCTCTCTTCACTCGGTGTCTACTTTTCCCTGCTTTCACTCGCCTCTCTCTTTCCCCTCTCATTCATCAACTCTCTCTTTTCACTCTCTCTTCCCAGTCATGTCTCTTTTCCCTGGAATTTCTCTTTTCCCTCTTTTCCCCGGCTTGTCTCTTTCCCCTCTTTCCCCTCTCCTGTGTCTGTCACCTCTCTTCACTCGGTGTCTACTTTTCCCCGCTTTCACTCGCCTCTCTCTTTTCCCTCTCATTCATCAACTCTCTCTCTTCACTCTCTCCTCCCTGTCCTGTCTCTTTTCCCCGGACACTCTCTTTTCCCCGGCTTGTCTCTTTCCCCTATCTCCCCTCTCCTGTGCCTGTCACCTCTCTTCATTCGGTGTGTAGATTTCCCACTTTCACTCGCCTCTCTCTTTTCCCTCTCATTCATCAACTCTCTCTATCTTCACTCTCTCTTCCCTGTCCTGTGTGTTTTCCCTGGACACTCTCTTTTCCCTCTTTTCCCCGGCTTGTCTCTTTCCCCTATTTCCCCTCTCCTGTGCCTGTCACCTCTCTTCATTCGGTGTGTAGATTTCCCACTTTCACTCGCCTCTCTCTTTTCCCTCTCATTCCTGAAATCTCTCTTTTCCCTTGCCTGTCGCTTTTCCCTCTTTTGCCTTTTCTCCATGAACTCTTCCCTCTTTACCCTCAGCAGTCACTTTCCCCTGCTTTCCCTCAACTCCCTCTTTTCCACCTTTTCCCTCGCTTGTCTCTTTTCCCTGTTTCCCCTCGCCTGTCTCTCTCACCTCTGTTCTCTCGGCGTTCTTTTCCCCCGCTTTCACTCGCCTTCCTCTATTCCCTCCCTTTCCTCCACTCTCTCTTTTCCCTCTCTCTTCACTGTCCTGTCTCTTTTCCCTGGAACTTCTCTTTTCCCTCTTTTCCTCTGTTTGTCTCTTTCCCCTCTCCTGTGTCGGTCACCTCTCTTCATTCGGTGTGTAGATTTCCCACTTCCACTCGCCTCTCTCTTTTCCCTCTCATTCATCAACTCTCTCTCTCTTCACTCTCTCTTCCCTGTCCTGTCTCTTTTCCCTGGACACTCTCTTTTCCCTCTTTTCCCCTGCTTGTCTCTGTCCCCTCTTTACCCTCTCCTGTGTCGGTCACCTCTCTACACTCGCTGTGTAAATGTCCCACTTTCTCTCGCCTCTCTCTTTCCCCTCTCATTCATCAACTCTCTCTCTCTTCACTCTCTCTTCCCTGTCCTGTCTCTTTTCCCTGGACACTCTCTTTTCCCTCTTGTCCCCTGCTTGTCTCTGTCCCCTCTTTACCCTCTCCTGTGTCGGTCACCTCTCTACACTCGCTGTGTAAATGTCCCACTTTCTCTCGCCTCTCTCTTTCCCCTCTCATTCATCAACTCTCTCTTTTCACTCTCTCTTCCCAGTCATGTCTCTTTTCTCTGGACACTCTCTTTTCCCCGGACACTCTCTCTTCCCCGGCTTGTCTCTTTCCCCTCTTTCCCCTCTCCTGTGTCTGTCACCTCTCTTCACTCGGTGTCTACTTTTCCCTGCTTTCACTCGCCTCTCTCTTTCCCCTCTCATTCATCAACTCTCTCTTTTCACTCTCTCTTCCCAGTCATGTCTCTTTTCCCTGGAATTTCTCTTTTCCCTCTTTTCCTCTGTTTGTATCTTTCCCCTCTTTCCCCTCTCCTGTGTCTGTCACCTCTCTTCACTCGGTGTCTACTTTTCCCCGCTTTCACTCGCCTCTCTCTTTTCCCTCTCATTCATCAACTCTCTCTCTTCACTCTCTCCTCCCTGTCCTGTCTCTTTTCCCTGGACACTCTCTTTTCCCCGGCTTGTCTCTTTCCCCTCTTTCCCCTCTCCTGTGTCTGTCACCTCACTTCACTCGGTGTCTACTTTTCCCCGCTTTCACTCGCCTCTCTCTTTTCCCTCTCATTCATCAACTCTCTCTATCTTCACTCTCTCTTCCCTGTCCTGTGTGTTTTCCCTGGACACTCTCTTTTCCCTCTTTTCCCCGGCTTGTCTCTTTCCCCTATTTCCCCTCTCCTGTGCCTGTCACCTCTCTTCATTCGGTGTGTAGATTTCCCACTTTCACTCGCCTCTCTCTTTTCCCTCTCATTCCTGAAATCTCTCTTTTCCCTTGCCTGTCGCTTTTCCCTCTTTTGCCTTTTCTCCATGAACTCTTCCCTCTTTACCCTCAGCAGTCACTTTCCCCTGCTTTCCCTCAACTCCCTCTTTTCCACCTTTTCCCTCGCTTGTCTCTTTTCCCTGTTTCCCCTCGCCTGTCTCTCTCACCTCTGTTCTCTCGGCGTTCTTTTCCCCCGCTTTCACTCGCCTTCCTCTATTCCCTCCCTTTCCTCCACTCTCTCTTTTCCCTCTCTCTTCACTGTCCTGTCTCTTTTCCCTGGAACTTCTCTTTTCCCTCTTTTCCTCTGTTTGTCTCTTTCCCCTCTCCTGTGTCGGTCACCTCTCTTCATTCGGTGTGTAGATTTCCCACTTCCACTCGCCTCTCTCTTTTCCCTCTCATTCATCAACTCTCTCTCTCTTCACTCTCTCTTCCCTGTCCTGTCTCTTTTCCCTGGACACTCTCTTTTCCCTCTTTTCCCCTGCTTGTCTCTGTCCCCTCTTTCCCCTCTCCTGTGTCTGTCACCTCACTTCATTCGGTGTGTAGATTTCCCACTTTCACTCGCCTCTCTCTTTTCCGTCTCATTCATCAACTCTCTCTCTTCACTCTCTCCTCCCTGTCCTGTCTCTTTTCCCTGGACACTCTCTTTTCCTCGGCTTGTCTCTTTCCCCTCTTTCCCCTCTCCTGTGTCGGTCACCTCTCTTCACTCGGTGTGTAGATTTCCCACTTTCACTCGCCTCTCTCTTTTCCCTCTCATTCATCAACTCTCTCTTTTCCCTCTCTCTTCCCTGTCCTGTCTCTTTTCCCTGGACACTCTCTTTTCCCTCATTTCCCCTGCTTGTCTCTTTCCCCTCTTTCCCCTCTCCTGTGTCGGTCACCTCTCTTCATTCGGTGTGTAGATTTCCCACTTCCACTCGCCTCTCTCTTTTCCCTCTCATTGGTCACCTCTCTTCATTCGGTGTGTAGATTTCCCACTTCCACTCGCCTCTCTCTTTTCCCTCTCATTCATCAACTCTCTCTTTTCCCTCTCTCTTCACTGTCCTGTCTCTTTTCCCTGGAACTTCTCTTTTCCCTCTTTTCCTCTGTTTGTCTCTTTCCCCTCTTTCCCCTCTCCTGTGTCGGTCACCTCTCTTCATTCGGTGTGTAGATTTCCCACTTTCACTCGCCTCTCTCTTTTCCGTCTCATTCATCAACTCTCTCTCTTCACTCTCTCCTCCCTGTCCTGTCTCTTTTCCCTGGGCTCTCTCTTTTCCCCGGCTTGTCTCTTTCCCCTATTTCCCCTCTCCTGTGCCTGTCACCTCTCTTCATTCGGTGTGTAGATTTCCCATTTTCACTCGCCTCTCTCTTTTCCCTCTCATTCCTGAAATCTCTCTTTTCCCTTGCCTGTCGCTTTTCCCTCTTTTGCCTTTTCTCCATGAACTCTTCCCACTTTACCCTCAGCAGTCACTTTCCCCTGCTTTCCCTCAACTCCCTCTTTTCCACCTTTTCCCTCGCTTGTCTCTTTTCCCTGTTTCCCCTCGCCTGTCTCTCTCACCTCTGTTCTCTCGGCGTTCTTTTCCCCCGCTTTCACTCGCCTTCCTCTATTCCCTCCCTTTCCTCCACTCTCTCTTTTCCCTCTCTCTTCACTGTCCTGTCTCTTTTCCCTGGAACTTCTCTTTTCCCTCTTTTCCTCTGTTTGTCTCTTTCCCCTCTTTCCCCTCTCCTGTGTCGGTCACCTCTCTTCATTCGGTGTGTAGATTTCCCACTTCCACTCGCCTCTCTCTTTTCCCTCTCATTCATCAACTCTCTCTCTCTTCACTCTCTCTTCCCTGTCCTGTCTCTTTTCCCTGGACACTCTCTTTTCCCTCTTTTCCCCTGCTTGTCTCTGTCCCCTCTTTACCCTCTCCTGTGTCGGTCACCTCTCTACACTCGCTGTGTAAATGTCCCACTTTCTCTCGCCTCTCTCTTTCCCCTCTCATTCATCAACTCTCTCTTTTCACTCTCTCTTCCCAGTCATGTCTCTTTTCTCTGGACACTCTCTTTTCCCCGGACACTCTCTTTTCCCCGGCTTGTCTCTTTCCCCTCTTTCCCCTCTCCTGTGTCTGTCACCTCTCTTCACTCGGTGTCTACTTTTCCCTGCTTTCACTCGCCTCTCTCTTTCCCCTCTCATTCATCAACTCTCTCTTTTCACTCTCTCTTCCCAGTCATGTCTCTTTTCCCTGGAATTTCTCTTTTCCCTCTTTTCCCCGGCTTGTCTCTTTCCCCTCTTTCCCCTCTCCTGTGTCTGTCACCTCTCTTCACTCGGTGTCTACTTTTCCCCGCTTTCACTCGCCTCTCTCTTTTCCCTCTCATTCATCAACTCTCTCTCTTCACTCTCTCCTCCCTGTCCTGTCTCTTTTCCCTGGACACTCTCTTTTCCCCGGCTTGTCTCTTTCCCCTCTTTCCCCTCTCCTGTGTCTGTCACCTCACTTCACTCGGTGTCTACTTTTCCCCGCTTTCACTCGCCTCTCTCTTTTCCCTCTCATTCATCAACTCTCTCTATCTTCACTCTCTCTTCCCTGTCCTGTGTGTTTTCCCTGGACACTCTCTTTTCCCTCTTTTCCCCGGCTTGTCTCTTTCCCCTATTTCCCCTCTCCTGTGCCTGTCACCTCTCTTCATTCGGTGTGTAGATTTCCCACTTTCACTCGCCTCTCTCTTTTCCCTCTCATTCCTGAAATCTCTCTTTTCCCTTGCCTGTCGCTTTTCCCTCTTTTGCCTTTTCTCCATGAACTCTTCCCTCTTTACCCTCAGCAGTCACTTTCCCCTGCTTTCCCTCAACTCCCTCTTTTCCACCTTTTCCCTCGCTTGTCTCTTTTCCCTGTTTCCCCTCGCCTGTCTCTCTCACCTCTGTTCTCTCGGCGTTCTTTTCCCCCGCTTTCACTCGCCTTCCTCTATTCCCTCCCTTTCCTCCACTCTCTCTTTTCCCTCTCTCTTCACTGTCCTGTCTCTTTTCCCTGGAACTTCTCTTTTCCCTCTTTTCCTCTGTTTGTCTCTTTCCCCTCTCCTGTGTCGGTCACCTCTCTTCATTCGGTGTGTAGATTTCCCACTTCCACTCGCCTCTCTCTTTTCCCTCTCATTCATCAACTCTCTCTCTCTTCACTCTCTCTTCCCTGTCCTGTCTCTTTTCCCTGGACACTCTCTTTTCCCTCTTTTCCCCTGCTTGTCTCTGTCCCCTCTTTACCCTCTCCTGTGTCGGTCACCTCTCTACACTCGCTGTGTAAATGTCCCACTTTCTCTCGCCTCTCTCTTTCCCCTCTCATTCATCAACTCTCTCTTTTCACTCTCTCTTCCCAGTCATGTCTCTTTTCTCTGGACACTCTCTTTTCCCCGGACACTCTCTTTTCCCCGGCTTGTCTCTTTCCCCTCTTTCCCCTCTCCTGTGTCTGTCACCTCTCTTCACTCGGTGTCTACTTTTCCCCGCTTTCACTCGCCTCTCTCTTTTCCCTCTCATTCATCAACTCTCTCTCTTCACTCTCTCCTCCCTGTCCTGTCTCTTTTCCCTGGACACTCTCTTTTCCCCGGCTTGTCTCTTTCCCCTCTTTCCCCTCTCCTGTGTCTGTCACCTCACTTCACTCGGTGTCTACTTTTCCCCGCTTTCACTCGCCTCTCTCTTTTCCCTCTCATTCATCAACTCTCTCTATCTTCACTCTCTCTTCCCTGTCCTGTGTGTTTTCCCTGGACACTCTCTTTTCCCTCGTTTCCCCGGCTTGTCTCTTTCCCCTATTTCCCCTCTCCTGTGCCTGTCACCTCTCTTCATTCGGTGTGTAGATTTCCCACTTTCACTCGCCTCTCTCTTTTCCCTCTCATTCCTGAAATCTCTCTTTTCCCTTGCCTGTCGCTTTTCCCTCTTTTGCCTTTTCTCCATGAACTCTTCCCTCTTCACCCTCAGCAGTCACTTTCCCCTGCTTTCCCTCAACTCCCTCTTTTCCACCTTTTCCCTCGCTTGTCTCTTTTCCCTGTTTCCCCTCGCCTGTCTCTCTCACCTCTGTTCTCTCGGCGTTCTTTTCCCCCGCTTTCACTCGCCTTCCTCTATTCCCTCCCTTTCCTCCACTCTCTCTTTTCCCTCTCTCTTCACTGTCCTGTCTCTTTTCCCTGGAACTTCTCTTTTCCCTCTTTTCCTCTGTTTGTCTCTTTCCCCTCTCCTGTGTCGGTCACCTCTCTTCATTCGGTGTGTAGATTTCCCACTTCCACTCGCCTCTCTCTTTTCCCTCTCATTCATCAACTCTCTCTCTCTTCACTCTCTCTTCCCTGTCCTGTCTCTTTTCCCTGGACACTCTCTTTTCCCTCTTTTCCCCTGCTTGTCTCTGTCCCCTCTTTCCCCTCTCCTGTGTCTGTCACCTCACTTCATTCGGTGTGTAGATTTCCCACTTTCACTCGCCTCTCTCTTTTCCGTCTCATTCATCAACTCTCTCTCTTCACTCTCTCCTCCCTGTCCTGTCTCTTTTCCCTGGACACTCTCTTTTCCTCGGCTTGTCTCTTTCCCCTCTTTCCCCTCTCCTGTGTCGGTCACCTCTCTTCACTCGGTGTGTAGATTTCCCACTTTCACTCGCCTCTCTCTTTTCCCTCTCATTCATCAACTCTCTCTTTTCCCTCTCTCTTCCCTGTCCTGTCTCTTTTCCCTGGACACTCTCTTTTCCCTCATTTCCCCTGCTTGTCTCTTTCCCCTCTTTCCCCTCTCCTGTGTCGGTCACCTCTCTTCATTCGGTGTGTAGATTTCCCACTTCCACTCGCCTCTCTCTTTTCCCTCTCATTGGTCACCTCTCTTCATTCGGTGTGTAGATTTCCCACTTCCACTCGCCTCTCTCTTTTCCCTCTCATTCATCAACTCTCTCTTTTCCCTCTCTCTTCACTGTCCTGTCTCTTTTCCCTGGAACTTCTCTTTTCCCTCTTTTCCTCTGTTTGTCTCTTTCCCCTCTTTCCCCTCTCCTGTGTCGGTCACCTCTCTTCATTCGGTGTGTAGATTTCCCACTTCCACTCGCCTCTCTCTTTTCCCTCTCATTCATCAACTCTCTCTCTCTTCACTCTCTCTTCCCTGTCCTGTCTCTTTTCCCTGGACACTCTCTTTTCCCTCTTTTCCCCTGCTTGTCTCTGTCCCCTTTTTACCCTCTCCTGTGTCGGTCACCTCTCTTCACTCGCTGTGTAAATGTCCCACTTTCTCTTGCCTCTCTCTTTCCCCTCTCATTCATCAACTCTCTCTTTTCACTCTCTCTTCCCAGTCATGTCTCTTTTCTCTGGACACTCTCTTTTCCCCGGACACTCTCTTTTCCCCGGCTTGTCTCTTTCCCCTCTTTCCCCTCTCCTGTGTCTGTCACCTCTCTTCACTCGGTGTCTACTTTTCCCCGCTTTCACTCGCCTCTCTCTTTCCCCTCTCATTCATCAACTCTCTCTCTTCACTCTCTCCTCCCTGTCCTGTCTCTTTTCCCTGGACACTCTCTTTTCCCCGGACACTCTCTTTTCCTCGGCTTGTCTCTTTCCCCTCTTTCCCCTCTCCTGTGTCGGTCACCTCTCTTCACTCGGTGTGTAGATTTCCCACTTTCACTTGCCTCTCTCTTTTCCCTCTCATTCATCAACTCTCTCTATCTTCACTCTCTCTTCCCTGTCCTGTCTCTTTTCCCTGGACACTCTCTTTTCCCTCATTTCCCCTGCTTGTCTCTTTCCCCTATTTCCCCTCTCCTGTGTCGGTCACCTCTCTTCATTCGCTGTGTAGATTTCCCACTTTCACTCGCCTCTCTTTTTTCCCTCTCATTCATCCACTCTCTCTCTTCACTCTCTCTTCCCAGTCATGTCTCTTTTACCTGGAATTTCTCTTTTCCCTCTTTTCCCCTGCTTGTCTCTTTCCCCTCTTTCCCCTCTCCTGTGTCTGTCACCTCACTTCATTCGGTGTGTAGATTTCCCACTTTCACTCGCCTCTCTCTTTTCCGTCTCATTCATCAACTCTCTCTCTTCACTCTCTCCTCCCTGTCCTGTCTCTTTTCCCTGGACACTCTCTTTTCCCCGGCTTGTCTCTTTCCCCTCTTTCCCCTCTCCTTGCCTGTCACCTCTCTTCATTCGGTGTGTAGATTTCCCACTTTCACTCGCCTCTCTCTTTTCCCTCTCATTCCTGAAATCTCTCTTTTCCCTTGCCTGTCGCTTTTCCCTCTTTTGCCTTTTCTCAATGAACTCTTCCCTCTTCACCCTCAGCAGTCACTTTCCCCTGCTTTCCCTCAACTCCCTCTTTTCCACCTTTTCCCTCGCTTGTCTCTTTTCCCTGTTTCCCCTCGCCTGTCTCTCTCACCTCTGTTCTCTCGGCGTTCTTTTCCCCCGCTTTCACTCGCCTTCCTCTATTCCCTCCCTTTCCTCCACTCTCTCTTTTCCCTCTCTCTTCACTGTCCTGTCTCTTTTCCCTGGACACTCTCTTTTCCCTCTTTTCCCCTGCTTGTCTCTGTCCCCTCTTTACCCTCTCCTGTGTCGGTCACCTCTCTACACTCGCTGTGTAAATGTCCCACTTTCTCTCGCCTCTCTCTTTCCCCTCTCATTCATCAACTCTCTCTTTTCACTCTCTCTTCCCAGTCATGTCTCTTTTCTCTGGACACTCTCTTTTCCCCGGACACTCTCTCTTCCCCGGCTTGTCTCTTTCCCCTCTTTCCCCTCTCCTGTGTCTGTCACCTCTCTTCACTCGGTGTCTACTTTTCCCTGCTTTCACTCGCCTCTCTCTTTCCCCTCTCATTCATCAACTCTCTCTTTTCACTCTCTCTTCCCAGTCATGTCTCTTTTCCCTGGAATTTCTCTTTTCCCTCTTTTCCCCGGCTTGTCTCTTTCCCCTCTTTCCCCTCTCCTGTGTCTGTCACCTCTCTTCACTCGGTGTCTACTTTTCCCCGCTTTCACTCGCCTCTCTCTTTTCCCTCTCATTCATCAACTCTCTCTCTTCACTCTCTCCTCCCTGTCCTGTCTCTTTTCCCTGGACACTCTCTTTTCCCCGGCTTGTCTCTTTCCCCTCTTTCCCCTCTCCTGTGTCTGTCACCTCACTTCACTCGGTGTCTACTTTTCCCCGCTTTCACTCGCCTCTCTCTTTTCCCTCTCATTCATCAACTCTCTCTATCTTCACTCTCTCTTCCCTGTCCTGTGTGTTTTCCCTGGACACTCTCTTTTCCCTCTTTTCCCCGGCTTGTCTCTTTCCCCTATTTCCCCTCTCCTGTGCCTGTCACCTCTCTTCATTCGGTGTGTAGATTTCCCACTTTCACTCGCCTCTCTCTTTTCCCTCTCATTCCTGAAATCTCTCTTTTCCCTTGCCTGTCGCTTTTCCCTCTTTTGCCTTTTCTCCATGAACTCTTCCCTCTTTACCCTCAGCAGTCACTTTCCCCTGCTTTCCCTCAACTCCCTCTTTTCCACCTTTTCCCTCGCTTGTCTCTTTTCCCTGTTTCCCCTCGCCTGTCTCTCTCACCTCTGTTCTCTCGGCGTTCTTTTCCCCCGCTTTCACTCGCCTTCCTCTATTCCCTCCCTTTCCTCCACTCTCTCTTTTCCCTCTCTCTTCACTGTCCTGTCTCTTTTCCCTGGAACTTCTCTTTTCCCTCTTTTCCTCTGTTTGTCTCTTTCCCCTCTCCTGTGTCGGTCACCTCTCTTCATTCGGTGTGTAGATTTCCCACTTCCACTCGCCTCTCTCTTTTCCCTCTCATTCATCAACTCTCTCTCTCTTCACTCTCTCTTCCCTGTCCTGTCTCTTTTCCCTGGACACTCTCTTTTCCCTCTTTTCCCCTGCTTGTCTCTGTCCCCTCTTTACCCTCTCCTGTGTCGGTCACCTCTCTACACTCGCTGTGTAAATGTCCCACTTTCTCTCGCCTCTCTCTTTCCCCTCTCATTCATCAACTCTCTCTATCTTCACTCTCTCTTCCCTGTCCTGTGTGTTTTCCCTGGACACTCTCTTTTCCCTCTTTTCCCCGGCTTGTCTCTTTCCCCTATTTCCCCTCTCCTGTGCCTGTCACCTCTCTTCATTCGGTGTGTAGATTTCCCACTTTCACTCGCCTCTCTCTTTTCCCTCTCATTCCTGAAATCTCTCTTTTCCCTTGCCTGTCGCTTTTCCCTCTTTTGCCTTTTCTCCATGAACTCTTCCCTCTTTACCCTCAGCAGTCACTTTCCCCTGCTTTCCCTCAACTCCCTCTTTTCCACCTTTTCCCTCGCTTGTCTCTTTTCCCTGTTTCCCCTCGCCTGTCTCTCACCTCTGTTCTCTCGGCGTTCTTTTCCCCCGCTTTCACTCGCCTTCCTCTATTCCCTCCCTTTCCTCCACTCTCTCTTTTCCCTCTCTCTTCACTGTCCTGTCTCTTTTCCCTGGAACTTCTCTTTTCCCTCTTTTCCTCTGTTTGTCTCTTTCCCCTCTCCTGTGTCGGTCACCTCTCTTCATTCGGTGTGTAGATTTCCCACTTCCACTCGCCTCTCTCTTTTCCCTCTCATTCATCAACTCTCTCTCTCTTCACTCTCTCTTCCCTGTCCTGTCTCTTTTCCCTGGACACTCTCTTTTCCCTCTTTTCCCCTGCTTGTCTCTTTCCCCTATTTCCCCTCTCCTGTGTCGGTCACCTCTCTTCATTCGCTGTGTAGATTTCCCACTTTCACTCGCCTCTCTTTTTTCCCTCTCATTCATCCACTCTCTCTCTTCACTCTCTCTTCCCAGTCATGTCTCTTTTACCTGGAATTTCTCTTTTCCCTCTTTTCCCCTGCTTGTCTCTTTCCCCTCTTTCCCCTCTCCTGTGTCGGTCACCTCACTTCATTCGGTGTGTAGATTTCCCACTTTCACTCGCCTCTCTCTTTTCCGTCTCATTCATCAACTCTCTCTCTTCACTCTCTCCTCCCTGTCCTGTCTCTTTTCCCTGGACACTCTCTTTTCCCCGGCTTGTCTCTTTCCCCTCTTTCCCCTCTCCTGTGTCTGTCACCTCACTTCACTCGGTGTCTACTTTTCCCCGCTTTCACTCGCCTCTCTCTTTTCCCTCTCATTCATCAACTCTCTCTATCTTCACTCTCTCTTCCCTGTCCTGTGTGTTTTCCCTGGACACTCTCTTTTCCCTCTTTTCCCCGGCTTGTCTCTTTCCCCTATTTCCCCTCTCCTGTGTCGGTCACCTCTCTTCATTCGGTGTGTAAATGTCCCAAGTTCTCTCGCCTCTCTCTTTCCCCTCTCATTCATCAACTCTGTCTTTTCACTCTCTCTTCCCTGTCCTGTCTCTTTTCCCTGGAATTTCTCTTTTCCCTCTTTTCCTCTGTTTGTCTCTTTCCCCTCTTTCCCCTCTCCTGTGTCGGTCACCTCTCTTCATTCGGTGTGTAGATTTCCCACTTTCTCTCGCCTCTCTCTTTCCCCTCTCATTCATCAACTCTCTCTTTTCACTCTCTCTTCCCAGTCATGTCTCTTTTCCCTGGAATTTCTCTTTTCCCTCTTTTCCCCGGCTTGTCTCTTTCCCCTCTTTCCCCTCTCCTGTGTCTGTCACCTCTCTTCACTCGGTGTCTACTTTTCCCTGCTTTCACTCGCCTCTCTCTTTTCCCTCTCATTCAGCAACTCTCTCTCTTCACTCTCTCCTCCCTGTCCTGTCTCTTTTCCCTGGACACTCTCTTTTCCCCGGACACTCTCTTTTCCCCGGCTTGTCTCTTTCCCCTATTTCCCCTCTCCTGTGCCGGTCACCTCTCTTCATTCGGTGTGTAGATTTCCCACTTTCACTCGCCTCTCTCTTTTCCCTCTCGTTCCTGAAATCTCTCTTTTCCCTTGCCTGTCGCTTTTCCCTCTTTTGCCTTTTCTCCATGAACTCTTCCCTCTTTACCCTCAGCAGTCACTTTCCCCTGCTTTCCCTCAACTCCCTCTTTTCCACCTTTTCCCTCGCTTGTCTCTTTTCCCTGTTTCCCCTCGCCTGTCTCTCTCACCTCTGTTCTCTCGGCCTTCTTTTCCCCCGCTTTCACTCGCCTTCCTCTATTCCCTCCCTTTCCTCCACTCTCTCTTTTCCCTCTCTCTTCACTGTCCTGTCTCTTTTCCCTGCAACTTCTCTTTTCCCTCTTTTCCTCTGTTTGTCTCTTTCCCCTCTTTCCCCTCTCCTGTGTCGGTCACCTCTCTTCATTCGGTGTGTAGATTTCCCACTTCCACTCGCCTCTCTCTTTTCCCTCTCATTCATCAACTCTCTCTCTCTTCACTCTCTCTTCCCTGTCCTGTCTCTTTTCCCTGGACACTCTCTTTTCCCTCTTTTCCCCTGCTTGTCTCTGTCCCCTCTTTACCCTCTCCTGTGTCTGTCACCTCTCTTCACTCGGTGTCTACTTTTCCCTGCTTTCACTCGCCTCTCTCTTTCCCCTCTCATTCATCAACTCTCTCTCTTCACTCTCTCCTCCCTGTCCTGTCTCTTTTCCCTGGACACTCTCTTTTCCCTGGACACTCTCTTTTCCCTCTTTTCCCCTGCTTGTCTCTGTCCCCTCTTTCCCCTCTCCCGTGTCGGTCACCTCTCTTCATTCGGTGTGTAAATGTCCCACGTTCTCTCGCCTCTCTCTTTCCCCTCTCATTCATCAACTCTGTCTTTTCACTCTCTCTTCCCTGTCCTGTCTCTTTTCCCTGGAATTTCTCTTTTCCCTCTTTTCCTCTGTTTGTCTCTTTCCCCTCTTTCCCCTCTCCTGTGTCGGTCACCTCTCTTCATTCGGTGTGTAGATTTCCCACTTTCTCTCGCCTCTCTCTTTCCCCTCTCATTCATCAACTCTCTCTTTTCACTCTCTCTTCCCAATCATGTCTCTTTTCCCTGGAATTTCTCTTTTCCCTCTTTTCCCCGGCTTGTCTCTTTCCCCTCTTTCCCCTCTCCTGTGTCTGTCACCTCTCTTCACTCGGTGTCTACTTTTCCCTGCTTTCACTCGCCTCTCTCTTTTCCCTCTCATTCAGCAACTCTCTCTCTTCACTCTCTCCTCCCTGTCCTGTCTCTTTTCCCTGGACACTCTCTTTTCCCCGGACACTCTCTTTTCCCCGGCTTGTCTCTTTCCCCTATTTCCCCTCTCCTGTGCCGGTCACCTCTCTTCATTCGGTGTGTAGATTTCCCACTTTCACTCGCCTCTCTCTTTTCCCTCTCGTTCCTGAAATCTCTCTTTTCCCTTGCCTGTCGCTTTTCCCTCTTTTGCCTTTTCTCCATGAACTCTTCCCTCTTTACCCTCAGCAGTCACTTTCCCCTGCTTTCCCTCAACTCCCTCTTTTCCACCTTTTCCCTCGCTTGTCTCTTTTCCCTGTTTCCCCTCGCCTGTCTCTCTCACCTCTGTTCTCTCGGCCTTCTTTTCCCCCGATTTCACTCGCCTTCCTCTATTCCCTCCCTTTCCTCCACTCTCTCTTTTCCCTCTCTCTTCACTGTCCTGTCTCTTTTCCCTGCAACTTCTCTTTTCCCTCTTTTCCTCTGTTTGTCTCTTTCCCCTCTTTCCCCTCTCCTGTGTCGGTCACCTCTCTTCATTCGGTGTGTAGATTTCCCACTTCCACTCGCCTCTCTCTTTTCCCTCTCATTCATCAACTCTCTCTCTCTTCACTCTCTCTTCCCTGTCCTGTCTCTTTTCCCTGGACACTCTCTTTTCCCTCTTTTCCCCTGCTTGTCTCTGTCCCCTCTTTACCCTCTCCTGTGTCGGTCACCTCTCTTCACTCGCTGTGTAAATGTCCCACTTTCTCTCGCCTCTCTCTTTCCCCTCTCATTCATCAACTCTCTCTTTTCACTCTCTCTTCCCAGTCATGTCTCTTTTCTCTGGACACTCTCTTTTCCCCGGACACTCTCTTTTCCCCGGCTTGTCTCTTTCCCCTCTTTCCCCTCTCCTGTGTCTGTCACCTCTCTTCACTCGGTGTCTACTTTTCCCTGCTTTCACTCGCCTCTCTCTTTCCCCTCTCATTCATCAACTCTCTCTCTTCACTCTCTCCTCCCTGTCCTGTCTCTTTTCCCTGGACACTCTCTTTTCCCTGGACACTCTCTTTTCCCTCTTTTCCCCTGCTTGTCTCTGTCCCCTCTTTCCCCTCTCCTGTGTCGGTCACCTCTCTTCATTCGGTGTGTAAATGTCCCACGTTCTCTCGCCTCTCTCTTTCCCCTCTCATTCATCAACTCTGTCTTTTCACTCTCTCTTCCCTGTCCTGTCTCTTCTCCCTGGAATTTCTCTTTTCCCTCTTTTCCTCTGTTTGTCTCTTTCCCCTCTTTCCCCTCTCCTGTGTCGGTCACCTCTCTTCATTCGGTGTGTAGATTTCCCACTTTCTCTCGCCTCTCTCTTTCCCCTCTCATTCATCAACTCTCTCTCTTCACTCTCTCCTCCCTGTCCTGTCTCTTTTCCCTGGACACTCTCTTTTCCCCGGACACTCTCTTTTCCTCGGCTTGTCTCTTTCCCCTCTTTCCCCTCTCCTGTGTCGGTCACCTCTCTTCACTCGGTGTGTAGATTTCCCACTTTCACTCGCCTCTCTCTTTTCCCTCTCATTCATCAACTCTCTCTATCTTCACTCTCTCTTCCCTGTCCTGTGTTTTTTCCCTGGACACTCTCTTTTCCCTCATTTCCCCTGCTTGTCTCTTTCCCCTATTTCCCCTCTCCTGTGTCGGTCACCACTCTTCATTCGCTGTGTAGATTTCCCACTTCCACTCGCCTCTCTCTTTTCCCTCTCATTCATCAACTCTCTCTCTCTTCACTCTCTCTTCCCTGTCCTGTCTCTTTTCCCTGGACACTCTCTTTTCCCTCTTTTCCCCTGCTTGTCTCTGTCCCCTCTTTACCCTCTCCTGTGTCTGTCACCTCTCTTCACTCGGTGTCTACTTTTCCCTGCTTTCACTCGCCTCTCTCTTTCCCCTCTCATTCATCAACTCTCTCTCTTCACTCTCTCCTCCCTGTCCTGTCTCTTTTCCCTGGACACTCTCTTTTCCCTGGACACTCTCTTTTCCCTCTTTTCCCCTGCTTGTCTCTGTCCCCTCTTTCCCCTCTCCCGTGTCGGTCACCTCTCTTCATTCGGTGTGTAAATGTCCCACGTTCTCTCGCCTCTCTCTTTCCCCTCTCATTCATCAACTCTGTCTTTTCACTCTCTCTTCCCTGTCCTGTCTCTTTTCCCTGGAATTTCTCTTTTCCCTCTTTTCCTCTGTTTGTCTCTTTCCCCTCTTTCCCCTCTCCTGTGTCGGTCACCTCTCTTCATTCGGTGTGTAGATTTCCCACTTTCTCTCGCCTCTCTCTTTCCCCTCTCATTCATCAACTCTCTCTTTTCACTCTCTCTTCCCAGTCATGTCTCTTTTCCCTGGAATTTCTCTTTTCCCTCTTTTCCCCGGCTTGTCTCTTTCCCCTCTTTCCCCTCTCCTGTGTCTGTCACCTCTCTTCACTCGGTGTCTACTTTTCCCCCGCTTTCACTCGCCTTCCTCTATTCCCTCCCTTTCCTCCACTCTCTCTCTTCACTCTCTCTTCCCTGTCCTGTCTCTTTTCCCTGGACACTCTCTTTTCCCTCTTTTCCCCTGCTTGTCTCTGTCCCCTCTTTCCCCTCTCCTGTGTCGGTCACCTCTCTTCACTCGCTGTGTAAATGTCCCACTTTCTCTCGCCTCTCTCTTTCCCCTCTCATTCATCAACTCTCTCTTTTCACTCTCTCTTCCCAGTCATGTCTCTTTTCTCTGGACACTCTCTTTTCCCCGGACACTCTCTTTTCCCCGGCTTGTCTCTTTCCCCTCTTTACCCTCTCCTGTGTCTGTCACCTCTCTTCACTCGGTGTCTACTTTTCCCTGCTTTCACTCGCCTCTCTCTTTCCCCTCTCATTCATCAACTCTCTCTTTTCACTCTCTCTTCCCAGTCATGTCTCTTTTCCCTGGAATTTCTCTTTTCCCTCTTTTCCCCGGCTTGTCTCTTTCCCCTCTTTCCCCTCTCCTGTGTCTGTCACCTCTCTTCACTCGGTGTCTACTTTTCCCTGCTTTCACTCGCCTCTCTCTTTCCCCTCTCATTCATCAACTCTCTCTTTTCACTCTCTCTTCCCAGTCATGTCTCTTTTCCCTGGAATTTCTCTTTTCCCTCTTTTCCCCTGCTTGTCTCTTTCCCTTCTCCTGTGTCTGTCACCTCACTTCATTCGGTGTGTAGATTTCCCACTTTCACTCGCCTCTCTCTTTTCCGTCTCATTCATCAACTCTCTCTCTTCACTCTCTCCTCCCTGTCCTGTCTCTTTTCCCTGGGCTCTCTCTTTTCCCCGGCTTGTCTCTTTCCCCTCTTTCCCCTCTCCTGTGTCTGTCACCTCACTTCACTCGGTGTCTACTTTTCCCCGCTTTCACTCGCCTCTCTCTTTTCCCTCTCATTCATCAACTCTCTCTATCTTCACTCTCTCTTCCCTGTCCTGTGTGTTTTCCCTGGACACTCTCTTTTCCCTCTTTTCCCCGGCTTGTCTCTTTCCCCTATTTCCCCTCTCCTGTGCCTGTCACCTCTCTTCATTCCGTGTGTAGATTTCCCATTTTCACTCGCCTCTCTCTTTTCCCTCTCATTCCTGAAATCTCTCTTTTCCCTTGCCTGTCGCTTTTCCCTCTTTTGCCTTTTCTCCATGAACTCTTCCCACTTTACCCTCAGCAGTCACTTTCCCCTGCTTTCCCTCAACTCCCTCTTTTCCACCTTTTCCCTCGCTTGTCTCTTTTCCCTGTTTCCCCTCGCCTGTCTCTCTCACCTCTGTTCTCTCGGCGTTCTTTTCCCCCGCTTTCACTCGCCTTCCTCTATTCCCTCCCTTTCCTCCACTCTCTCTTTTCCCTCTCTCTTCACTGTCCTGTCTCTTTTCCCTGGAACTTCTCTTTTCCCTCTTTTCCTCTGTTTGTCTCTTTCCCCTCTTTCCCCTCTCCTGTGTCGGTCACCTCTCTTCATTCGGTGTGTAGATTTCCCACTTCCACTCGCCTCTCTCTTTTCCCTCTCATTCATCAACTCTCTCTCTCTTCACTCTCTCTTCCCTGTCCTGTCTCTTTTCCCTGGACACTCTCTTTTCCCTCTTTTCCCCTGCTTGTCTCTGTCCCCTCTTTCCCCTCTCCTGTGTCGGTCACCTCTCTTCACTCGCTGTGTAAATGTACCACTTTCTCTCGCCTCTCTCTTTCCCCTCTCATTCATCAACTCTCTCTTTTCACTCTCTCTTCCCAGTCATGTCTCTTTTCTCTGGACACTCTCTTTTCCCCGGACACTCTCTTTTCCCCGGCTTGTCTCTTTCCCCTCTTTCCCCTCTCCTGTGTCTGTCACCTCTCTTCACTCGGTGTCTACTTTTCCCCGCTTTCACTCGCCTCTCTCTTTCCCCTCTCATTCATCAACTCTCTCTCTTCACTCTCTCCTCCCTGTCATGTCTCTTTTCCCTGGACACTCTCTTTTCCCCGGACACTCTCTTTTCCTCGGCTTGTCTCTTTCCCCTCTTTCCCCTCTCCTGTGTCGGTCACCTCTCTTCACTCGGTGTGTAGATTTCCCACTTTCACTCGCCTCTCTCTTTTCCCTCTCATTCATCAACTCTCTCTATCTTCACTCTCTCTTCCCTGTCCTGTGTCTTTTCCCTGGACACTCTCTTTTCCCTCATTTCCCCTGCTTGTCTCTTTCCCCTATTTCCCCTCTCCTGTGTCGGTCACCACTCTTCATTCGCTGTGTAGATTTCCCACTTTCACTCGCCTCTCTTTTTTCCCTCTCATTCATCCACTCTCTCTCTTCACTCTCTCTTCCCAGTCATGTCTCTTTTACCTGGAATTTCTCTTTTCCCTCTTTTCCCCTGCTTGTCTCTTTCCCCTCTTTCCCCTCTCCTGTGTCTGTCACCTCACTTCATTCGGTGTGTAGATTTCCCACTTTCACTCGCCTCTCTCTTTTCCGTCTCATTCATCAACTCTCTCTCTTCACTCTCTCCTCCCTGTCCTGTCTCTTTTCCCTGGACACTCTCTTTTCCCCGGCTTGTCTCTTTCCCCTCTTTCCCCTCTCCTGTGTCTGTCACCTCACTTCATTCGGTGTGTAGATTTCCCACGTTCACTCGCCTCTCTCTTTTCCGTCTCATTCATCAACTCTCTCTCTCTTCACTCTCTCTTCCCTGTCCTGTCTCTTTTCCCTGGACACTCTCTTTTCCCTCTTTTCCCCTGCTTGTCTCTGTCCCCTCTTTCCCCTCTCCTGTGTCGGTCACCTCTCTTCACTCGCTGTGTAAATGTCCCACTTTCTCTCGCCTCTCTCTTTCCCCTCTCATTCATCAACTCTCTCTCTTCACTCTCTCCTCCCTGTCCTGTCTCTTTTCCCTGGACACTCTCTTTTCCCCGGACACTCTCTTTTCCTCGGCTTGTCTCTTTCCCCTCTTTCCCCTCTCCTGTGTCGGTCACCTCTCTTCACTCGGTGTGTAGATTTCCCACTTTCACTCGCCTCTCTCTTTTCCCTCTCATTCATCAACTCTCTCTATCTTCACTCTCTCTTCCCTGTCCTGTGTCTTTTCCCTGGACACTCTCTTTTCCCTCATTTCCCCTGCTTGTCTCTTTCCCCTATTTCCCCTCTCCTGTGTCGGTCACCACTCTTCATTCGCTGTGTAGATTTCCCACTTTCACTCGCCTCTCTTTTTTCCCTCTCATTCATCCACTCTCTCTCTTCACTCTCTCTTCCCAGTCATGTCTCTTTTACCTGGAATTTCTCTTTTCCCTCTTTTCCCCTGCTTGTCTCTTTCCCCTCTTTCCCCTCTCCTGTGTCTGTCACCTCACTTCATTCGGTGTGTAGATTTCCCACTTTCACTCGCCTCTCTCTTTTCCGTCTCATTCATCAACTCTCTCTCTTCACTCTCTCCTCCCTGTCCTGTCTCTTTTCCCTGGACACTCTCTTTTCCCCGGCTTGTCTCTTTCCCCTCTATCCCCTCTCATGTGTCTGTCACCTCACTCCACTCGGTGTCTAATTTTCCCCGCTTTCACTCGCCTCTCTCTTTTCCCTCTCATTCATCAACTCTCTCTATCTTCACTCTCTCTTCCCTGTCCTGTGTGTTTTCCCTGGACACTCTCTTTTCCCTCTTTTCCCCGGCTTGTCTCTTTCCCCTATTTCCCCTCTCCTGTGTCTGTCACCTCTCTTCACTCGGTGTCTACTTTTCCCTGCTTTCACTCGCCTCTCTCTTTCCCCTCTCATTCATCAACTCTCTCTTTTCACTCTCTCTTCCCAGTCATGTCTCTTTTCCCTGGAATTTCTCTTTTCCCTCTTTCCCCCGGCTTGTCTCTTTCCCCTCTTTCCCCTCTCCTGTGTCTGTCACCTCTCTTCACTCGGTGTCTACTTTTCCCCGCTTTCACTCGCCTCTCTCTTTCCCCTCTCATTCATCAACTCTCTCTCTTCACTCTCTCCTCCCTGTCCTGTCTCTTTTCCCTGGACACTCTCTTTTCCCCGGACACTCTCTTTTCCTCGGCTTGTCTCTTTCCCCTCTTTCCCCTCTCCTGTGTCGGTCACCACTCTTCATTCGCTGTGTAGATTTCCCGCTTTCACTCGCCTCTCTCTTTTCCCTCTCATTCATCAACTCTCTCTATCTTCACTCTCTCTTCCCTGTCCTGTGTGTTTTCCCTGGACACTCTCTTTTCCCTCGTTTCCCCGGCTTGTCTCTTTCCCCTATTTCCCCTCTCCTGTGCCTGTCACCTCTCTTCATTCGGTGTGTAGATTTCCCACTTTCACTCGCCTCTCTCTTTTCCCTCTCATTCCTGAAATCTCTCTTTTCCCTTGCCTGTCGCTTTTCCCTCTTTTGCCTTTTCTCCATGAACTCTTCCCTCTTCACCCTCAGCAGTCACTTTCCCCTGCTTTCCCTCAACTCCCTCTTTTCCACCTTTTCCCTCGCTTGTCTCTTTTCCCTGTTTCCCCTCGCCTGTCTCTCTCACCTCTGTTCTCTCGGCGTTCTTTTCCCCCGCTTTCACTCGCCTTCCTCTATTCCCTCCCTTTCCTCCACTCTCTCTCTTCACTCTCTCTTCCCTGTCCTGTCTCTTTTCCCTGGACACTCTCTTTTCCCTCTTTTCCCCTGCTTGTCTCTGTCCCCTCTTTCCCCTCTCCTGTGTCGGTCACCTCTCTTCACTCGCTGTGTAAATGTCCCACTTTCTCTCGCCTCTCTCTTTCCCCTCTCATTCATCAACTCTCTCTTTTCACTCTCTCTTCCCAGTCATGTCGCTTTTCTCTGGACACTCTCTTTTCCCCGGACACTCTCTTTTCCCCGGCTTGTCTCTTTCCCCTCTTTCCCCTCTCCTGTGTCTGTCACCTCTCTTCACTCGGTGTCTACTTTCCCTGCTTTCACTCGCCTCTCTCTTTCCCCTCTCATTCATCAACTCTCTCTCTTCACTCTCTCCTCCCTGTCATGTCTCTTTTCCCTGGAATTTCTCTTTTCCCTCTTTTCCCCGGCTTGTCTCTTTCCCCTCTTTCCCCTCTCCTGTGTCTGTCACCTCTCTTCACTCGGTGTCTACTTTTCCCCGCTTTCACTCGCCTCTCTCTTTCCCCTCTCATTCATCAACTCTCTCTCTTCACTCTCTCCTCCCTGTCCTGTCTCTTTTCCCTGGACACTCTCTTTTCCCCGGACACTCTCTTTTCCTCGGCTTGTCTCTTTCCCCTCTTTCCCCTCTCCTGTGTCGGTCACCTCTCTTCACTCGGTGTCTACTTTTCCCCGCTTTCACTCGCCTCTCTCTTTTCCCTCTCATTCATCAACTCTCTCTATCTTCACTCTCTCTTCCCTGTCCTGTGTGTTTTCCCTGGACACTCTCTTTTCCCTCTTTTCCCCGGCTTGTCTCTTTCCCCTATTTCCCCTCTCCTGTGCCTGTCACCTCTCTTCATTCGCTGTGTAGATTTCCCACTTTCACTCGCCTCTCTCTTTTCCCTCTCATTCCTGAAATCTTTCTTTTCCCTTGCCTGTCGCTTTTCCCTCTTTTGCCTTTTCTCCATGAACTCTTCCCTCTTTACCCTCAGCAGTCACTTTCCCCTGCTTTCCCTCAACTCCCTCTTTTCCACCTTTTCCCTCGCTTGTCTCTTTTCCCTGTTTCCCCTCGCCTGTCTCTCTCACCTCTGTTCTCTCGGCGTTCTTTTCCCCCGCTTTCACTCGCCTCTCTCTTTTCCCTCTCATTCATCAAATCTCTCTCTTCACTCTCTCTTCCCTGTCCTGTCTCTTTTCCCTGGACACTCTCTTTTCCCTCTTTTCCCCTGCTTGTCTCTGTCCCCTCTTTCCCCTCTCCTGTGTCGGTCACCTCTCTTCACTCGCTGTGTAAATGTCCCACTTTCTCTCGCCTCTCTCTTTCCCCTCTCATTCATCAACTCTCTCTTTTCACTCTCTCTTCCCAGTCATGTCTCTTTTCTCTGGACACTCTCTTTTCCCCGGACACTCTCTTTTCCCCGGCTTGTCTCTTTCCCCTCTTTCCCCTCTCCTGTGTCTGTCACCTCTCTTCACTCGGTGTCTACTTTTCCCTGCTTTCACTCGCCTCTCTCTTTCCCCTCTCATTCATCAACTCTCTCTTTTCACTCTCTCTTCCCAGTCATGTCTCTTTTCCCTGGAATTTCTCTTTTCCCTCTTTTCCCCGGCTTGTCTCTTTCCCCTCTTTCCCCTCTCCTGTGTCTGTCACCTCTCTTCACTCGGTGTCTACTTTTCCCTGCTTTCACTCGCCTCTCTCTTTCCCCTCTCATTCATCAACTCTCTCTTTTCACTCTCTCTTCCCAGTCATGTCTCTTTTCCCTGGAATTTCTCTTTTCCCTCTTTTCCCCTGCTTGTCTCTTTCCCTTCTCCTGTGTCTGTCACCTCACTTCATTCGGTGTGTAGATTTCCCACTTTCACTCGCCTCTCTCTTTTCCGTCTCATTCATCAACTCTCTCTCTTCACTCTCTCCTCCCTGTCCTGTCTCTTTTCCCTGGGCTCTCTCTTTTCCCCGGCTTGTCTCTTTCCCCTCTTTCCCCTCTCCTGTGTCTGTCACCTCACTTCACTCGGTGTCTACTTTTCCCCGCTTTCACTCGCCTCTCTCTTTTCCCTCTCATTCATCAACTCTCTCTATCTTCACTCTCTCTTCCCTGTCCTGTGTGTTTTCCCTGGACACTCTCTTTTCCCTCTTTTCCCCGGCTTGTCTCTTTCCCCTATTTCCCCTCTCCTGTGCCTGTCACCTCTCTTCATTCGGTGTGTAGATTTCCCATTTTCACTCGCCTCTCTCTTTTCCCTCTCATTCCTGAAATCTCTCTTTTCCCTTGCCTGTCGCTTTTCCCTCTTTTGCCTTTTCTCCATGAACTCTTCCCACTTTACCCTCAGCAGTCACTTTCCCCTGCTTTCCCTCAACTCCCTCTTTTCCACCTTTTCCCTCGCTTGTCTCTTTTCCCTGTTTCCCCTCGCCTGTCTCTCTCACCTCTGTTCTCTCGGCGTTCTTTTCCCCCGCTTTCACTCGCCTCTCTCTTTTCCCTCTCATTCATCAAATCTCTCTCTTCACTCTCTCTTCCCTGTCCTGTCTCTTTTCCCTGGACACTCTCTTTTCCCTCTTTTCCCCTGCTTGTCTCTGTCCCCTCTTTCCCCTCTCCTGTGTCGGTCACCTCTCTTCACTCGCTGTGTAAATGTCCCACTTTCTCTCGCCTCTCTCTTTCCCCTCTCATTCATCAACTCTCTCTTTTCACTCTCTCTTCCCAGTCATGTCTCTTTTCTCTGGACACTCTCTTTTCCCCGGACACTCTCTTTTCCCCGGCTTGTCTCTTTCCCCTCTTTCCCCTCTCCTGTGTCTGTCACCTCTCTTCACTCGGTGTCTACTTTTCCCTGCTTTCACTCGCCTCTCTCTTTCCCCTCTCATTCATCAACTCTCTCTTTTCACTCTCTCTTCCCAGTCATGTCTCTTTTCCCTGGAATTTCTCTTTTCCCTCTTTTCCCCGGCTTGTCTCTTTCCCCTCTTTCCCCTCTCCTGTGTCTGTCACCTCTCTTCACTCGGTGTCTACTTTTCCCTGCTTTCACTCGCCTCTCTCTTTCCCCTCTCATTCATCAACTCTCTCTTTTCACTCTCTCTTCCCAGTCATGTCTCTTTTCCCTGGAATTTCTCTTTTCCCTCTTTTCCCCTGCTTGTCTCTTTCCCTTCTCCTGTGTCTGTCACCTCACTTCATTCGGTGTGTAGATTTCCCACTTTCACTCGCCTCTCTCTTTTCCGTCTCATTCATCAACTCTCTCTCTTCACTCTCTCCTCCCTGTCCTGTCTCTTTTCCCTGGGCACTCTCTTTTCCCCGGCTTGTCTCTTTCCCCTCTTTCCCCTCTCCTGTGTCTGTCACCTCACTTCACTCGGTGTCTACTTTTCCCCGCTTTCACTCGCCTCTCTCTTTTCCCTCTCATTCATCAACTCTCTCTATCTTCACTCTCTCTTCCCTGTCCTGTGTGTTTTCCCTGGACACTCTCTTTTCCCTCTTTTCCCCGGCTTGTCTCTTTCCCCTATTTCCCCTCTCCTGTGCCTGTCACCTCTCTTCATTCGGTGTGTAGATTTCCCATTTTCACTCGCCTCTCTCTTTTCCCTCTCATTCCTGAAATCTCTCTTTTCCCTTGCCTGTCGCTTTTCCCTCTTTTGCCTTTTCTCCATGAACTCTTCCCACTTTACCCTCAGCAGTCACTTTCCCCTGCTTTCCCTCAACTCCCTCTTTTCCACCTTTTCCCTCGCTTGTCTCTTTTCCCTGTTTCCCCTCGCCTGTCTCTCTCACCTCTGTTCTCTCGGCCTTCTTTTCCCCCGCTTTCACTCGCCTTCCTCTATTCCCTCCCTTTCCTCCACTCTCTCTTTTCCCTCTCTCTTCACTGTCCTGTCTCTTTTCCCTGGAACTTCTCTTTTCCCTCTTTTCCTCTGTTTGTCTCTTTCCCCTCTTTCCCCTCTCCTGTGTCGGTCACCTCTCTTCATTCGGTGTGTAGATTTCCCACTTCCACTCGCCTCTCTCTTTTCCCTCTCATTCATCAACTCTCTCTCTCTTCACTCTCTCTTCCCTGTCCTGTCTCTTTTCCCTGGACACTCTCTTTTCCCTCTTTTCCCCTGCTTGTCTCTGTCCCCTTTTTACCCTCTCCTGTGTCGGTCACCTCTCTTCACTCGCTGTGTAAATGTACCACTTTCTCTCGCCTCTCTCTTTCCCCTCTCATTCATCAACTCTCTCTTTTCACTCTCTCTTCCCAGTCATGTCTCTTTTCTCTGGACACTCTCTTTTCCCCGGACACTCTCTTTTCCCCGGCTTGTCTCTTTCCCCTCTTTCCCCTCTCCTGTGTCTGTCACCTCTCTTCACTCGGTGTCTACTTTTCCCCGCTTTCACTCGCCTCTCTCTTTCCCCTCTCATTCATCAACTCTCTCTCTTCACTCTCTCCTCCCTGTCATGTCTCTTTTCCCTGGACACTCTCTTTTCCCCGGACACTCTCTTTTCCTCGGCTTGTCTCTTTCCCCTCTTTCCCCTCTCCTGTGTCGGTCACCTCTCTTCACTCGGTGTGTAGATTTCCCACTTTCACTCGCCTCTCTCTTTTCCCTCTCATTCATCAACTCTCTCTATCTTCACTCTCTCTTCCCTGTCCTGTGTCTTTTCCCTGGACACTCTCTTTTCCCTCATTTCCCCTGCTTGTCTCTTTCCCCTATTTCCCCTCTCCTGTGTCGGTCACCACTCTTCATTCGCTGTGTAGATTTCCCACTTTCACTCGCCTCTCTTTTTTCCCTCTCATTCATCCACTCTCTCTCTTCACTCTCTCTTCCCAGTCATGTCTCTTTTACCTGGAATTTCTCTTTTCCCTCTTTTCCCCTGCTTGTCTCTTTCCCCTCTTTCCCCTCTCCTGTGTCTGTCACCTCACTTCATTCGGTGTGTAGATTTCCCACTTTCACTCGCCTCTCTCTTTTCCGTCTCATTCATCAACTCTCTCTCTTCACTCTCTCCTCCCTGTCCTGTCTCTTTTCCCTGGACACTCTCTTTTCCCCGGCTTGTCTCTTTCCCCTCTTTCCCCTCTCATGTGTCTGTCACCTCACTTCACTCGGTGTCTAATTTTCCCCGCTTTCACTCGCCTCTCTCTTTTCCCTCTCATTCATCAACTCTCTCTATCTTCACTCTCTCTTCCCTGTCCTGTGTGTTTTCCCTGGACACTCTCTTTTCCCTCTTTTCCCCGGCTTGTCTCTTTCCCCTATTTCCCCTCTCCTGTGTCTGTCACCTCTCTTCACTCGGTGTCTACTTTTCCCTGCTTTCACTCGCCTCTCTCTTTCCCCTCTCATTCATCAACTCTCTCTCTTCACTCTCTCCTCCCTGTCCTGTCTCTTTTCCCTGGACACTCTCTTTTCCCCGGACACTCTCTTTTCCTCGGCTTGTCTCTTTCCCCTCTTTCCCCTCTCCTGTGTCGGTCACCTCTCTTCACTCGGTGTGTAGATTTCCCACTTTCACTCGCCTCTCTCTTTTCCCTCTCATTCATCAACTCTCTCTATCTTCACTCTCTCTTCCCTGTCCTGTGTCTTTTCCCTGGACACTCTCTTTTCCCTCATTTCCCCTGCTTGTCTCTTTCCCCTATTTCCCCTCTCCTGTGTCGGTCACCACTCTTCATTCGCTGTGTAGATTTCCCGCTTTCACTCGCCTCTCTCTTTTCCCTCTCATTCATCAACTCTCTCTATCTTCACTCTCTCTTCCCTGTCCTGTGTGTTTTCCCTGGACACTCTCTTTTCCCTCTTTTCCCCGGCTTGTCTCTTTCCCCTATTTCCCCTCTCCTGTGCCTGTCACCTCTCTTCATTCGGTGTGTAGATTTCCCACTTTCACTCGCCTCTCTCTTTTCCCTCTCATTCCTGAAATCTTTCTTTTCCCTTGCCTGTCGCTTTTCCCTCTTTTGCCTTTTCTCCATGAACTCTTCCCTCTTTACCCTCAGCAGTCACTTTCCCCTGCTTTCCCTCAACTCCCTCTTTTCCACCTTTTCCCTCGCTTGTCTCTTTTCCCTGTTTCCCCTCGCCTGTCTCTCTCACCTCTGTTCTCTCGGCGTTCTTTTCCCCTGCTTTCACTCGCCTCTCTCTTTTCCCTCTCATTCATCAACTCTCTCTTTTCCCTCTCTCTTCACTGTCCTGTCTCTTTTCCCTTGACACTCTCTTTTCCCTCTTTTCCCCTGCTTGTCTCTGTCCCCTCTTTCCCCTCTCCTGTGTCGGTCACCTCTCTTCATTCGGTGTGTAGATTTCCCACTTCCACTCGCCTCTCTCTTTTCCCTCTCATTCATCAAATCTCTCTCTTCACTCTCTCTTCCCTGTCCTGTCTCTTTTCCCTGGACACTCTCTTTTCCCTCATTTCCCCTGCTTGTCTCTTTCCCCTCTTTCCCCTCTCCTGTGTCGGTCACCACTCTTCATTCGCTGTGTAGATTTCCCACTTTCACTCGCCTCTCTTTTTTCCCTCTCATTCATCCACTCTCTCTTTTCACTCTCTCTTCCCAGTCATGTCTCTTTTACCTGGAATTTCTCTTTTCCCTCTTTTCCCCTGCTTGTCTCTTTCCCCTCTCCTGTGTCTGTCACCTCACTTCATTCGGTGTGTAGATTTCCCACTTTCACTCGCCTCTCTCTTTTCCGTCTCATTCATCAACTCTCTCTCTTCACTCTCTCCTCCCTGTCCTGTCTCTTTTCCCTGGACACTCTCTTTTCCCCGGCTTGTCTCTTTCCCCTCTTTCCCCTCTCCTGTGTCTGTCACCTCACTTCACTCGGTGTCTACTTTTCCCCGCTTTCACTCGCCTCTCTCTTTTCCCTCTCATTCATCAACTCTCTCTATCTTCACTCTCTCTTCCCTGTCCTGTGTGTTTTCCCTGGACACTCTCTTTTCCCTCTTTTCCCCGGCTTGTCTCTTTCCCCTATTTCCCCTCTCCTGTGCCTGTCACCTCTCTTCATTCGGTGTGTAGATTTCCCATTTTCACTCGCCTCTCTCTTTTCCCTCTCATTCCTGAAATCTCTCTTTTCCCTTGCCTGTCGCTTTTCCCTCTTTTGCCTTTTCTCCATGAACTCTTCCCTCTTCACCCTCAGCAGTCACTTTCCCCTGCTTTCCCTCAACTCCCTCTTTTCCACCTTTTCCCTCGCTTGTCTCTTTTCCCTGTTTCCCCTCGCCTGTCTCTCTCACCTCTGTTCTCTCGGCGTTCTTTTCCCCCGCTTTCACTCGCCTTCCTCTATTCCCTCCCTTTCCTCCACTCTCTCTTTTCCCTCTCTCTTCACTGTCCTGTCTCTTTTCCCTGGAACTTCTCTTTTCCCTCTTTTCCTCTGTTTGTCTCTTTCCCCTCTCCTGTGTCGGTCACCTCTCTTCATTCGGTGTGTAGATTTCCCACTTCCACTCGCCTCTCTCTTTTCCCTCTCATTCATCAACTCTCTCTCTCTCACTCTCTCTTCCCTGTCCTGTCTCTTTTCCCTGGACACTCTCTTTTCCCTCTTTTCCCCTGCTTGTCTCTGTCCCCTCTTTACCCTCTCCTGTGTCTGTCACCTCTCTTCACTCGGTGTCTACTTTTCCTCGCTTTCACTCGCCTCTCTCTTTTCCCTCTCATTCATCAACTCTCTCTATCTTCACTCTCTCTTCCCTGTCCTGTGTGTTTTCCCTGGACACTCTCTTTTCCCCGGCTTGTCTCTTTCCCCTCTTTCCCCTCTCCTGTGTCTGTCACCTCACTTCACTCGGTGTCTACTTTTCCCCGCTTTCACTCGCCTCTCTCTTTTCCCTCTCATTCATCAACTCTCTCTATCTTCACTCTCTCTTCCCTGTCCTGTGTGTTTTCCCTGGACACTCTCTTTTCCCTCTTTTCCCCGGCTTGTCTCTTTCCCCTATTTCCCCTCTCCTGTGCCTGTCACCTCTCTTCATTCGGTGTGTAGATTTCCCACTTTCACTCGCCTCTCTCTTTTCCCTCTCATTCCTGAAATCTCTCTTTTCCCTTGCCTGTCGCTTTTCCCTCTTTTGCCTTTTCTCCATGAACTCTTCCCACTTTACCCTCAGCAGTCACTTTCCCCTGCTTTCCCTCAACTCCCTCTTTTCCACCTTTTCCCTCGCTTGTCTCTTTTCCCTGTTTCCCCTCGCCTGTCTCTCTCACCTCTGTTCTCTCGGCGTTCTTTTCCCCCGCTTTCACTCGCCTTCCTCTATTCCCTCCCTTTCCTCCACTCTCTCTTTTCCCTCTCTCTTCACTGTCCTGTCTCTTTTCCCTGGAACTTCTCTTTTCCCTCTTTTCCTCTGTTTGTCTCTTTCCCCTCTCCTGTGTCGGTCACCTCTCTTCATTCGGTGTGTAGATTTCCCACTTCCACTCGCCTCTCTCTTTTCCCTCTCATTCATCAACTCTCTCTCTTCACTCTCTCCTCCCTGTCCTGTCTCTTTTCCCTGGACACTCTCTTTTCCTCGGCTTGTCTCTTTCCCCTCTTTCCCCTCTCCTGTGTCGGTCACCTCTCTTCACTCGGTGTGTAGATTTCCCACTTTCACTCGCCTCTCTCTTTTCCCTCTCATTCATCAACTCTCTCTTTTCCCTCTCTCTTCCCTGTCCTGTCTCTTTTCCCTGGACACTCTCTTTTCCCTCATTTCCCCTGCTTGTCTCTTTCCCCTCTTTCCCCTCTCCTGTGTCGGTCACCTCTCTTCATTCGGTGTGTAGATTTCCCACTTCCACTCGCCTCTCTCTTTTCCCTCTCATTGGTCACCTCTCTTCATTCGGTGTGTAGATTTCCCACTTCCACTCGCCTCTCTCTTTTCCCTCTCATTCATCAACTCTCTCTTTTCCCTCTCTCTTCACTGTCCTGTCTCTTTTCCCTGGAACTTCTCTTTTCCCTCTTTTCCTCTGTTTGTCTCTTTCCCCTCTTTCCCCTCTCCTGTGTCGGTCACCTCTCTTCATTCGGTGTGTAGATTTCCCACTTTCACTCGCCTCTCTCTTTTCCGTCTCATTCATCAACTCTCTCTCTTCACTCTCTCCTCCCTGTCCTGTCTCTTTTCCCTGGGCTCTCTCTTTTCCCCGGCTTGTCTCTTTCCCCTATTTCCCCTCTCCTGTGCCTGTCACCTCTCTTCATTCGGTGTGTAGATTTCCCATTTTCACTCGCCTCTCTCTTTTCCCTCTCATTCCTGAAATCTCTCTTTTCCCTTGCCTGTCGCTTTTCCCTCTTTTGCCTTTTCTCCATGAACTCTTCCCACTTTACCCTCAGCAGTCACTTTCCCCTGCTTTCCCTCAACTCCCTCTTTTCCACCTTTTCCCTCGCTTGTCTCTTTTCCCTGTTTCCCCTCGCCTGTCTCTCTCACCTCTGTTCTCTCGGCGTTCTTTTCCCCCGCTTTCACTCGCCTTCCTCTATTCCCTCCCTTTCCTCCACTCTCTCTTTTCCCTCTCTCTTCACTGTCCTGTCTCTTTTCCCTGGAACTTCTCTTTTCCCTCTTTTCCTCTGTTTGTCTCTTTCCCCTCTTTCCCCTCTCCTGTGTCGGTCACCTCTCTTCATTCGGTGTGTAGATTTCCCACTTCCACTCGCCTCTCTCTTTTCCCTCTCATTCATCAACTCTCTCTCTCTTCACTCTCTCTTCCCTGTCCTGTCTCTTTTCCCTGGACACTCTCTTTTCCCTCTTTTCCCCTGCTTGTCTCTGTCCCCTCTTTACCCTCTCCTGTGTCGGTCACCTCTCTACACTCGCTGTGTAAATGTCCCACTTTCTCTCGCCTCTCTCTTTCCCCTCTCATTCATCAACTCTCTCTTTTCACTCTCTCTTCCCAGTCATGTCTCTTTTCTCTGGACACTCTCTTTTCCCCGGACACTCTCTTTTCCCCGGCTTGTCTCTTTCCCCTCTTTCCCCTCTCCTGTGTCTGTCACCTCTCTTCACTCGGTGTCTACTTTTCCCTGCTTTCACTCGCCTCTCTCTTTCCCCTCTCATTCATCAACTCTCTCTTTTCACTCTCTCTTCCCAGTCATGTCTCTTTTCCCTGGAATTTCTCTTTTCCCTCTTTTCCCCGGCTTGTCTCTTTCCCCTCTTTCCCCTCTCCTGTGTCTGTCACCTCTCTTCACTCGGTGTCTACTTTTCCCCGCTTTCACTCGCCTCTCTCTTTTCCCTCTCATTCATCAACTCTCTCTCTTCACTCTCTCCTCCCTGTCCTGTCTCTTTTCCCTGGACACTCTCTTTTCCCCGGCTTGTCTCTTTCCCCTCTTTCCCCTCTCCTGTGTCTGTCACCTCACTTCACTCGGTGTCTACTTTTCCCCGCTTTCACTCGCCTCTCTCTTTTCCCTCTCATTCATCAACTCTCTCTATCTTCACTCTCTCTTCCCTGTCCTGTGTGTTTTCCCTGGACACTCTCTTTTCCCTCTTTTCCCCGGCTTGTCTCTTTCCCCTATTTCCCCTCTCCTGTGCCTGTCACCTCTCTTCATTCGGTGTGTAGATTTCCCACTTTCACTCGCCTCTCTCTTTTCCCTCTCATTCCTGAAATCTCTCTTTTCCCTTGCCTGTCGCTTTTCCCTCTTTTGCCTTTTCTCCATGAACTCTTCCCTCTTTACCCTCAGCAGTCACTTTCCCCTGCTTTCCCTCAACTCCCTCTTTTCCACCTTTTCCCTCGCTTGTCTCTTTTCCCTGTTTCCCCTCGCCTGTCTCTCTCACCTCTGTTCTCTCGGCGTTCTTTTCCCCCGCTTTCACTCGCCTTCCTCTATTCCCTCCCTTTCCTCCACTCTCTCTTTTCCCTCTCTCTTCACTGTCCTGTCTCTTTTCCCTGGAACTTCTCTTTTCCCTCTTTTCCTCTGTTTGTCTCTTTCCCCTCTCCTGTGTCGGTCACCTCTCTTCATTCGGTGTGTAGATTTCCCACTTCCACTCGCCTCTCTCTTTTCCCTCTCATTCATCAACTCTCTCTCTCTTCACTCTCTCTTCCCTGTCCTGTCTCTTTTCCCTGGACACTCTCTTTTCCCTCTTTTCCCCTGCTTGTCTCTGTCCCCTCTTTACCCTCTCCTGTGTCGGTCACCTCTCTACACTCGCTGTGTAAATGTCCCACTTTCTCTCGCCTCTCTCTTTCCCCTCTCATTCATCAACTCTCTCTTTTCACTCTCTCTTCCCAGTCATGACTCTTTTCTCTGGACACTCTCTTTTCCCCGGACACTCTCTTTTCCCCGGCTTGTCTCTTTCCCCTCTTTCCCCTCTCCTGTGTCTGTCACCTCTCTTCACTCGGTGTCTACTTTTCCCTGCTTTCACTCGCCTCTCTCTTTCCCCTCTCATTCATCAACTCTCTCTTTTCACTCTCTCTTCCCAGTCATGTCTCTTTTCCCTGGAATTTCTCTTTTCCCTCTTTTCCCCGGCTTGTCTCTTTCCCCTCTTTCCCCTCTCCTGTGTCTGTCACCTCTCTTCACTCGGTGTCTACTTTTCCCCGCTTTCACTCGCCTCTCTCTTTTCCCTCTCATTCATCAACTCTCTCTCTTCACTCTCTCCTCCCTGTCCTGTCTCTTTTCCCTGGACACTCTCTTTTCCCCGGCTTGTCTCTTTCCCCTATTTCCCCTCTCCTGTGTCTGTCACCTCACTTCACTCGGTGTCTACTTTTCCCCGCTTTCACTCGCCTCTCTCTTTTCCCTCTCATTCATCAACTCTCTCTATCTTCACTCTCTCTTCCCTGTCCTGTGTGTTTTCCCTGGACACTCTCTTTTCCCTCGTTTCCCCGGCTTGTCTCTTTCCCCTATTTCCCCTCTCCTGTGCCTGTCACCTCTCTTCATTCGGTGTGTAGATTTCCCACTTTCACTCGCCTCTCTCTTTTCCCTCTCATTCCTGAAATCTCTCTTTTCCCTTGCCTGTCGCTTTTCCCTCTTTTGCCTTTTCTCCATGAACTCTTCCCTCTTCACCCTCAGCAGTCACTTTCCCCTGCTTTCCCTCAACTCCCTCTTTTCCACCTTTTCCCTCGCTTGTCTCTTTTCCCTGTTTCCCCTCGCCTGTCTCTCTCACCTCTGTTCTCTCGGCGTTCTTTTCCCCCGCTTTCACTCGCCTTCCTCTATTCCCTCCCTTTCCTCCACTCTCTCTTTTCCCTCTCTCTTCACTGTCCTGTCTCTTTTCCCTGGAACTTCTCTTTTCCCTCTTTTCCTCTGTTTGTCTCTTTCCCCTCTCCTGTGTCGGTCACCTCTCTTCATTCGGTGTGTAGATTTCCCACTTCCACTCGCCTCTCTCTTTTCCCTCTCATTCATCAACTCTCTCTCTCTTCACTCTCTCTTCCCTGTCCTGTCTCTTTTCCCTGGACACTCTCTTTTCCCTCTTTTCCCCTGCTTGTCTCTGTCCCCTCTTTCCCCTCTCCTGTGTCTGTCACCTCACTTCATTCGGTGTGTAGATTTCCCACTTTCACTCGCCTCTCTCTTTTCCGTCTCATTCATCAACTCTCTCTCTTCACTCTCTCCTCCCTGTCCTGTCTCTTTTCCCTGGACACTCTCTTTTCCTCGGCTTGTCTCTTTCCCCTCTTTCCCCTCTCCTGTGTCGGTCACCTCTCTTCACTCGGTGTGTAGATTTCCCACTTTCACTCGCCTCTCTCTTTTCCCTCTCATTCATCAACTCTCTCTTTTCCCTCTCTCTTCCCTGTCCTGTCTCTTTTCCCTGGACACTCTCTTTTCCCTCATTTCCCCTGCTTGTCTCTTTCCCCTCTTTCCCCTCTCCTGTGTCGGTCACCTCTCTTCATTCGGTGTGTAGATTTCCCACTTCCACTCGCCTCTCTCTTTTCCCTCTCATTGGTCACCTCTCTTCATTCGGTGTGTAGATTTCCCACTTCCACTCGCCTCTCTCTTTTCCCTCTCATTCATCAACTCTCTCTTTTCCCTCTCTCTTCACTGTCCTGTCTCTTTTCCCTGGAACTTCTCTTTTCCCTCTTTTCCTCTGTTTGTCTCTTTCCCCTCTTTCCCCTCTCCTGTGTCGGTCACCTCTCTTCATTCGGTGTGTAGATTTCCCACTTCCACTCGCCTCTCTCTTTTCCCTCTCATTCATCAACTCTCTCTCTCTTCACTCTCTCTTCCCTGTCCTGTCTCTTTTCCCTGGACACTCTCTTTTCCCTCTTTTCCCCTGCTTGTCTCTGTCCCCTTTTTACCCTCTCCTGTGTCGGTCACCTCTCTTCACTCGCTGTGTAAATGTCCCACTTTCTCTTGCCTCTCTCTTTCCCCTCTCATTCATCAACTCTCTCTTTTCACTCTCTCTTCCCAGTCATGTCTCTTTTCTCTGGACACTCTCTTTTCCCCGGACACTCTCTTTTCCCCGGCTTGTCTCTTTCCCCTCTTTCCCCTCTCCTGTGTCTGTCACCTCTCTTCACTCGGTGTCTACTTTTCCCCGCTTTCACTCGCCTCTCTCTTTCCCCTCTCATTCATCAACTCTCTCTCTTCACTCTCTCCTCCCTGTCCTGTCTCTTTTCCCTGGACACTCTCTTTTCCCCGGACACTCTCTTTTCCTCGGCTTGTCTCTTTCCCCTCTTTCCCCTCTCCTGTGTCGGTCACCTCTCTTCACTCGGTGTGTAGATTTCCCACTTTCACTTGCCTCTCTCTTTTCCCTCTCATTCATCAACTCTCTCTATCTTCACTCTCTCTTCCCTGTCCTGTCTCTTTTCCCTGGACACTCTCTTTTCCCTCATTTCCCCTGCTTGTCTCTTTCCCCTATTTCCCCTCTCCTGTGTCGGTCACCTCTCTTCATTCGCTGTGTAGATTTCCCACTTTCACTCGCCTCTCTTTTTTCCCTCTCATTCATCCACTCTCTCTCTTCACTCTCTCTTCCCAGTCATGTCTCTTTTACCTGGAATTTCTCTTTTCCCTCTTTTCCCCTGCTTGTCTCTTTCCCCTCTTTCCCCTCTCCTGTGTCTGTCACCTCACTTCATTCGGTGTGTAGATTTCCCACTTTCACTCGCCTCTCTCTTTTCCGTCTCATTCATCAACTCTCTCTCTTCACTCTCTCCTCCCTGTCCTGTCTCTTTTCCCTGGACACTCTCTTTTCCCCGGCTTGTCTCTTTCCCCTCTTTCCCCTCTCCTTGCCTGTCACCTCTCTTCATTCGGTGTGTAGATTTCCCACTTTCACTCGCCTCTCTCTTTTCCCTCTCATTCCTGAAATCTCTCTTTTCCCTTGCCTGTCGCTTTTCCCTCTTTTGCCTTTTCTCAATGAACTCTTCCCTCTTCACCCTCAGCAGTCACTTTCCCCTGCTTTCCCTCAACTCCCTCTTTTCCACCTTTTCCCTCGCTTGTCTCTTTTCCCTGTTTCCCCTCGCCTGTCTCTCTCACCTCTGTTCTCTCGGCGTTCTTTTCCCCCGCTTTCACTCGCCTTCCTCTATTCCGTCCCTTTCCTCCACTCTCTCTTTTCCCTCTCTCTTCACTGTCCTGTCTCTTTTCCCTGGAACTTCTCTTTTCCCTCTTTTCCTCTGTTTGTCTCTTTCCCCTCTTTCCCCTCTCCTGTGTCGGTCACCTCTCTTCATTCGGTGTGTAGATTTCCCACTTCCACTCGCCTCTCTCTTTTCCCTCTCATTCATCAACTCTCTCTATCTTCACTCTCTCTTCCCTGTCCTGTGTCTTTTCCCTGGACACTCTCTTTTCCCTCTTTTCCCCTGCTTGTCTCTGTCCCCTCTTTACCCTCTCCTGTGTCGGTCACCTCTCTACACTCGCTGTGTAAATGTCCCACTTTCTCTCGCCTCTCTCTTTCCCCTCTCATTCATCAACTCTCTCTTTTCACTCTCTCTTCCCAGTCATGTCTCTTTTCTCTGGACACTCTCTTTTCCCCGGACACTCTCTCTTCCCCGGCTTGTCTCTTTCCCCTCTTTCCCCTCTCCTGTGTCTGTCACCTCTCTTCACTCGGTGTCTACTTTTCCCTGCTTTCACTCGCCTCTCTCTTTTCCCTCTCATTCATCAACTCTCTCTCTTCACTCTCTCCTCCCTGTCCTGTCTCTTTTCCCTGGACACTCTCTTTTCCCCGGCTTGTCTCTTTCCCCTCTTTCCCCTCTCCTGTGTCTGTCACCTCACTTCACTCGGTGTCTACTTTTCCCCGCTTTCACTCGCCTCTCTCTTTTCCCTCTCATTCATCAACTCTCTCTATCTTCACTCTCTCTTCCCTGTCCTGTGTGTTTTCCCTGGACACTCTCTTTTCCCTCTTTTCCCCGGCTTGTCTCTTTCCCCTATTTCCCCTCTCCTGTGCCTGTCACCTCTCTTCATTCGGTGTGTAGATTTCCCACTTTCACTCGCCTCTCTCTTTTCCCTCTCATTCCTGAAATCTCTCTTTTCCCTTGCCTGTCGCTTTTCCCTCTTTTGCCTTTTCTCCATGAACTCTTCCCTCTTTACCCTCAGCAGTCACTTTCCCCTGCTTTCCCTCAACTCCCTCTTTTCCACCTTTTCCCTCGCTTGTCTCTTTTCCCTGTTTCCCCTCGCCTGTCTCTCTCACCTCTGTTCTCTCGGCGTTCTTTTCCCCCGCTTTCACTCGCCTTCCTCTATTCCCTCCCTTTCCTCCACTCTCTCTTTTCCCTCTCTCTTCACTGTCCTGTCTCTTTTCCCTGGAACTTCTCTTTTCCCTCTTTTCCTCTGTTTGTCTCTTTCCCCTCTCCTGTGTCGGTCACCTCTCTTCATTCGGTGTGTAGATTTCCCACTTCCACTCGCCTCTCTCTTTTCCCTCTCATTCATCAACTCTCTCTCTCTTCACTCTCTCTTCCCTGTCCTGTCTCTTTTCCCTGGACACTCTCTTTTCCCTCTTTTCCCCTGCTTGTCTCTGTCCCCTCTTTACCCTCTCCTGTGTCGGTCACCTCTCTACACTCGCTGTGTAAATGTCCCACTTTCTCTCGCCTCTCTCTTTCCCCTCTCATTCATCAACTCTCTCTATCTTCACTCTCTCTTCCCTGTCCTGTGTGTTTTCCCTGGACACTCTCTTTTCCCTCTTTTCCCCGGCTTGTCTCTTTCCCCTATTTCCCCTCTCCTGTGCCTGTCACCTCTCTTCATTCGGTGTGTAGATTTCCCACTTTCACTCGCCTCTCTCTTTTCCCTCTCATTCCTGAAATCTCTCTTTTCCCTTGCCTGTCGCTTTTCCCTCTTTTGCCTTTTCTCCATGAACTCTTCCCTCTTTACCCTCAGCAGTCACTTTCCCCTGCTTTCCCTCAACTCCCTCTTTTCCACCTTTTCCCTCGCTTGTCTCTTTTCCCTGTTTCCCCTCGCCTGTCTCTCACCTCTGTTCTCTCGGCGTTCTTTTCCCCCGCTTTCACTCGCCTTCCTCTATTCCCTCCCTTTCCTCCACTCTCTCTTTTCCCTCTCTCTTCACTGTCCTGTCTCTTTTCCCTGGAACTTCTCTTTTCCCTCTTTTCCTCTGTTTGTCTCTTTCCCCTCTCCTGTGTCGGTCACCTCTCTTCATTCGGTGTGTAGATTTCCCACTTCCACTCGCCTCTCTCTTTTCCCTCTCATTCATCAACTCTCTCTCTCTTCACTCTCTCTTCCCTGTCCTGTCTCTTTTCCCTGGACACTCTCTTTTCCCTCTTTTCCCCTGCTTGTCTCTTTCCCCTATTTCCCCTCTCCTGTGTCGGTCACCTCTCTTCATTCGCTGTGTAGATTTCCCACTTTCACTCGCCTCTCTTTTTTCCCTCTCATTCATCCACTCTCTCTCTTCACTCTCTCTTCCCAGTCATGTCTCTTTTACCTGGAATTTCTCTTTTCCCTCTTTTCCCCTGCTTGTCTCTTTCCCCTCTTTCCCCTCTCCTGTGTCGGTCACCTCACTTCATTCGGTGTGTAGATTTCCCACTTTCACTCGCCTCTCTCTTTTCCGTCTCATTCATCAACTCTCTCTCTTCACTCTCTCCTCCCTGTCCTGTCTCTTTTCCCTGGACACTCTCTTTTCCCCGACTTGTCTCTTTCCCCTCTTTCCCCTCTCCTGTGTCTGTCACCTCACTTCACTCGGTGTCTACTTTTCCCCGCTTTCACTCGCCTCTCTCTTTTCCCTCTCATTCATCAACTCTCTCTATCTTCACTCTCTCTTCCCTGTCCTGTGTGTTTTCCCTGGACACTCTCTTTTCCCTCTTTTCCCCGGCTTGTCTCTTTCCCCTGTTTCCCCTCTCCTGTGCCTGTCACCTCTCTTCATTCGGTGTGTAGATTTCCCACTTTCACTCGCCTCTCTCTTTTCCCTCTCGTTCCTGAAATCTCTCTTTTCCCTTGCCTGTCGCTTTTCCCTCTTTTGCCTTTTCTCCATGAACTCTTCCCTCTTTACCCTCAGCAGTCACTTTCCCCTGCTTTCCCTCAACTCCCTCTTTTCCACCTTTTCCCTCGCTTGTCTCTTTTCCCTGTTTCCCCTCGCCTGTGTCTCTCACCTCTGTTCTCTCGGCGTTCTTTTCCCCCGCTTTCACTCGCCTTCCTCTATTCCCTCCCTTTCCTCCACTCTCTCTTTTCCCTCTCTCTTCACTGTCCTGTCTCTTTTCCCTGGAACTTCTCTTTTCCCTCTTTTCCTCTGTTTGTCTCTTTCCCCTCTTTCCCCTCTCCTGTGTCGGTCACCTCTCTTCATTCGGTGTGTAGATTTCCCACTTCCACTCGCCTCTCTCTTTTCCCTCTCATTCATCAACTCTCTCTCTCTTCACTCTCTCTTCCCTGTCCTGTCTCTTTTCCCTGGACACTCTCTTTTCCCTCTTTTCCCCTGCTTGTCTCTGTCCCCTCTTTACCCTCTCCTGTGTCGGTCACCTCTCTTCACTCGGTGTCTACTTTTCCCTGCTTTCACTCGCCTCTCTCTTTCCCCTCTCATTCATCAACTCTCTCTCTTCACTCTCTCCTCCCTGTCCTGTCTCTTTTCCCTGGACACTCTCTTTTCCCTGGACACTCTCTTTTCCCTCTTTTCCCCTGCTTGTCTCTGTCCCCTCTTTCCCCTCTCCCGTGTCGGTCACCTCTCTTCATTCGGTGTGTAAATGTCCCACGTTCTCTCGCCTCTCTCTTTCCCCTCTCATTCATCAACTCTGTCTTTTCACTCTCTCTTCCCTGTCCTGTCTCTTTTCCCTGGAATTTCTCTTTTCCCTCTTTTCCTCTGTTTGTCTCTTTCCCCTCTTTCCCCTCTCCTGTGTCGGTCACCTCTCTTCATTCGGTGTGTAGATTTCCCACTTTCTCTCGCCTCTCTCTTTCCCCTCTCATTCATCAACTCTCTCTTTTCACTCTCTCTTCCCAGTCATGTCTCTTTTCCCTCGAATTTCTCTTTTCCCTCTTTTCCCCGGCTTGTCTCTTTCCCCTCTTTCCCCTCTCCTGTGTCTGTCACCTCTCTTCACTCGGTGTCTACTTTTCCCTGCTTTCACTCGCCTCTCTCTTTTCCCTCTCATTCAGCAACTCTCTCTCTTCACTCTCTCCTCCCTGTCCTGTCTCTTTTCCCTGGACACTCTCTTTTCCCCGGACACTCTCTTTTCCCCGGCTTGTCTCTTTCCCCTATTTCCCCTCTCCTGTGCCGGTCACCTCTCTTCATTCGGTGTGTAGATTTCCCACTTTCACTCGCCTCTCTCTTTTCCCTCTCGTTCCTGAAATCTCTCTTTTCCCTTGCCTGTCGCTTTTCCCTCTTTTGCCTTTTCTCCATGAACTCTTCCCTCTTTACCCTCAGCAGTCACTTTCCCCTGCTTTCCCTCAACTCCCTCTTTTCCACCTTTTCCCTCGCTTGTCTCTTTTCCCTGTTTCCCCTCGCCTGTCTCTCTCACCTCTGTTCTCTCGGCCTTCTTTTCCCCCGATTTCACTCGCCTTCCTCTATTCCCTCCCTTTCCTCCACTCTCTCTTTTCCCTCTCTCTTCACTGTCCTGTCTCTTTTCCCTGCAACTTCTCTTTTCCCTCTTTTCCTCTGTTTGTCTCTTTCCCCTCTTTCCCCTCTCCTGTGTCGGTCACCTCTCTTCATTCGGTGTGTAGATTTCCCACTTCCACTCGCCTCTCTCTTTTCCCTCTCATTCATCAACTCTCTCTCTCTTCACTCTCTCTTCCCTGTCCTGTCTCTTTTCCCTGGACACTCTCTTTTCCCTCTTTTCCCCTGCTTGTCTCTGTCCCCTCTTTACCCTCTCCTGTGTCGGTCACCTCTCTTCACTCGCTGTGTAAATGTCCCACTTTCTCTCGCCTCTCTCTTTCCCCTCTCATTCATCAACTCTCTCTTTTCACTCTCTCTTCCCAGTCATGTCTCTTTTCTCTGGACACTCTCTTTTCCCCGGACACTCTCTTTTCCCCGGCTTGTCTCTTTCCCCTCTTTCCCCTCTCCTGTGTCTGTCACCTCTCTTCACTCGGTGTCTACTTTTCCCTGCTTTCACTCGCCTCTCTCTTTCCCCTCTCATTCATCAACTCTCTCTCTTCACTCTCTCCTCCCTGTCCTGTCTCTTTTCCCTGGACACTCTCTTTTCCCTGGACACTCTCTTTTCCCTCTTTTCCCCTGCTTGTCTCTGTCCCCTCTTTCCCCTCTCCTGTGTCGGTCACCTCTCTTCATTCGGTGTGTAAATGTCCCACGTTCTCTCGCCTCTCTCTTTCCCCTCTCATTCATCAACTCTGTCTTTTCACTCTCTCTTCCCTGTCCTGTCTCTTCTCCCTGGAATTTCTCTTTTCCCTCTTTTCCTCTGTTTGTCTCTTTCCCCTCTTTCCCCTCTCCTGTGTCGGTCACCTCTCTTCATTCGGTGTGTAGATTTCCCACTTTCTCTCGCCTCTCTCTTTCCCCTCTCATTCATCAACTCTCTCTTTTCACTCTCTCTTCCCAGTCATGTCTCTTTTCCCTCGAATTTCTCTTTTCCCTCTTTTCCCCGGCTTGTCTCTTTCCCCTCTTTCCCCTCTCCTGTGTCTGTCACCTCTCTTCACTCGGTGTCTACTTTTCCCTGCTTTCACTCGCCTCTCTCTTTCCCCTCTCATTCATCAACTCTCTCTCTTCACTCTCTCCTCCCTGTCCTGTCTCTTTTCCCTGGACACTCTCTTTTCCCCGGACACTCTCTTTTCCCCGGCTTGTCTCTTTCCCCTATTTCCCCTCTCCTGTGCCTGTCACCTCTCTTCATTCGGTGTGTAGATTTCCCACTTTCACTCGCCTCTCTCTTTTCCCTCTCGTTCCTGAAATCTCTCTTTTCCCTTGCCTGTCGCTTTTCCCTCTTTTGCCTTTTCTCCATGAACTCTTCCCTCTTTACCCTCAGCAGTCACTTTCCCCTGCTTTCCCTCAACTCCCTCTTTTCCACCTTTTCCCTCGCTTGTCTCTTTTCCCTGTTTCCCCTCGCCTGTGTCTCTCACCTCTGTTCTCTCGGCCTTCTTTTCCCCCGATTTCACTCGCCTTCCTCTATTCCCTCCCTTTCCTCCACTCTCTCTTTTCCCTCTCTCTTCACTGTCCTGTCTCTTTTCCCTGGACACTCTCTTTTCCCTCTTTTCCTCTGTTTGTCTCTTTCCCCTCTTTCCCCTCTCCTGTGTCGGTCACCTCTCTTCATTCGGTGTGTAGATTTCCCACTTCCACTCGCCTCTCTCTTTTCCCTCTCATTCATCAACTCTCTCTCTCTTCACTCTCTCTTCCCTGTCCTGTCTCTTTTCCCTGGACACTCTCTTTTCCCTCTTTTCCCCTGCTTGTCTCTGTCCCCTCTTTACCCTCTCCTGTGTCGGTCACCTCTCTTCACTCGCTGTGTAAATGTCCCACTTTCTCTCGCCTCTCTCTTTCCCCTCTCATTCATCAACTCTCTCTTTTCACTCTCTCTTCCCAGTCATGTCTCTTTTCTCTGGACACTCTCTTTTCCCCGGACACTCTCTTTTCCCCGGCTTGTCTCTTTCCCCTCTTTCCCCTCTCCTGTGTCTGTCACCTCTCTTCACTCGGTGTCTACTTTTCCCTGCTTTCACTCGCCTCTCTCTTTCCCCTCTCATTCATCAACTCTCTCTCTTCACTCTCTCCTCCCTGTCCTGTCTCTTTTCCCTGGACACTCTCTTTTCCCCGGACACTCTCTTTTCCCCGGCTTGTCTCTTTCCCCTATTTCCCCTCTCCTGTGCCTGTCACCTCTCTTCATTCGGTGTGTAGATTTCCCACTTTCACTCGCCTCTCTCTTTTCCCTCTCGTTCCTGAAATCTCTCTTTTCCCTTGCCTGTCGCTTTTCCCTCTTTTGCCTTTTCTCCATGAACTCTTCCCTCTTTACCCTCAGCAGTCATTTTCCCCTGCTTTCCCTCAACTCCCTCTTTTCCACCTTTTCCCTCGCTTGTCTCTTTTCCCTGTTTCCCCTCGCCTGTGTCTCTCACCTCTGTTCTCTCGGCCTTCTTTTCCCCCGATTTCACTCGCCTTCCTCTATTCCCTCCCTTTCCTCCACTCTCTCTTTTCCCTCTCTCTTCACTGTCCTGTCTCTTTTCCCTGCAACTTCTCTTTTCCCTCTTTTCCTCTGTTTGTCTCTTTCCCCTCTTTCCCCTCTCCTGTGTCGGTCACCTCTCTTCATTCGGTGTGTAAATGTCCCACGTTCTCTCGCCTCTCTCTTTTCCCTCTCATTCATCAACTCTCTCTCTCTTCACTCTCTCTTCCCTGTCCTGTCTCTTTTCCCTGGACACTCTCTTTTCCCTCTTTTCCCCTGCTTGTCTCTGTCCCCTCTTTCCCCTCTCCTGTGTCGGTCACTTCTCTTCACTCGCTGTGTAAATGTCCCACTTTCTCTCGCCTCTCTCTTTCCCCTCTCATTCATCAACTCTCTCTTTTCACTCTCTCTTCCCAGTCATGTCTCTTTTCTCTGGACACTCTCTTTTCCCCGGACACTCTCTTTTCCCCGGCTTGTCTCTTTCCCCTCTTTCCCCTCTCCTGTGTCTGTCACCTCTCTTCACTCGGTGTCTACTTTTCCCTGCTTTCAGCCGCCTCTCTCTTTCCCCTCTCATTCATCAACTCTCTCTCTTCACTCTCTCCTCCCTGTCCTGTCTCTTTTCCCTGGACACTCTCTTTTCCCTGGACACTCTCTTTTCCCTCTTTTCCCCTGCTTGTCTCTGTCCCCTCTTTCCCCTCTCCTGTGTCGGTCACCTCTCTTCATTCGGTGTGTAAATGTCCCACGTTCTCTCGCCTCTCTCTTTCCCCTCTCATTCATCAACTCTGTCTTTTCACTCTCTCTTCCCTGTCCTGTCTCTTTTCCCTGGAATTTCTCTTTTCCCTCTTTTCCTCTGTTTGTCTCTTTCCCCTCTTTCCCCTCTCCTGTGTCGGTCACCTCTCTTCATTCGGTGTGTAGATTTCCCACTTTCTCTCGCCTCTCTCTTTCCCGTCTCATTCATCAACTCTCTCTTTTCACTCTCTCTTCCCAGTCATGTCTCTTTTCCCTGGAATTTCTCTTTTCCCTCTTTTCCCCGGCTTGTCTCTTTCCCCTCTTTCCCCTCTCCTGTGTCGGTCACCTCTCTTCACTCGCTGTGTAAATGTCCCACTTTCACTCGCCTCTCTCTTTTCCGTGTCATTCATCAACTCTCTCTCTTCACTCTCTCCTCCCTGTCCTGTCTCTTTTCCCTGGACACTCTCTTTTCCCTCTTTTCCCCGGCTTGTCTCTTTCCCCTGTTTCCCCTCTCCTGTGCCTGTCACCTCTCTTCATTCGGTGTGTAGATTTCCCACTTTCACTCGCCTCTCTCTTTTCCCTCTCGTTCCTGAAATCTCTCTTTTCCCTTGCCTGTCGCTTTTCCCTCTTTTGCCTTTTCTCCATGAACTCTTCCCTCTTTACCCTCAGCAGTCACTTTCCCCTGCTTTCCCTCAACTCCCTCTTTTCCACCTTTTCCCTCGCTTGTCTCTTTTCCCTGTTTCCCCTCGCCTGTCTCTCTCACCTCTGTTCTCTCGGCCTTCTTTTCCCCCGCTTTCACTCGCCTTCCTCTATTCCCTCCCTTTCCTCCACTCTCTCTTTTCCCTCTCTCTTCACTGTCCTGTCTCTTTTCCCTGGAACTTCTCTTTTCCCTCTTTTCCTCTGTTTGTCTCTTTCCCCTCTTTCCCCTCTCCTGTGTCGGTCACCTCTCTTCATTCGGTGTGTAGATTTCCCACTTCCACTCGCCTCTCTCTTTTCCCTCTCATTCATCAACTCTCTCTCTCTTCACTCTCTCTTCCCTGTCCTGTCTCTTTTCCCTGGACACTCTCTTTTCCCTCTTTTCCCCTGCTTGTCTCTGTCCCCTCTTTCCCCTCTCCTGTGTCGGTCACCTCTCTTCACTCGCTGTGTAAATGTCCCACTTTCTCTCGCCTCTCTCTTTCCCCTCTCATTCATCAACTCTCTCTTTTCACTCTCTCTTCCCAGTCATGTCTCTTTTCTCTGGACACTCTCTTTTCCCCGGACACTCTCTTTTCCCCGGCTTGTCTCTTTCCCCTCTTTCCCCTCTCCTGTGTCTGTCACCTCTCTTCACTCGGTGTCTACTTTTCCCTGCTTTCACTCGCCTCTCTCTTTCCCCTCTCATTCATCAACTCTCTCTTTTCACTCTCTCTTCCCAGTCATGTCTCTTTTCCCTGGAATTTCTCTTTTCCCTCTTTTCCCCGGCTTGTCTCTTTCCCCTCTTTCCCCTCTCCTGTGTCTGTCACCTCTCTTCACTCGGTGTCTACTTTTCCCCGCTTTCACTCGCCTCTCTCTTTTCCCTCTCATTCATCAACTCTCTCTCTTCACTCTCTCCTCCCTGTCCTGTCTCTTTTCCCTGGACACTCTCTTTTCCCCGGCTTGTCTCTTTCCCCTCTTTCCCCTCTCCTGTGTCTGTCACCTCACTTCACTCGGTGTCTACTTTTCCCCGCTTTCACTCGCCTCTCTCTTTTCCCTCTCATTCATCAACTCTCTCTATCTTCACTCTCTCTTCCCTGTCCTGTGTGTTTTCCCTGGACACTCTCTTTTCCCTCTTTTCCCCGGCTTGTCTCTTTCCCCTATTTCCCCTCTCCTGTGCCTGTCACCTCTCTTCATTCGGTGTGTAGATTTCCCACTTTCACTCGCCTCTCTCTTTTCCCTCTCATTCCTGAAATCTCTCTTTTCCCTTGCCTGTCGCTTTTCCCTCTTTTGCCTTTTCTCCATGAACTCTTCCCTCTTTACCCTCAGCAGTCACTTTCCCCTGCTTTCCCTCAACTCCCTCTTTTCCACCTTTTCCCTCGCTTGTCTCTTTTCCCTGTTTCCCCTCGCCTGTCTCTCTCACCTCTGTTCTCTCGGCGTTCTTTTCCCCCGCTTTCACTCGCCTTCCTCTATTCCCTCCCTTTCCTCCACTCTCTCTTTTCCCTCTCTCTTCACTGTCCTGTCTCTTTTCCCTGGAACTTCTCTTTTCCCTCTTTTCCTCTGTTTGTCTCTTTCCCCTCTCCTGTGTCGGTCACCTCTCTTCATTCGGTGTGTAGATTTCCCACTTCCACTCGCCTCTCTCTTTTCCCTCTCATTCATCAACTCTCTCTCTCTTCACTCTCTCTTCCCTGTCCTGTCTCTTTTCCCTGGACACTCTCTTTTCCCTCTTTTCCCCTGCTTGTCTCTGTCCCCTCTTTACCCTCTCCTGTGTCGGTCACCTCTCTACACTCGCTGTGTAAATGTCCCACTTTCTCTCGCCTCTCTCTTTCCCCTCTCATTCATCAACTCTCTCTATCTTCACTCTCTCTTCCCTGTCCTGTGTGTTTTCCCTGGACACTCTCTTTTCCCTCTTTTCCCCGGCTTGTCTCTTTCCCCTATTTCCCCTCTCCTGTGCCTGTCACCTCTCTTCATTCGGTGTGTAGATTTCCCACTTTCACTCGCCTCTCTCTTTTCCCTCTCATTCCTGAAATCTCTCTTTTCCCTTGCCTGTCGCTTTTCCCTCTTTTGCCTTTTCTCCATGAACTCTTCCCTCTTTACCCTCAGCAGTCACTTTCCCCTGCTTTCCCTCAACTCCCTCTTTTCCACCTTTTCCCTCGCTTGTCTCTTTTCCCTGTTTCCCCTCGCCTGTCTCTCACCTCTGTTCTCTCGGCGTTCTTTTCCCCCGCTTTCACTCGCCTTCCTCTATTCCCTCCCTTTCCTCCACTCTCTCTTTTCCCTCTCTCTTCACTGTCCTGTCTCTTTTCCCTGGAACTTCTCTTTTCCCTCTTTTCCTCTGTTTGTCTCTTTCCCCTCTCCTGTGTCGGTCACCTCTCTTCATTCGGTGTGTAGATTTCCCACTTCCACTCGCCTCTCTCTTTTCCCTCTCATTCATCAACTCTCTCTCTCTTCACTCTCTCTTCCCTGTCCTGTCTCTTTTCCCTGGACACTCTCTTTTCCCTCTTTTCCCCTGCTTGTCTCTTTCCCCTATTTCCCCTCTCCTGTGTCGGTCACCTCTCTTCATTCGCTGTGTAGATTTCCCACTTTCACTCGCCTCTCTTTTTTCCCTCTCATTCATCCACTCTCTCTCTTCACTCTCTCTTCCCAGTCATGTCTCTTTTACCTGGAATTTCTCTTTTCCCTCTTTTCCCCTGCTTGTCTCTTTCCCCTCTTTCCCCTCTCCTGTGTCGGTCACCTCACTTCATTCGGTGTGTAGATTTCCCACTTTCACTCGCCTCTCTCTTTTCCGTCTCATTCATCAACTCTCTCTCTTCACTCTCTCCTCCCTGTCCTGTCTCTTTTCCCTGGACACTCTCTTTTCCCCGGCTTGTCTCTTTCCCCTCTTTCCCCTCTCCTGTGTCTGTCACCTCACTTCACTCGGTGTCTACTTTTCCCCGCTTTCACTCGCCTCTCTCTTTTCCCTCTCATTCATCAACTCTCTCTATCTTCACTCTCTCTTCCCTGTCCTGTGTGTTTTCCCTGGACACTCTCTTTTCCCTCTTTTCCCCGGCTTGTCTCTTTCCCCTATTTCCCCTCTCCTGTGCCTGTCACCTCTCTTCATTCGGTGTGTAGATTTCCCACTTTCACTCGCCTCTCTCTTTTCCCTCTCATTCCTGAAATCTCTCTTTTCCCTTGCCTGTCGCTTTTCCCTCTTTTGCCTTTTCTCCATGAACTCTTCCCTCTTTACCCTCAGCAGTCACTTTCCCCTGCTTTCCCTCAACTCCCTCTTTTCCACCTTTTCCCTCGCTTGTCTCTTTTCCCTGTTTCCCCTCGCCTGTCTCTCTCACCTCTGTTCTCTCGGCGTTCTTTTCCCCCGCTTTCACTCGCCTTCCTCTATTCCCTCCCTTTCCTCCACTCTCTCTTTTCCCTCTCTCTTCACTGTCCTGTCTCTTTTCCCTGGAACTTCTCTTTTCCCTCTTTTCCTCTGTTTGTCTCTTTCCCCTCTTTCCCCTCTCCTGTGTCGGTCACCTCTCTTCATTCGGTGTGTAGATTTCCCACTTCCACTCGCCTCTCTCTTTTCCCTCTCATTCATCAACTCTCTCTCTCTTCACTCTCTCTTCCCTGTCCTGTCTCTTTTCCCTGGACACTCTCTTTTCCCTCTTTTCCCCTGCTTGTCTCTGTCCCCTCTTTACCCTCTCCTGTGTCTGTCACCTCTCTTCACTCGGTGTCTACTTTTCCCTGCTTTCACTCGCCTCTCTCTTTCCCCTCTCATTCATCAACTCTCTCTCTTCACTCTCTCCTCCCTGTCCTGTCTCTTTTCCCTGGACACTCTCTTTTCCCTGGACACTCTCTTTTCCCTCTTTTCCCCTGCTTGTCTCTGTCCCCTCTTTCCCCTCTCCCGTGTCGGTCACCTCTCTTCACTCGGTGTGTAAATGTCCCACGTTCTCTCGCCTCTCTCTTTCCCCTCTCATTCATCAACTCTGTCTTTTCACTCTCTCTTCCCTGTCCTGTCTCTTTTCCCTGGAATTTCTCTTTTCCCTCTTTTCCTCTGTTTGTCTCTTTCCCCTCTTTCCCCTCTCCTGTGTCGGTCACCTCTCTTCATTCGGTGTGTAGATTTCCCACTTTCTCTCGCCTCTCTCTTTCCCCTCTCATTCATCAACTCTCTCTTTTCACTCTCTCTTCCCAGTCATGTCTCTTTTCCCTGGAATTTCTCTTTTCCCTCTTTTCCCCGGCTTGTCTCTTTCCCCTCTTTCCCCTCTCCTGTGTCTGTCACCTCTCTTCACTCGGTGTCTACTTTTCCCTGCTTTCACTCGCCTCTCTCTTTTCCCTCTCATTCAGCAACTCTCTCTCTTCACTCTCTCCTCCCTGTCCTGTCTCTTTTCCCTGGACACTCTCTTTTCCCCGGACACTCTCTTTTCCCCGGCTTGTCTCTTTCCCCTATTTCCCCTCTCCTGTGCCGGTCACCTCTCTTCATTCGGTGTGTAGATTTCCCACTTTCACTCGCCTCTCTCTTTTCCCTCTCGTTCCTGAAATCTCTCTTTTCCCTTGCCTGTCGCTTTTCCCTCTTTTGCCTTTTCTCCATGAACTCTTCCCTCTTTACCCTCAGCAGTCACTTTCCCCTGCTTTCCCTCAACTCCCTCTTTTCCACCTTTTCCCTCGCTTGTCTCTTTTCCCTGTTTCCCCTCGCCTGTCTCTCTCACCTCTGTTCTCTCGGCCTTCTTTTCCCCCGATTTCACTCGCCTTCCTCTATTCCCTCCCTTTCCTCCACTCTCTCTTTTCCCTCTCTCTTCACTGTCCTGTCTCTTTTCCCTGCAACTTCTCTTTTCCCTCTTTTCCTCTGTTTGTCTCTTTCCCCTCTTTCCCCTCTCCTGTGTCGGTCACCTCTCTTCATTCGGTGTGTAGATTTCCCACTTCCACTCGCCTCTCTCTTTTCCCTCTCATTCATCAACTCTCTCTCTCTTCACTCTCTCTTCCCTGTCCTGTCTCTTTTCCCTGGACACTCTCTTTTCCCTCTTTTCCCCTGCTTGTCTCTGTCCCCTCTTTACCCTCTCCTGTGTCGGTCACCTCTCTTCACTCGCTGTGTAAATGTCCCACTTTCTCTCGCCTCTCTCTTTCCCCTCTCATTCATCAACTCTCTCTTTTCACTCTCTCTTCCCAGTCATGTCTCTTTTCTCTGGACACTCTCTTTTCCCCGGACACTCTCTTTTCCCCGGCTTGTCTCTTTCCCCTCTTTCCCCTCTCCTGTGTCTGTCACCTCTCTTCACTCGGTGTCTACTTTTCCCTGCTTTCACTCGCCTCTCTCTTTCCCCTCTCATTCATCAACTCTCTCTCTTCACTCTCTCCTCCCTGTCCTGTCTCTTTTCCCTGGACACTCTCTTTTCCCTGGACACTCTCTTTTCCCTCTTTTCCCCTGCTTGTCTCTGTCCCCTCTTTCCCCTCTCCTGTGTCGGTCACCTCTCTTCATTCGGTGTGTAAATGTCCCACGTTCTCTCGCCTCTCTCTTTCCCCTCTCATTCATCAACTCTGTCTTTTCACTCTCTCTTCCCTGTCCTGTCTCTTCTCCCTGGAATTTCTCTTTTCCCTCTTTTCCTCTGTTTGTCTCTTTCCCCTCTTTCCCCTCTCCTGTGTCGGTCACCTCTCTTCATTCGGTGTGTAGATTTCCCACTTTCTCTCGCCTCTCTCTTTCCCCTCTCATTCATCAACTCTCTCTTTTCACTCTCTCTTCCCAGTCATGTCTCTTTTCCCTCGAATTTCTCTTTTCCCTCTTTTCCCCGGCTTGTCTCTTTCCCCTCTTTCCCCTCTCCTGTGTCTGTCACCTCTCTTCACTCGGTGTCTACTTTTCCCTGCTTTCACTCGCCTCTCTCTTTCCCCTCTCATTCATCAACTCTCTCTCTTCACTCTCTCCTCCCTGTCCTGTCTCTTTTCCCTGGACACTCTCTTTTCCCCGGACACTCTCTTTTCCCCGGCTTGTCTCTTTCCCCTATTTCCCCTCTCCTGTGCCTGTCACCTCTCTTCATTCGGTGTGTAGATTTCCCACTTTCACTCGCCTCTCTCTTTTCCCTCTCGTTCCTGAAATCTCTCTTTTCCCTTGCCTGTCGCTTTTCCCTCTTTTGCCTTTTCTCCATGAACTCTTCCCTCTTTACCCTCAGCAGTCACTTTCCCCTGCTTTCCCTCAACTCCCTCTTTTCCACCTTTTCCCTCGCTTGTCTCTTTTCCCTGTTTCCCCTCGCCTGTGTCTCTCACCTCTGTTCTCTCGGCCTTCTTTTCCCCCGATTTCACTCGCCTTCCTCTATTCCCTCCCTTTCCTCCACTCTCTCTTTTCCCTCTCTCTTCACTGTCCTGTCTCTTTTCCCTGCAACTTCTCTTTTCCCTCTTTTCCTCTGTTTGTCTCTTTCCCCTCTTTCCCCTCTCCTGTGTCGGTCACCTCTCTTCATTCGGTGTGTAGATTTCCCACTTCCACTCGCCTCTCTCTTTTCCCTCTCATTCATCAACTCTCTCTCTCTTCACTCTCTCTTCCCTGTCCTGTCTCTTTTCCCTGGACACTCTCTTTTCCCTCTTTTCCCCTGCTTGTCTCTGTCCCCTCTTTACCCTCTCCTGTGTCGGTCACCTCTCTTCACTCGCTGTGTAAATGTCCCACTTTCTCTCGCCTCTCTCTTTCCCCTCTCATTCATCAACTCTCTCTTTTCACTCTCTCTTCCCAGTCATGTCTCTTTTCTCTGGACACTCTCTTTTCCCCGGACACTCTCTTTTCCCCGGCTTGTCTCTTTCCCCTCTTTCCCCTCTCCTGTGTCTGTCACCTCTCTTCACTCGGTGTCTACTTTTCCCTGCTTTCACTCGCCTCTCTCTTTCCCCTCTCATTCATCAACTCTCTCTCTTCACTCTCTCCTCCCTGTCCTGTCTCTTTTCCCTGGACACTCTCTTTTCCCTGGACACTCTCTTTTCCCTCTTTTCCCCTGCTTGTCTCTGTCCCCTCTTTCCCCTCTCCTGTGTCGGTCACCTCTCTTCATTCGGTGTGTAAATGTCCCACGTTCTCTCGCCTCTCTCTTTCCCCTCTCATTCATCAACTCTGTCTTTTCACTCTCTCTTCCCTGTCCTGTCTCTTTTCCCTGGAATTTCTCTTTTCCCTCTTTTCCTCTGTTTGTCTCTTTCCCCTCTTTCCCCTCTCCTGTGTCGGTCACCTCTCTTCATTCGGTGTGTAGATTTCCCACTTTCTCTCGCCTCTCTCTTTCCCCTCTCATTCATCAACTCTCTCTTTTCACTCTCTCTTCCCAGTCATGTCTCTTTTCCCTGGAATTTCTCTTTTCCCTCTTTTCCCCGGCTTGTCTCTTTCCCCTCTTTCCCCTCTCCTGTGTCTGTCACCTCTCTTCACTCGGTGTCTACTTTTCCCTGCTTTCACTCGCCTCTCTCTTTTCCCTCTCATTCATCAACTCTCTCTCTTCACTCTCTCCTCCCTGTCCTGTCTCTTTTCCCTGGACACTCTCTTTTCCCCGGACACTCTCTTTTCCCCGGCTTGTCTCTTTCCCCTATTTCCCCTCTCCTGTGCCTGTCACCTCTCTTCATTCGGTGTGTAGATTTCCCACTTTCACTCGCCTCTCTCTTTTCCCTCTCGTTCCTGAAATCTCTCTTTTCCCTTGCCTGTCGCTTTTCCCTCTTTTGCCTTTTCTCCATGAACTCTTCCCTCTTTACCCTCAGCAGTCACTTTCCCCTGCTTTCCCTCAACTCCCTCTTTTCCACCTTTTCCCTCGCTTGTCTCTTTTCCCTGTTTCCCCTCGCCTGTGTCTCTCACCTCTGTTCTCTCGGCCTTCTTTTCCCCCGATTTCACTCGCCTTCCTCTATTCCCTCCCTTTCCTCCACTCTCTCTTTTCCCTCTCTCTTCACTGTCCTGTCTCTTTTCCCTGCAACTTCTCTTTTCCCTCTTTTCCTCTGTTTGTCTCTTTCCCCTCTTTCCCCTCTCCTGTGTCGGTCACCTCTCTTCATTCGGTGTGTAAATGTCCCACGTTCTCTCGCCTCTCTCTTTTCCCTCTCATTCATCAACTCTCTCTCTCTTCACTCTCTCTTCCCTGTCCTGTCTCTTTTCCCTGGACACTCTCTTTTCCCTCTTTTCCCCTGCTTGTCTCTGTCCCCTCTTTCCCCTCTCCTGTGTCGGTCACTTCTCTTCACTCGCTGTGTAAATGTCCCACTTTCTCTCGCCTCTCTCTTTCCCCTCTCATTCATCAACTCTCTCTTTTCACTCTCTCTTCCCAGTCATGTCTCTTTTCTCTGGACACTCTCTTTTCCCCGGACACTCTCTTTTCCCCGGCTTGTCTCTTTCCCCTCTTTCCCCTCTCCTGTGTCTGTCACCTCTCTTCACTCGGTGTCTACTTTTCCCTGCTTTCACTCGCCTCTCTCTTTCCCCTCTCATTCATCAACTCTCTCTCTTCACTCTCTCCTCCCTGTCCTGTCTCTTTTCCCTGGACACTCTCTTTTCCCTGGACACTCTCTTTTCCCTCTTTTCCCCTGCTTGTCTCTGTCCCCTCTTTCCCCTCTCCTGTGTCGGTCACCTCTCTTCATTCGGTGTGTAAATGTCCCACGTTCTCTCGCCTCTCTCTTTCCCCTCTCATTCATCAACTCTGTCTTTTCACTCTCTCTTCCCTGTCCTGTCTCTTTTCCCTGGAATTTCTCTTTTCCCTCTTTTCCTCTGTTTGTCTCTTTCCCCTCTTTCCCCTCTCCTGTGTCGGTCACCTCTCTTCATTCGGTGTGTAGATTTCCCACTTTCTCTCGCCTCTCTCTTTCCCCTCTCATTCATCAACTCTCTCTTTTCACTCTCTCTTCCCAGTCATGTCTCTTTTCCCTGGAATTTCTCTTTTCCCTCTTTTCCCCGGCTTGTCTCTTTCCCCTCTTTCCCCTCTCCTGTGTCGGTCACCTCTCTTCACTCGCTGTGTAAATGTCCCACTTTCACTCGCCTCTCTCTTTTCCGTGTCATTCATCAACTCTCTCTCTTCACTCTCTCCTCCCTGTCCTGTCTCTTTTCCCTGGACACTCTCTTTTCCCTCTTTTCCCCGGCTTGTCTCTTTCCCCTGTTTCCCCTCTCCTGTGCCTGTCACCTCTCTTCATTCGGTGTGTAGATTTCCCACTTTCACTCGCCTCTCTCTTTTCCCTCTCGTTCCTGAAATCTCTCTTTTCCCTTGCCTGTCGCTTTTCCCTCTTTTGCCTTTTCTCCATGAACTCTTCCCTCTTTACCCTCAGCAGTCACTTTCCCCTGCTTTCCCTCAACTCCCTCTTTTCCACCTTTTCCCTCGCTTGTCTCTTTTCCCTGTTTCCCCTCGCCTGTGTCTCTCACCTCTGTTCTCTCGGCCTTCTTTTCCCCCGATTTCACTCGCCTTCCTCTATTCCCTCCCTTTCCTCCACTCTCTCTTTTCCCTCTCTCTTCACTGTCCTGTCTCTTTTCCCTGCAACTTCTCTTTTCCCTCTTTTCCTCTGTTTGTCTCTTTCCCCTCTTTCCCCTCTCCTGTGTCGGTCACCTCTCTTCATTCGGTGTGTAGATTTCCCACTTCCACTCGCCTCTCTCTTTCCCCTCTCATTCATCAACTCTCTCTTTTCACTCTCTCTTCCCAGTCATGTCTCTTTTCTCTGGACACTCTCTTTTCCCCGGACACTCTCTTTTCCCCGGCTTGTCTCTTTCCCCTCTTTCCCCTCTCCTGTGTCTGTCACCTCTCTTCACTCGGTGTCTACTTTTCCCTGCTTTCACTCGCCTCTCTCTTTCCCCTCTCATTCATCAACTCTCTCTTTTCACTCTCTCTTCCCAGTCATGTCTCTTTTCCCTGGAATTTCTCTTTTCCCTCTTTTCCCCGGCTTGTCTCTTTCCCCTCTTTCCACTCTCCTGTGTCTGTCACCTCTCTTCACTCGGTGTCTACTTTTCCCTGCTTTCACTCGCCTCTCTCTTTCCCCTCTCAGTCATCAACTCTCTCTTTTCACTCTCTCTTCCCTGTCCTGTCTCTTTTCCCTGGACAGTCTCTTTTCCCTCTTTTCCCCTGCTTGTCTCTGTCCCCTCTCCTGTGTCTGTCACCTTCCTTCACTCGGTGTCTACTTTTCCCTGCTTTCACTCGCCTCTCTCTTTCCCCTCTCATTCATCAACTCTCTCTTTTCACTCTCTCTTCCCAGTCATGTCTCTTTTCCCTGGAATTTCTCTTTTCCCTCTTTTCCCCGGCTTGTCTCTTTCCCCTCTTTCCCCTCTCCTGTGTCTGTCACCTCTCTTCACTCGGTGTCTACTTTTCCCTGCTTTCACTCGCCTCTCTCTTTCCCCTCTCATTCATCAACTCTCTCTCTTCACTCTCTCCTCCCTGTCCTGTCTCTTTTCCCTGGACACTCTCTTTTCCCTGGACACTCTCTTTTCCCTCTTTTCCCCTGCTTGTCTCTGTCCCCTCTCCTGTGTCGGTCACCTCTCTTCATTCGGTGTGTAAATGTCCCACGTTCTCTCGCCTCTCTCTTTCCCCTCTCATTCATCACCTCTGTCTTTTCACTCTCTCTTCCCTGTCCTGTCTCTTTTCCCTGGAATTTCTCTTTTCCCTCTTTTCCCCTGTTTGTCTCTTTCCCCTCTTTCCCCTCTCCTGTGTCTGTCACCTCTCTTCATTCGGTGTGTAGATTTCCCACTTTTTCTCGCCTCTCTCTTTCCCCTCTCAGTCATCAACTCTCTCTTTTCACTCTCTCTTCCCAGTCATGTCTCTTTTCCCTGGAATTTCTCTTTTCCCTCTTTTCCCCGGCTTGTCTCTTTCCCCTCTTTCCCCTCTCCTGTGTCTGTCACCTCTCTTCATTCGGTGTCTACTTTTCCCTGCTTTCACTCGCCTCTCTCTTTCCCCTCTCATTCATCAACTCTCTCTCTTCACTCTCTCCTCCCTGTCCTGTCTCTTTTCCCTGGACACTCTCTTTTCCCTCTTTTCCCCTGCTTGTCTCTGTCCCCTCTTTCCCCTCTCCTGTGTCGGTCACCTCTCTTCATTCGGTGTGTAAATGTCCCACGTTCTCTCGCCTCTCTCCTTCCCCTCTCATTCATCAACTCTGTCTTTTCACTCTCTCTTCCCTGTCCTGTCTCTTTTCCCTGGAATTTCTCTTTTCCCTCTTTTCCTCTGTTTGTCTCTTTCCCCTCTTTCCCCTCTCCTGTGTCGGTCACCTCTCTTCATTCGGTGTGTAGATTTCCCACTTTCTCTCGCCTCTCTCTTTCCCCTCTCATTCATCAACTCTCTCTTTTCACTCTCTCTTCCCAGTCATGTCTCTTTTCCCTGGAATTTCTCTTTTCCCTCTTTTCCCCGGCTTGTCTCTTTCCCCTCTTTCCCCTCTCCTGTGTCTGTCACCTCTCTTCACTCGGTGTCTACTTTTCCCTGCTTTCACTCGCCTCTCTCTTTTCCCTCTCATTCATCAACTCTCTCTCTTCACTCTCTCCTCCCTGTCCTGTCTCTTTTCCCTGGACACTCTCTTTTCCCCGGACACTCTCTTTTCCCCGGCTTGTCTCTTTCCCCTATTTCCCCTCTCCTGTGCCTGTCACCTCTCTTCATTCGGTGTGTAGATTTCCCACTTTCACTCGCCTCTCTCTTTTCCCTCTCGTTCCTGAAATCTCTCTTTTCCCTTGCCTGTCGCTTTTCCCTCTTTTGCCTTTTCTCCATGAACTCTTCCCTCTTTACCCTCAGCAGTCACTTTCCCCTGCTTTCCCTCAACTCCCTCTTTTCCACCTTTTCCCTCGCTTGTCTCTTTTCCCTGTTTCCCCTCGCCTGTGTCTCTCACCTCTGTTCTCTCGGCCTTCTTTTCCCCCGATTTCACTCGCCTTCCTCTGTTCCCTCCCTTTCCTCCACTCTCTCTTGTCCCTCTCTCTTCACTGTCCTGTCTCTTTTCCCTGGAATTTCTCTTTTCCCTCTTTTCCTCTGTTTGTCTCTTTCCCCTCTTTCCCCTCTCCTGTGTCGGTCACCTCTCTTCATTCGGTGTGTAAATGTCCCACGTTCTCTCGCCTCTCTCTTTCCCCTCTCATTCATCAACTCTGTCTTTTCACTCTCTCTTCCCTGTCCTGTCTCTTTTCCCTTGAATTTCTCTTTTCCCTCTTTTCCTCTGTTTGTCTCTTTCCCCTCTTTCCCCTCTCCTGTGTCGGTCACCTCTCTTCATTCGGTGTGTAGATTTCCCACTTTCTCTCGCCTCTCTCTTTCCCCTCTCATTCATCAACTCTCTCTTTTCACTCTCTCTTCCCAGTCATGTCTCTTTTCCCTGGAATTTCTCTTTTCCCTCTTTTCCCCGGCTTGTCTCTTTCCCCTCTTTCCCCTCTCCTGTGTCTGTCACCTCTCTTCATTCGGTGTGTAGATTTCCCACTTCCACTCGCCTCTCTCTTTCCCCTCTCATTCATCAACTCTCTCTCTCTTCACTCTCTCTTCCCTGTCCTGTCTCTTTTCCCTGGACACTCTCTTTTCCCTCTTTTCCCCTGCTTGTCTCTGTCCCCTCTTTCCCCTCTCCTGTGTCGGTCACCTCTCTTCATTCGCTGTGTAAATGTCCCACTTTCTCTCGCCTCTCTCTTTCCCCTCTCATTCATCAACTCTCTCTTTTCACTCTCTCTTCCCAGTCATGTCTCTTTTCTCTGGACACTCTCTTTTCCCCGGACACTCTCTTTTCCCCGGCTTGTCTCTTTCCCCTCTTTCCCCTCTCCTGTGTCTGTCACCTCTCTTCACTCGGTGTCTACTTTTCCCTGCTTTCACTCGCCTCTCTCTTTCCCCTCTCATTCATCAACTCTCTCTCTTCACTCTCTCCTCCCTGTCCTGTCTCTTTTCCCTGGACACTCTCTTTTCCCTGGACACTCTCTTTTCCCTCTTTTCCCCTGCTTGTCTCTGTCCCCTCTTTCCCCTCTCCTGTGTCGGTCACCTCTCTTCATTCGGTGTGTAAATGTCCCACGTTCTCTCGCCTCTCTCTTTCCCCTCTCATTCATCAACTCTGTCTTTTCACTCTCTCTTCCCTGTCCTGTCTCTTTTCCCTGGAATTTCTCTTTTCCCTCTTTTCCTCTGTTTGTCTCTTTCCCCTCTTTCCCCTCTCCTGTGTCGGTCACCTCTCTTCATTCGGTGTGTAGATTTCCCACTTTCTCTCGCCTCTCTCTTTCCCCTCTCATTCATCAACTCTCTCTTTTCACTCTCTCTTCCCAGTCATGTCTCTTTTCTCTGGACACTCTCTTTTCCCCGGACACTCTCTTTTCCCCGGCTTGTCTCTTTCCCCTCTTTCCCCTCTCCTGTGTCTGTCACCTCTCTTCACTCGGTGTCTACTTTTCCCTGCTTTCACTCGCCTCTCTCTTTCCCCTCTCATTCATCAACTCTCTCTCTTCACTCTCTCCTCCCTGTCCTGTCTCTTTTCCCTGGACACTCTCTTTTCCCTGGACACTCTCTTTTCCCTCTTTTCCCCTGCTTGTCTCTGTCCCCTCTTTCCCCTCTCCTGTGTCGGTCACCTCTCTTCATTCGGTGTGTAAATGTCCCACGTTCTCTCGCCTCTCTCTTTCCCCTCTCATTCATCAACTCTGTCTTTTCACTCTCTCTTCCCTGTCCTGTCTCTTTTCCCTGGAATTTCTCTTTTCCCTCTTTTCCTCTGTTTGTCTCTTTCCCCTCTTTCCCCTCTCCTGTGTCGGTCACCTCTCTTCATTCGGTGTGTAGATTTCCCACTTTCTCTCGCCTCTCTCTTTCCCCTCTCATTCATCAACTCTCTCTTTTCACTCTCTCTTCCCAGTCATGTCTCTTTTCCCTGGAATTTCTCTTTTCCCTCTTTTCCCCGGCTTGTCTCTTTCCCCTCTTTCCCCTCTCCTGTGTCGGTCACCTCTCTTCACTCGCTGTGTAAATGTCCCACTTTCACTCGCCTCTCTCTTTTCCGTGTCATTCATCAACTCTCTCTCTTCACTCTCTCCTCCCTGTCCTGTCTCTTTTCCCTGGACACTCTCTTTTCCCTCTTTTCCCCGGCTTGTCTCTTTCCCCTGTTTCCCCTCTCCTGTGCCTGTCACCTCTCTTCATTCGGTGTGTAGATTTCCCACTTTCACTCGCCTCTCTCTTTTCCCTCTCGTTCCTGAAATCTCTCTTTTCCCTTGCCTGTCGCTTTTCCCTCTTTTGCCTTTTCTCCATGAACTCTTCCCTCTTTACCCTCAGCAGTCACTTTCCCCTGCTTTCCCTCAACTCCCTCTTTTCCACCTTTTCCCTCGCTTGTCTCTTTTCCCTGTTTCCCCTCGCCTGTGTCTCTCACCTCTGTTCTCTCGGCCTTCTTTTCCCCCGATTTCACTCGCCTTCCTCTATTCCCTCCCTTTCCTCCACTCTCTCTTTTCCCTCTCTCTTCACTGTCCTGTCTCTTTTCCCTGCAACTTCTCTTTTCCCTCTTTTCCTCTGTTTGTCTCTTTCCCCTCTTTCCCCTCTCCTGTGTCGGTCACCTCTCTTCATTCGGTGTGTAGATTTCCCACTTCCACTCGCCTCTCTCTTTTCCCTCTCATTCATCAACTCTCTCTCTCTTCACTCTCTCTTCCCTGTCCTGTCTCTTTTCCCTGGACACTCTCTTTTCCCTCTTTTCCCCTGCTTGTCTCTGTCCCCTCTTTCCCCTCTCCTGTGTCGGTCACCTCTCTTCACTCGCTGTGTAAATGTCCCACTTTCTCTCGCCTCTCTCTTTCCCCTCTCATTCATCAACTCTCTCTTTTCACTCTCTCTTCCCAGTCATGTCTCTTTTCTCTGGACACTCTCTTTTCCCCGGACACTCTCTTTTCCCCGGCTTGTCTCTTTCCCCTCTTTCCCCTCTCCTGTGTCTGTCACCTCTCTTCACTCGGTGTCTACTTTTCCCTGCTTTCACTCGCCTCTCTCTTTCCCCTCTCATTCATCAACTCTCTCTTTTCACTCTCTCTTCCCAGTCATGTCTCTTTTCCCTGGAATTTCTCTTTTCCCTCTTTTCCCCGGCTTGTCTCTTTCCCCTCTTTCCACTCTCCTGTGTCTGTCACCTCTCTTCACTCGGTGTCTACTTTTCCCTGCTTTCACTCGCCTCTCTCTTTCCCCTCTCAGTCATCAACTCTCTCTTTTCACTCTCTCTTCCCTGTCCTGTCTCTTTTCCCTGGACAGTCTCTTTTCCCTCTTTTCCCCTGCTTGTCTCTGTCCCCTCTCCTGTGTCTGTCACCTTCCTTCACTCGGTGTCTACTTTTCCCTGCTTTCACTCGCCTCTCTCTTTCCCCTCTCATTCATCAACTCTCTCTTTTCACTCTCTCTTCCCAGTCATGTCTCTTTTCCCTGGAATTTCTCTTTTCCCTCTTTTCCCCGGCTTGTCTCTTTCCCCTCTTTCCCCTCTCCTGTGTCTGTCACCTCTCTTCACTCGGTGTCTACTTTTCCCTGCTTTCACTCGCCTCTCTCTTTCCCCTCTCATTCATCAACTCTCTCTCTTCACTCTCTCCTCCCTGTCCTGTCTCTTTTCCCTGGACACTCTCTTTTCCCTGGACACTCTCTTTTCCCTCTTTTCCCCTGCTTGTCTCTGTCCCCTCTCCTGTGTCGGTCACCTCTCTTCATTCGGTGTGTAAATGTCCCACGTTCTCTCGCCTCTCTCTTTCCCCTCTCATTCATCACCTCTGTCTTTTCACTCTCTCTTCCCTGTCCTGTCTCTTTTCCCTGGAATTTCTCTTTTCCCTCTTTTCCCCTGTTTGTCTCTTTCCCCTCTTTCCCCTCTCCTGTGTCTGTCACCTCTCTTCATTCGGTGTGTAGATTTCCCACTTTTTCTCGCCTCTCTCTTTCCCCTCTCAGTCATCAACTCTCTCTTTTCACTCTCTCTTCCCAGTCATGTCTCTTTTCCCTGGAATTTCTCTTTTCCCTCTTTTCCCCGGCTTGTCTCTTTCCCCTCTTTCCCCTCTCCTGTGTCTGTCACCTCTCTTCATTCGGTGTCTACTTTTCCCTGCTTTCACTCGCCTCTCTCTTTCCCCTCTCATTCATCAACTCTCTCTCTTCACTCTCTCCTCCCTGTCCTGTCTCTTTTCCCTGGACACTCTCTTTTCCCTCTTTTCCCCTGCTTGTCTCTGTCCCCTCTTTCCCCTCTCCTGTGTCGGTCACCTCTCTTCATTCGGTGTGTAAATGTCCCACGTTCTCTCGCCTCTCTCCTTCCCCTCTCATTCATCAACTCTGTCTTTTCACTCTCTCTTCCCTGTCCTGTCTCTTTTCCCTGGAATTTCTCTTTTCCCTCTTTTCCTCTGTTTGTCTCTTTCCCCTCTTTCCCCTCTCCTGTGTCGGTCACCTCTCTTCATTCGGTGTGTAGATTTCCCACTTTCTCTCGCCTCTCTCTTTCCCCTCTCATTCATCAACTCTCTCTTTTCACTCTCTCTTCCCAGTCATGTCTCTTTTCCCTGGAATTTCTCTTTTCCCTCTTTTCCCCGGCTTGTCTCTTTCCCCTCTTTCCCCTCTCCTGTGTCTGTCACCTCTCTTCACTCGGTGTCTACTTTTCCCTGCTTTCACTCGCCTCTCTCTTTTCCCTCTCATTCATCAACTCTCTCTCTTCACTCTCTCCTCCCTGTCCTGTCTCTTTTCCCTGGACACTCTCTTTTCCCCGGACACTCTCTTTTCCCCGGCTTGTCTCTTTCCCCTATTTCCCCTCTCCTGTGCCTGTCACCTCTCTTCATTCGGTGTGTAGATTTCCCACTTTCACTCGCCTCTCTCTTTTCCCTCTCGTTCCTGAAATCTCTCTTTTCCCTTGCCTGTCGCTTTTCCCTCTTTTGCCTTTTCTCCATGAACTCTTCCCTCTTTACCCTCAGCAGTCACTTTCCCCTGCTTTCCCTCAACTCCCTCTTTTCCACCTTTTCCCTCGCTTGTCTCTTTTCCCTGTTTCCCCTCGCCTGTGTCTCTCACCTCTGTTCTCTCGGCCTTCTTTTCCCCCGATTTCACTCGCCTTCCTCTGTTCCCTCCCTTTCCTCCACTCTCTCTTGTCCCTCTCTCTTCACTGTCCTGTCTCTTTTCCCTGGAATTTCTCTTTTCCCTCTTTTCCTCTGTTTGTCTCTTTCCCCTCTTTCCCCTCTCCTGTGTCGGTCACCTCTCTTCATTCGGTGTGTAGATTTCCCACTTTCTCTCGCCTCTCTCTTTCCCCTCTCATTCATCAACTCTCTCTTTTCACTCTCTCTTCCCAGTCATGTCTCTTTTCCCTGGAATTTCTCTTTTCCCTCTTTTCCCCGGCTTGTCTCTTTCCCCTCTTTCCCCTCTCCTGTGTCTGTCACCTCTCTTCATTCGGTGTGTAGATTTCCCACTTCCACTCGCCTCTCTCTTTCCCCTCTCATTCATCAACTCTCTCTCTCTTCACTCTCTCTTCCCTGTCCTGTCTCTTTTCCCTGGACACTCTCTTTTCCCTCTTTTCCCCTGCTTGTCTCTGTCCCCTCTTTCCCCTCTCCTGTGTCGGTCACCTCTCTTCATTCGCTGTGTAAATGTCCCACTTTCTCTCGCCTCTCTCTTTCCCCTCTCATTCATCAACTCTCTCTTTTCACTCTCTCTTCCCAGTCATGTCTCTTTTCTCTGGACACTCTCTTTTCCCCGGACACTCTCTTTTCCCCGGCTTGTCTCTTTCCCCTCTTTCCCCTCTCCTGTGTCTGTCACCTCTCTTCACTCGGTGTCTACTTTTCCCTGCTTTCACTCGCCTCTCTCTTTCCCCTCTCATTCATCAACTCTCTCTCTTCACTCTCTCCTCCCTGTCCTGTCTCTTTTCCCTGGACACTCTCTTTTCCCTGGACACTCTCTTTTCCCTCTTTTCCCCTGCTTGTCTCTGTCCCCTCTTTCCCCTCTCCTGTGTCGGTCACCTCTCTTCATTCGGTGTGTAAATGTCCCACGTTCTCTCGCCTCTCTCTTTCCCCTCTCATTCATCAACTCTGTCTTTTCACTCTCTCTTCCCTGTCCTGTCTCTTTTCCCTGGAATTTCTCTTTTCCCTCTTTTCCTCTGTTTGTCTCTTTCCCCTCTTTCCCCTCTCCTGTGTCGGTCACCTCTCTTCATTCGGTGTGTAGATTTCCCACTTTCTCTCGCCTCTCTCTTTCCCCTCTCATTCATCAACTCTCTCTTTTCACTCTCTCTTCCCAGTCATGTCTCTTTTCCCTGGAATTTCTCTTTTCCCTCTTTTCCCCGGCTTGTCTCTTTCCCCTCTTTCCCCTCTCCTGTGTCGGTCACCTCTCTTCACTCGCTGTGTAAATGTCCCACTTTCACTCGCCTCTCTCTTTTCCGTGTCATTCATCAACTCTCTCTCTTCACTCTCTCCTCCCTGTCCTGTCTCTTTTCCCTGGACACTCTCTTTTCCCTCTTTTCCCCGGCTTGTCTCTTTCCCCTATTTCCCCTCTCCTGTGCCTGTCACCTCTCTTCATTCGGTGTGTAGATTTCCCACTTTCACTCGCCTCTCTCTTTTCCCTCTCGTTCCTGAAATCTCTCTTTTCCCTTGCCTGTCGCTTTTCCCTCTTTTGCCTTTTCTCCATGAACTCTTCCCTCTTTACCCTCAGCAGTCACTTTCCCCTGCTTTCCCTCACCTCCCTCTTTTCCACCTTTTCCCTCGCTTGTCTCTTTTCCCTGTTTCCCCTCGCCTGTGTCTCTCACCTCTGTCCTCTCGGCCTTCTTTTCCCCCGATTTCACTCGCCTTCCTCTATTCCCTCCCTTTCCTCCACTCTCTCTTTTCCCTCTCTCTTCACTGTCCTGTCTCTTTTCCCTGCAACTTCTCTTTTCCCTCTTTTCCTCTGTTTGTCTCTTTCCCCTCTTTCCCCTCTCCTGTGTCGGTCACCTCTCTTCATTCGGTGTGTAGATTTCCCACTTCCACTCGCCTCTCTCTTTTCCCTCTCATTCATCAACTCTCTCTCTCTTCACTCTCTCTTCCCTGTCCTGTCTCTTTTCCCTGGACACTCTCTTTTCCCTCTTTTCCCCTGCTTGTCTCTGTCCCCTCTTTCCCCTCTCCTGTGTCGGTCACCTCTCTTCACTCGCTGTGTAAATGTCCCACTTTCTCTCGCCTCTCTCTTTCCCCTCTCATTCATCAACTCTCTCTTTTCACTCTCTCTTCCCAGTCATGTCTCTTTTCTCTGGACACTCTCTTTTCTCCGGACACTCTCTTTTCCCCGGCTTGTCTCTTTCCCCTCTTTCCCCTCTCCTGTGTCTGTCACCTCTCTTCACTCGGTGTCTACTTTTCCCTGCTTTCACTCGCCTCTCTCTTTCCCCTCTCAGTCATCAACTCTCTCTTTTCACTCTCTCTTCCCTGTCCTGTCTCTTTTCCCTGGACAGTCTCTTTTCCCTCTTTTCCCCTGCTTGTCTCTGTCCCCTCTCCTGTGTCTGTCACCTTCCTTCACTCGGTGTCTACTTTTCCCTGCTTTCACTCGCCTCTCTCTTTCCCCTCTCATTCATCAACTCTCTCTTTTCACTCTCTCTTCCCAGTCATGTCTCTTTTCCCTGGAATTTCTCTTTTCCCTCTTTTCCCCTGCTTGTCTCTGTCCCCTCTTTCCCCTCTCCTGTGTCGGTCACCTCTCTTCATTCGGTGTGTATATGTCCCACGTTCTCTCGCCTCTCTCTTTCCCCTCTCATTCATCAACTCTCTCTTTTCACTCTCTCTTCCCAGTCATGTCTCTTTTCTCTGGACACTCTCTTTTCCCCGGACACTCTCTTTTCCCCGGCTTGTCTCTTTCCCCTCTTTCCCCTCTCCTGTGTCTGTCACCTCTCTTCACTCGGTGTCTACTTTTCCCTGCTTTCACTCGCCTCTCTCTTTCCCCTCTCATTCATCAACTCTCTCTTTTCACTCTCTCTTCCCAGTCATGTCGCTTTTCTCTGGAATTTCTCTTTTCCCTCTTTTCCCCGGCTTGTCTCTTTCCCCTCTTTCCCCTCTCCTGTGTCTGTCACCTCTCTTCACTCGGTGTCTACTTTTCCCTGCTTTCACTCGCCTCTCTCTTTTCCCTCTCATTCATCAACTCTCTCTCTTCACTCTCTCCTCCCTGTCCTGTCTCTTTTCCCTGGACACTCTCTTTTCCCCGGACACTCTCTTTTCCCCGGCTTGTCTCTTTCCCCTATTTCCCCTCTCCTGTGCCTGTCACCTCTCTTCATTCGGTGTGTAGATTTCCCACTTTCACTCGCCTCTCTCTTTTCCCTCTCATTCCTGAAATCTCTCTTTTCCCTTGCCTGTCGCTTTTCCCTCTTTTGCCTTTTCTCCATGAACTCTTCCCTCTTTACCCTCAGCAGTCACTTTCCCCTGCTTTCCCTCAACTCCCTCTTTTCCACCTTTTCCCTCGCTTGTCTCTTTTCCCTGTTTCCCCTCGCCTGTGTCTCTCACCTCTGTTCTCTCGGCCTTCTTTTCCCCCGCTTTCACTCGCCTTCCTCTGTTCCCTCCCTTTCCTCCACTCTCTCTTGTCCCTCTCTCTTCACTGTCCTGTCTCTTTTCCCTGGAATTTCTCTTTTCCCTCTTTTCCTCTGTTTGTCTCTTTCCCCTCTTTCCCCTCTCCTGTGTCGGTCACCTCTCTTCATTCGGTGTGTAGATTTCCCACTTTTTCTCGCCTCTCTCTTTCCCCTCTCAGTCATCAACTCTCTCTTTTCACTCTCTCTTCCCTGTCCTGTCTCTTTTCCCTGGACAGTCTCTTTTCCCTCTTTTCCCCTGCTTGTCTCTGTCCCCTCTTTCCCCTCTCCTGTGTCGGTCACCTCTCTTCACTCGCTGTGTAAATGTCCCACTTTCTCTCGCCTCTCTCTTTCCCCTCTCATTCATCAACTCTCTCTTTTCACTCTCTCTTCCCAGTCATGTCGCTTTTCCCTGGAATTTCTCTTTTCCCTCTTTTCCCCGGCTTGTCTCTTTCCCCTCTTTCCCCTCTCCTGTGTCTGTCACCTCTCTTCACTCGGTGTCTACTTTTCCCTGCTTTCACTCGCCTCTCTCTTTCCCCTCTCATTCATCAACTCTCTCTCTTCACTCTCTCCTCCCTGTCCTGTCTCTTTTCCCTGGACACTCTCTTTTCCCCGGACACTCTCTTTTCCCCGGCTTGTCTCTTTCCCCTATTTCCCCTCTCCTGTGCCTGTCACCTCTCTTCATTCGGTGTGTAGATTTCCCACTTTCTCTCGCCTCTCTCTTTCCCCTCTCATTCATCAACTCTCTCTTTTCACTCTCTCTTCCCAGTCATGTCTCTTTTCCCTGGAATTTCTCTTTTCCCTCTTTTCCCCGGCTTGTCTCTTTCCCCTCTTTCCCCTCTCCTGTGTCTGTCACCTCTCTTCACTCGGTGTCTACTTTTCCCTGCTTTCACTCGCCTCTCTCTTTCCCCTCTCATTCATCAACTCTCTCTCTTCACTCTCTCCTCCCTGTCCTGTCTCTTTTCCCTGGACACTCTCTTTTCCCTGGACACTCTCTTTTCCCTCTTTTCCCCTGCTTGTCTCTGTCCCCTCTTTCCCCTCTCCTGTGTCGGTCACCTCTCTTCATTCGGTGTGTAAATGTCCCACGTTCTCTCGCCTCTCTCTTTCCCCTCTCATTCATCAACTCTGTCTTTTCACTCTCTCTTCCCTGTCCTGTCTCTTTTCCCTGGAATTTCTCTTTTCCCTCTTTTCCTCTGTTTGTATCTTTCCCCTCTTTCCCCTCTCCTGTGTCGGTCACCTCTCTTCATTCGGTGTGTAGATTTCCCACTTTCTCTCGCCTCTCTCTTTCCCCTCTCATTCATCAACTCTCTCTTTTCACTCTCTCTTCCCAGTCATGTCTCTTTTCCCTGGAATTTCTCTTTTCCCTCTTTTCCCCGGCTTGTCTCTTTCCCCTCTTTCCCCTCTCCTGTGTCTGTCACCTCTCTTCACTCGGTGTCTACTTTTCCCTGCTTTCACTCGCCTCTCTCTTTTCCCTCTCATTCATCAACTCTCTCTCTTCACTCTCTCCTCCCTGTCCTGTCTCTTTTCCCTGGACACTCTCTTTTCCCCGGACACTCTCTTTTCCCCGGCTTGTCTCTTTCCCCTATTTCCCCTCTCCTGTGCCTGTCACCTCTCTTCATTCGGTGTGTAGATTTCCCACTTTCACTCGCCTCTCTCTTTTCCCTCTCATTCCTGAAATCTCTCTTTTCCCTTGCCTGTCGCTTTTCCCTCTTTTGCCTTTTCTCCATGAACTCTTCCCTCTTTACCCTCAGCAGTCACTTTCCCCTGCTTTCCCTCAACTCCCTCTTTTCCACCTTTCCCCTCGCTTGTCTCTTTTCCCTGTTTCCCCTCGCCTGTCTCTCTCACCTCTGTTCTCTCGGCGTTCTTTTCCCCCGCTTTCACTCGCCTTCCTCTATTCCCTCCCTTTCCTCCACTCTCTCTTTACCCTCTCTCTTCACTGTCCTGTCTCTTTTCCCTGCAACTTCTCTTTTCCCTCTTTTCCTCTGTTTGTCTCTTTCCCCTCTTTCCCCTCTCCTGTGTCGGTCACCTCTCTTCATTCGGTGTGTAGATTTCCCACTTCCACTCGCCTCTCTCTTTTCCCTCTCATTCATCAACTCTCTCTCTCTTCACTCTCTCTTCCCTGTCCTGTCTCTTTTCCCTGGACACTCTCTTTTCCCTCTTTTCCCCTGCTTGTCTCTGTCCCCTCTTTACCCTCTCCTGTGTCGGTCACCTCTCTACACTCGCTGTGTAAATGTCCCACTTTCTCTCGCCTCTCTCTTTCCCCTCTCATTCATCAACTCTCTCTTTTCACTCTCTCTTCCCAGTCATGTCTCTTTTCTCTGGACACTCTCTTTTCCCTGGACACTCTCTTTTCCCTCTTTTCCCCTGCTTGTCTCTGTCCCCTCTTTCCCCTCTCCTGTGTCGGTCACCTCTCTTCATTCGGTGTGTAAATGTCCCACGTTCTCTCGCCTCTCTCTTTCCCCTCTCATTCATCAACTCTGTCTTTTCACTCTCTCTTCCCTGTCCTGTCTCTTTTCCCTGGAATTTCTCTTTTCCCTCTTTTCCTCTGTTTGTATCTTTCCCCTCTTTCCCCTCTCCTGTGTCGGTCACCTCTCTTCACTCGGTGTCTACTTTTCCCTGCTTTCACTCGCCTCTCTCTTTCCCCTCTCATTCATCAACTCTGTCTTTTCACTCTCTCTTCCCAGTCATGTCTCTTTTCCCTGGAATTTCTCTTTTCCCTCTTTTCCCCGGCTTGTCTCTTTCCCCTCTTTCCCCTCTCCTGTGTCTGTCACCTCTCTTCACTCGGTGTCTACTTTTCCCCGCTTCCACTCGCCTCTCTCTTTTCCCTCTCATTCATCAACTCTCTCTCTCTTCACTCTCTCTTCCCTGTCCTGTCTCTTTTCCCTGGACACTCTCTTTTCCCCGGACACTCTCTTTTCCCCGGCTTGTCTCTTTCCCCTCTTTCCCCTCTCCTGTGCCTGTCACCTCTCTTCATTCGGTGTGTAGATTTCCCACTTTCACTCGCCTCTCTCTTTTCCCTCTCATTCCTGAAATCTCTCTTTTCCCTTGCCTGTCGCTTTTCCCTCTTTTGCCTTTTCTCCATGAACTCTTCCCTCTTTACCCTCAGCAGTCACTTTCCCCTGCTTTCCCTCAACTCCCTCTTTTCCACCTTTCCCCTCGCTTGTCTCTTTTCCCTGTTTCCCCTCGCCTGTCTCTCTCACCTCTGTTCTCTCGGCGTTCTTTTCCCCCGCTTTCACTCGCCTTCCTCTATTCCCTCCCTTTCCTCCACTCTCTCTTTTCCCTCTCTCTTCACTGTCCTGTCTCTTTTCCCTGCAACTTCTCTTTTCCCTCTTTTCCTCTGTTTGTCTCTTTCCCCTCTTTCCCCTCTCCTGTGTCGGTCACCTCTCTTCATTCGGTGTGTAGATTTCCCACTTCCACTCGCCTCTCTCTTTTCCCTCTCATTCATCAACTCTCTCTCTCTTCACTCTCTCTTCCCTGTCCTGTCTCTTTTCCCTGGACACTCTCTTTTCCCTCTTTTCCCCTGCTTGTCTCTGTCCCCTCTTTACCCTCTCCTGTGTCGGTCACCTCTCTACACTCGCTGTGTAAATGTCCCACTTTCTCTCGCCTCTCTCTTTCCCCTCTCATTCATCAACTCTCTCTTTTCACTCTCTCTTCCCAGTCATGTCTCTTTTCTCTGGACACTCTCTTTTCCCCGGACACTCTCTTTTCCCCGGCTTGTCTCTTTCCCCTCTTTCCCCTCTCCTGTGTCTGTCACCTCTCTTCACTCGGTGTCTACTTTTCCCTGCTTTCACTCGCCTCTCTCTTTCCCCTCTCATTCATCAACTCTCTCTTTTCACTCTCTCTTCCCAGTCATGTCTCTTTTCCCTGGAATTTCTCTTTTCCCTCTTTTCCCCGGCTTGTCTCTTTCCCCTCTTTCCCCTCTCCTGTGTCTGTCACCTCTCTTCACTCGGTGTCTACTTTTCCCCGCTTTCACTCGCCTCTCTCTTTTCCCTCTCATTCATCAACTCTCTCTCTTCACTCTCTCCTCCCTGTCCTGTCTCTTTTCCCTGGACACTCTCTTTTCCCCGGCTTGTCTCTTTCCCCTCTTTCCCCTCTCCTGTGTCTGTCACCTCACTTCACTCGGTGTCTACTTTTCCCCGCTTTCACTCGCCTCTCTCTTTTCCCTCTCATTCATCAACTCTCTCTATCTTCACTCTCTCTTCCCTGTCCTGTGTGTTTTCCCTGGACACTCTCTTTTCCCTCTTTTCCCCGGCTTGTCTCTTTCCCCTATTTCCCCTCTCCTGTGCCTGTCACCTCTCTTCATTCGGTGTGTAGATTTCCCACTTTCACTCGCCTCTCTCTTTTCCCTCTCGTTCCTGAAATCTCTCTTTTCCCTTGCCTGTCGCTTTTCCCTCTTTTGCCTTTTCTCCATGAACTCTTCCCTCTTTACCCTCAGCAGTCACTTTCCCCTGCTTTCCCTCAACTCCCTCTTTTCCACCTTTTCCCTCGCTTGTCTCTTTTCCCTGTTTCCCCTCGCCTGTCTCTCTCACCTCTGTTCTCTCGGCGTTCTTTTCCCCCGCTTTCACTCGCCTTCCTCTATTCCCTCCCTTTCCTCCACTCTCTCTTTTCCCTCTCTCTTCACTGTCCTGTCTCTTTTCCCTGGAACTTCTCTTTTCCCTCTTTTCCTCTGTTTGTCTCTTTCCCCTCTCCTGTGTCGGTCACCTCTCTTCATTCGGTGTGTAGATTTCCCACTTCCACTCGCCTCTCTCTTTTCCCTCTCATTCATCAACTCTCTCTCTCTTCACTCTCTCTTCCCTGTCCTGTCTCTTTTCCCTGGACACTCTCTTTTCCCTCTTTTCCCCTGCTTGTCTCTGTCCCCTCTTTACCCTCTCCTGTGTCGGTCACCTCTCTACACTCGCTGTGTAAATGTCCCACTTTCTCTCGCCTCTCTCTTTCCCCTCTCATTCATCAACTCTCTCTTTTCACTCTCTCTTCCCAGTCATGTCTCTTTTCTCTGGACACTCTCTTTTCCCCGGACACTCTCTTTTCCCCGGCTTGTCTCTTTCCCCTCTTTCCCCTCTCCTGTGTCTGTCACCTCTCTTCACTCGGTGTCTACTTTTCCCTGCTTTCACTCGCCTCTCTCTTTCCCCTCTCATTCATCAACTCTCTCTCTTCACTCTCTCCTCCCTGTCATGTCTCTTTTCCCTGGAATTTCTCTTTTCCCTCTTTTCCCCGGCTTGTCTCTTTCCCCTCTTTCCCCTCTCCTGTGTCTGTCACCTCTCTTCACTCGGTGTCTACTTTTCCCCGCTTTCACTCGCCTCTCTCTTTTCCCTCTCATTCATCAACTCTCTCTCTTCACTCTCTCCTCCCTGTCCTGTCTCTTTTCCCTGGACACTCTCTTTTCCCCGGCTTGTCTCTTTCCCCTCTTTCCCCTCTCCTGTGTCTGTCACCTCACTTCACTCGGTGTCTACTTTTCCCCGCTTTCACTCGCCTCTCTCTTTTCCCTCTCATTCATCAACTCTCTCTATCTTCACTCTCTCTTCCCTGTCCTGTGTGTTTTCCCTGGACACTCTCTTTTCCCTCTTTTCCCCGGCTTGTCTCTTTCCCCTATTTCCCCTCTCCTGTGCCTGTCACCTCTCTTCATTCGGTGTGTAGATTTCCCACTTTCACTCGCCTCTCTCTTTTCCCTCTCATTCCTGAAATCTCTCTTTTCCCTTGCCTGTCGCTTTTCCCTCTTTTGCCTTTTCTCCATGAACTCTTCCCTCTTTACCCTCAGCAGTCACTTTCCCCTGCTTTCCCTCAACTCCCTCTTTTCCACCTTTTCCCTCGCTTGTCTCTTTTCCCTGTTTCCCCTCGCCTGTCTCTCTCACCTCTGTTCTCTCGGCGTTCTTTTCCCCCGCTTTCACTCGCCTTCCTCTATTCCCTCCCTTTCCTCCACTCTCTCTTTTCCCTCTCTCTTCACTGTCCTGTCTCTTTTCCCTGGAACTTCTCTTTTCCCTCTTTTCCTCTGTTTGTCTCTTTCCCCTCTCCTGTGTCGGTCACCTCTCTTCATTCGGTGTGTAGATTTCCCACTTCCACTCGCCTCTCTCTTTTCCCTCTCATTCATCAACTCTCTCTCTCTTCACTCTCTCTTCCCTGTCCTGTCTCTTTTCCCTGGACACTCTCTTTTCCCTCTTTTCCCCTGCTTGTCTCTGTCCCCTCTTTACCCTCTCCTGTGTCGGTCACCTCTCTACACTCGCTGTGTAAATGTCCCACTTTCTCTCGCCTCTCTCTTTCCCCTCTCATTCATCAACTCTCTCTTTTCACTCTCTCTTCCCAGTCATGTCTCTTTTCTCTGGACACTCTCTTTTCCCCGGACACTCTCTTTTCCCCGGCTTGTCTCTTTCCCCTCTTTCCCCTCTCCTGTGTCTGTCACCTCTCTTCACTCGGTGTCTACTTTTCCCTGCTTTCACTCGCCTCTCTCTTTCCCCTCTCATTCATCAACTCTCTCTCTTCACTCTCTCCTCCCTGTCATGTCTCTTTTCCCTGGACACTCTCTTTTCCCTCTTTTCCCCTGCTTGTCTCTGTCCCCTCTTTCCCCTCTCCTGTGTCGGTCACCTCTCTTCATTCGGTGTGTAAATGTCCCACGTTCTCTCGCCTCTCTCTTTCCCCTCTCATTCATCAACTCTGTCTTTTCACTCTCTCTTCCCTGTCCTGTCTCTTTTCCCTGGAATTTCTCTTTTCCCTCTTTTCCTCTGTTTGTCTCTTTCCCCTCTTTCCCCTCTCCTGTGTCGGTCACCTCTCTTCATTCGGTGTGTAGATTTCCCACTTTCTCTCGCCTCTCTCTTTCCCCTCTCATTCATCAACTCTCTCTTTTCACTCTCTCTTCCCAGTCATGTCTCTTTTCCCTGGAATTTCTCTTTTCCCTCTTTTCCCCGGCTTGTCTCTTTCCCCTCTGTCCCCTCTCCTGTGTCTGTCACCTCTCTTCACTCGGTGTCTACTTTTCCCCGCTTTCACTCGCCTCTCTCTTTCCCCTCTCATTCATCAACTCTCTCTCTTCACTCTCTCCTCCCTGTCCTGTCTCTTTTCCCTGGACACTCTCTTTTCCCCGGACACTCTCTTTTCCTCGGCTTGTCTCTTTCCCCTCTTTCCCCTCTCCTGTGTCTGTCATCTCTCTTCACTCGGTGTCTACTTTTCCCCGCTTTCACTCGCCTCTCTCTTTCCCCTCTCATTCATCAACTCTCTCTCTTCACTCTCTCCTCCCTGTCCTGTCTCTTTTCTCTGGACACTCTCTTTTCCCCGGACACTCTCTTTTCCCCGGCTTGTCTCTTTCCCCTCTTTCCCCTCTCCTGTGTCGGTCACCTCTCTTCACTCGGTGTGTAGATTTCCCACTTTCACTCGCCTCTCTCTTTTCCCTCTCATTCATCAACTCTCTCTATCTTCACTCTCTCTTCCCTGTCCTGTGTCTTTTCCCTGGACACTCTCTTTTCCCTCATTTCCCCTGCTTGTCTCTTTCCCCTATTTCCCCTCTCCTGTGTCGGTCACCTCTCTTCATTCGCTGTGTAGATTTCCCACTTTCACTCGCCTCTCTTTTTTCCCTCTCATTCATCCACTCTCTCTCTTCACTCTCTCTTCCCAGTCATGTCTCTTTTACCTGGAATTTCTCTTTTCCCTCTTTTCCCCTGCTTGTCTCTTTCCCCTCTCCTGTGTCTGTCACCTCACTTCATTCGGTGTGTAGATTTCCCACTTTCACTCGCCTCTCTCTTTTCCGTCTCATTCATCAACTCTCTCTCTTCACTCTCTCCTCCCTGTCCTGTCTCTTTTCCCTGGACACTCTCTTTTCCCCGGCTTGTCTCTTTCCCCTCTTTCCCCTCTCCTGTGTCTGTCACCTCTCTTCACTCGGTGTCTACTTTTCCCCGCTTTCACTCGCCTCTCTCTTTTCCCTCTCATTCATCAACTCTCTCTATCTTCACTCTCTCTTCCCTGTCCTGTGTGTTTTCCCTGGACACTCTCTTTTCCCTCGTTTCCCCGGCTTGTCTCTTTCCCCTATTTCCCCTCTCCTGTGCCTGTCACCTCTCTTCATTCGGTGTGTAGATTTCCCACTTTCACTCGCCTCTCTCTTTTCCCTCTCATTCCTGAAATCTCTCTTTTCCCTTGCCTGTCGCTTTTCCCTCTTTTGCCTTTTCTCCATGAACTCTTCCCTCTTCACCCTCAGCAGTCACTTTCCCCTGCTTTCCCTCAACTCCCTCTTTTCCACCTTTTCCCTCGCTTGTCTCTTTTCCCTGTTTCCCCTCGCCTGTCTCTCTCACCTCTGTTCTCTCGGCGTTCTTTTCCCCCGCTTTCACTCGCCTTCCTCTATTCCCTCCCTTTCCTCCACTCTCTCTTTTCCCTCTCTCTTCACTGTCCTGTCTCTTTTCCCTGGAACTTCTCTTTTCCCTCTTTTCCTCTGTTTGTCTCTTTCCCCTCTTTCCCCTCTCCTGTGTCGGTCACCTCTCTTCATTCGGTGTGTAGATTTCCCACTTCCACTCGCCTCTCTCTTTTCCCTCTCATTCATCAACTCTCTCTCTCTTCACTCTCTCTTCCCTGTCCTGTCTCTTTTCCCTGGACACTCTCTTTTCCCTCTTTTCCCCTGCTTGTCTCTGTCCCCTCTTTCCCCTCTCCTGTGTCGGTCACCTCTCTTCACTCGCTGTGTAAATGTCCCACTTTCTCTCGCCTCTCTCTTTCCCCTCTCATTCATCAACTCTCTCTTTTCACTCTCTCTTCCCAGTCATGTCGCTTTTCTCTGGACACTCTCTTTTCCCCGGACACTCTCTTTTCCCCGGCTTGTCTCTTTCCCCTCTTTCCCCTCTCCTGTGTCTGTCACCTCTCTTCACTCGGTGTCTACTTTTCCCTGCTTTCACTCGCCTCTCTCTTTCCCCTCTCATTCATCAACTCTCTCTCTTCACTCTCTCTTCACTGTCCTGTCTCTTTTCCCTGGAACTTCTCTTTTCCCTCTTTTCCTCTGTTTGTCTCTTTCCCCTCTTTCCCCTCTCCTGTGTCGGTCACCTCTCTTCACTCGGTGTCTACTTTTCCCTGCTTTCACTCGCCTCTCTCTTTCCCCTCTCATTCATCAACTCTCTCTTTTCACTCTCTCTTCCCAGTCATGTCTCTTTTCCCTGGAATTTCTCTTTTCCCTCTTTTCCCCGGCTTGTCTCTTTCCCCTCTTTCCCCTCTCCTGTGTCTGTCACCTCTCTTCACTCGGTGTCTACTTTTCCCCGCTTCCACTCGCCTCTCTCTTTTCCCTCTCATTCATCAACTCTCTCTCTCTTCACTCTCTCTTCCCTGTCCTGTCTCTTTTCCCTGGACACTCTCTTTTCCCTCTTTTCCCCTGCTTGTCTCTGTCCCCTCTTTCCCCTCTCCTGTGTCGGTCACCTCTCTTCACTCGCTGTGTAAATGTCCCACTTTCTCTCGCCTCTCTCTTTCCCCTCTCATTCATCAACTCTCTCTCTTCACTCTCTCCTCCCTGTCCTGTCTCTTTTCCCTGGACACTCTCTTTTCCCCGGCTTGTCTCTTTCCCCTCTTTCCCCTCTCCTGTGTCTGTCACCTCTCTTCACTCGGTGTCTACTTTTCCCCGCTTTCACTCGCCTCTCTCTTTTCCCTCTCATTCATCAACTCTCTCTATCTTCACTCTCTCTTCCCTGTCCTGTGTGTTTTCCCTGGACACTCTCTTTTCCCTCTTTTCCCCGGCTTGTCTCTTTCCCCTATTTCCCCTCTCCTGTGCCTGTCACCTCTCTTCATTCGGTGTGTAGATTTCCCACTTTCACTCGCCTCTCTCTTTTCCCTCTCATTCCTGAAATCTCTCTTTTCCCTTGCCTGTCGCTTTTCCCTCTTTTGCCTTTTCTCCATGAACTCTTCCCTCTTTACCCTCAGCAGTCACTTTCCCCTGCTTTCCCTCAACTCCCTCTTTTCCACCTTTTCCCTCGCTTGTCTCTTTTCCCTGTTTCCCCTCGCCTGTCTCTCTCACCTCTGTTCTCTCGGCGTTCTTTCCCCCCGCTTTCACTCGCCTTCCTCTATTCCCTCCCTTTCCTCCACTCTCTCTTTTCCCTCTCTCTTCACTGTCCTGTCTCTTTTCCCTGGAACTTCTCTTTTCCCTCTTTTCCCCTGTTTGTCTCTTTCCCCTCTTTCCCCTCTCCTGTGTCGGTCACCTCTCTTCATTCGGTGTGTAGATTTCCCACTTCCACTCGCCTCTCTCTTTTCCCTCTCATTCATCAACTCTCTCTCTCTTCACTCTCTCTTCCCTGTCCTGTCTCTTTTCCCTGGACACTCTCTTTTCCCTCTTTTCCCCTGCTTGTCTCTGTCCCCTCTTTCCCCTCTCCTGTGTCTGTCACCTCTCTTCACTCGGTGTCTACTTTTCCCTGCTTTCACTCGCCTCTCTCTTTCCCCTCTCATTCATCAACTCTCTCTTTTCACTCTCTCTTCCCAGTCATGTCTCTTTTCCCTGGAATTTCTCTTTTCCCTCTTTTCCCCGGCTTGTCTCTTTCCCCTATTTCCCCTCTCCTGTGCCTGTCACCTCTCTTCATTCGGTGTGTAGATTTCCCACTTTCACTCGCCTCTCTCTTATCCCTCTCATTCCTGAAATCTCTCTTTTCCCTTGCCTGTCGCTTTTCCCTCTTTTGCCTTTTCTCCATGAACTCTTCCCACTTTACCCTCAGCAGTCACTTTCCCCTGCTTTCCCTCAACTCCCTCTTTTCCACCTTTCCCCTCGCTTGTCTCTTTTCCCTGTTTCCCCTCGCCTGTCTCTCTCACCTCTGTTCTCTCGGCGTTCTTTTCCCCCGCTTTCACTCGCCTTCCTCTATTCCCTCCCTTTCCTCCACTCTCTCTTTTCCCTCTCTCTTCACTGTCCTGTCTCTTTTCCCTGGAACTTCTCTTTTCCCTCTTTTCCTCTGTTTGTCTCTTTCCCCTCTTTCCCCTCTCCTGTGTCGGTCACCTCTCTTCATTCGGTGTGTAGATTTCCCACTTCCACTCGCCTCTCTCTTTTCCCTCTCATTCATCAACTCTCTCTCTCTTCACTCTCTCTTCCCTGTCCTGTCTCTTTTCCCTGGACACTCTCTTTTCCCTCTTTTCCCCTGCTTGTCTCTGTCCCCTCTTTCCCCTCTCCTGTGTCGGTCACCTCTCTTCACTCGCTGTGTAAATGTACCACTTTCACTCGCCTCTCTCTTTCCCCTCTCATTCATCAACTCTCTCTTTTCACTCTCTCTTCCCAGTCATGTCTCTTTTCCCTGGAATTTCTCTTTTCCCCGGACACTCTCTTTTCCCCGGCTTGTCTCTTTCCCCTCTTTCCCCTCTCCTGTGTCTGTCACCTCTCTTCACTCGGTGTCTACTTTTCCCTGCTTTCACTCGCCTCTCTCTTTCCCCTCTCATTCATCAACTCTCTCTTTTCACTCTCTCTTCCCAGTCATGTCTCTTTTCCCTGGAATTTCTCTTTTCCCTCTTTTCCCCGGCTTGTCTCTTTCCCCTCTTTCCCCTCTCCTGTGTCTGTCACCTCTCTTCACTCGGTGTCTACTTTTCCCCGCTTTCACTCGCCTCTCTCTTTCCCCTCTCATTCATCAACTCTCTCTCTTCACTCTCTCCTCCCTGTCCTGTCTCTTTTCCCTGGACACTCTCTTTTCCCCGGACACTCTCTTTTCCTCGGCTTGTCTCTTTCCCCTCTTTCCCCTCTCCTGTGTCTGTCATCTCTCTTCACTCGGTGTCTACTTTTCCCCGCTTTCACTCGCCTCTCTCTTTCCCCTCTCATTCATCAACTCTCTCTCTTCACTCTCTCCTCCCTGTCCTGTCTCTTTTCTCTGGACACTCTCTTTTCCCCGGACACTCTCTTTTCCCCGGCTTGTCTCTTTCCCCTCTTTCCCCTCTCCTGTGTCTGTCACCTCTCTTCACTCGGTGTCTACTTTTCCCTGCTTTCACTCGCCTCTCTCTTTTCCCTCTCATTCATCAACTCTCTCTCTTCACTCTCTCCTCCCTGTCCTGTCTCTTTTCCCTGGACACTCTCTTTTCCCCGGACACTCTCTTTTCCTCGGCTTGTCTCTTTCCCCTCTTTCCCCTCTCCTGTGTCGGTCACCTCTCTTCACTCGGTGTGTAGATTTCCCACTTTCACTCGCCTCTCTCTTTTCCCTCTCATTCATCAACTCTCTCTATCTTCACTCTCTCTTCCCTGTCCTGTGTCTTTTCCCTGGACACTCTCTTTTCCCTCATTTCCCCTGCTTGTCTCTTTCCCCTCTTTCCCCTCTCCTGTGTCGGTCACCTCTCTTCATTCGGTGTGTAGATTTCCCACTTTCTCTCGCCTCTCTCTTTCCCCTCTCATTCATCAACTCTCTCTTTTCACTCTCTCTTCCCAGTCATGTCTCTTTTCCCTGGAATTTCTCTTTTCCCTCTTTTCCCCGGCTTGTCTCTTTCCCCTCTTTCCCCTCTCCTGTGTCGGTCACCTCTCTTCACTCGCTGTGTAAATGTCCCACTTTCACTCGCCTCTCTCTTTTCCGTGTCATTCATCAACTCTCTCTCTTCACTCTCTCCTCCCTGTCCTGTCTCTTTTCCCTGGACACTCTCTTTTCCCTCTTTTCCCCGGCTTGTCTCTTTCCCCTATTTCCCTTCTCATGTGCCTGTCACCTCTCTTCATTCGGTGTGTAGATTTCCCACTTTCACTCGCCTCTCTCTTTTCCCTCTCGTTCCTGAAATCTCTCTTTTCCCTTGCCTGTCGCTTTTCCCTCTTTTGCCTTTTCTCCATGAAGTCTTCCCTCTTTACCCTCAGCAGTCACTTTCCCCTGCTTTCCCTCAACTCCCTCTTTTCCACCTTTCCCCTCGCTTGTCTCTTTTCCCTGTTTCCCCTCGCCTGTGTCTCTCACCTCTGTTCTCTCGGCCTTCTTTTCCCCCGATTTCACTCGCCTTCCTCTATTCCCTCCCTTTCCTCCACTCTCTCTTTTCCCTCTCTCTTCACTGTCCTGTCTCTTTTCCCTGCAACTTCTCTTTTCCCTCTTTTCCTCTGTTTGTCTCTTTCCCCTCTTTCCCCTCTCCTGTGTCGGTCACCTCTCTTCATTCGGTGTGTAGATTTCCCACTTCCACTCGCCTCTCTCTTTTCCCTCTCATTCATCAACTCTCTCTCTCTTCACTCTCTCTTCCCTGTCCTGTCTCTTTTCCCTGGACACTCTCTTTTCCCTCTTTTCCCCTGCTTGTCTCTGTCCCCTCTTTCCCCTCTCCTGTGTCGGTCACCTCTCTTCACTCGCTGTGTAAATGTCCCACTTTCTCTCGCCTCTCTCTTTCCCCTCTCATTCATCAACTCTCTCTTTTCACTCTCTCTTCCCAGTCATGTCTCTTTTCTCTGGACACTCTCTTTTCCCCGGACACTCTCTTTTCCCCGGCTTGTCTCTTTCCCCTCTTTCCCCTCTCCTGTGTCTGTCACCTCTCTTCACTCGGTGTCTACTTTTCCCTGCTTTCACTCGCCTCTCTCTTTCCCCTCTCATTCATCAACTCTCTCTTTTCACTCTCTCTTCCCAGTCATGTCTCTTTTCCCTGGAATTTCTCTTTTCCCTCTTTTCCCCGGCTTGTCTCTTTCCCCTCTTTCCCCTCTCCTGTGTCTGTCACCTCTCTTCACTCGGTGTCTACTTTTCCCTGCTTTCACTCGCCTCTCTCTTTCCCCTCTCAGTCATCAACTCTCTCTTTTCACTCTCTCTTCCCTGTCCTGTCTCTTTTCCCTGGACAGTCTCTTTTCCCTCTTTTCCCCTGCTTGTCTCTGTCCCCTCTCCTGTGTCTGTCACCTTCCTTCACTCGGTGTCTACTTTTCCCTGCTTTCACTCGCCTCTCTCTTTCCCCTCTCATTCATCAACTCTCTCTTTTCACTCTCTCTTCCCAGTCATGTCTCTTTTCCCTGGAATTTCTCTTTTCCCTCTTTTCCCCGGCTTGTCTCTTTCCCCTCTTTCCCCTCTCCTGTGTCTGTCACCTCTCTTCACTCGGTGTCTACTTTTCCCTGCTTTCACTCGCCTCTCTCTTTCCCCTCTCATTCATCAGCTCTCTCTCTTCACTCTCTCCTCCCTGTCCTGTCTCTTTTCCCTGGACACTCTCTTTTCCCTGGACACTCTCTTTTCCCTCTTTTCCCCTGCTTGTCTCTGTCCCCTCTCCTGTGTCGGTCACCTCTCTTCATTCGGTGTGTAAATGTCCCACGTTCTCTCGCCTCTCTCTTTCCCCTCTCATTCATCACCTCTGTCTTTTCACTCTCTCTTCCCTGTCCTGTCTCTTTTCCCTGGAATTTCTCTTTTCCCTCTTTTCCTCTGTTTGTCTCTTTCCCCTCTTTCCCCTCTCCTGTGTCTGTCACCTCTCTTCACTCGTTGTGTAAATGTCCCACGTTCTCTCGCCTCTCTCTTTCCCCTCTCATTCATCACCTCTGTCTTTTCACTCTCTCTTCCCTGTCCTGTCTCTTTTCCCTGGAATTTCTCTTTTCCCTCTTTTCCCCGGCTTGTCTCTTTCCCCTCTTTCCCCTCTCCTGTGTCTGTCACCTCTCTTCATTCGGTGTGTAGATTTCCCACTTTTTCTCGCCTCTCTCTTTCCCCTCTCAGTCATCAACTCTCTCTTTTCACTCTCTCTTCCCAGTCATGTCTCTTTTCCCTGGAATTTCTCTTTTCCCTCTTTCCCCCGGCTTGTCTCTTTCCCCTCTTTCCCCTCTCCTGTGTCTGTCACCTCTCTTCACTCGGTGTCTACTTTTCCCTGCTTTCACTCGCCTCTCTCTTTCCCCTCTCATTCATCAACTCTCTCTCTTCACTCTCTCCTCCCTGTCCTGTCTCTTTTCCCTGGACACTCTCTTTTCCCCGGACACTCTCTTTTCCCCGGCTTGTCTCTTTCCCCTATTTCCCCTCTCCTGTGCCTGTCACCTCTCTTCATTCGGTGTGTAGATTTCCCACTTTCTCTCGCCTCTCTCTTTCCCCTCTCATTCATCAACTCTCTCTTTTCACTCTCTCTTCCCAGTCATGTCTCTTTTCCCTGGAATTTCTCTTTTCCCTCTTTTCCCCGGCTTGTCTCTTTCCCCTCTTTCCCCTCTCCTGTGTCTGTCACCTCTCTTCACTCGGTGTCTACTTTTCCCTGCTTTCACTCGCCTCTCTCTTTCCCCTCTCATTCATCAACTCTCTCTCTTCACTCTCTCCTCCCTGTCCTGTCTCTTTTCCCTGGACACTCTCTTTTCCCCGGACACTCTCTTTTCCCCGGCTTGTCTCTTTCCCCTATTTCCCCTCTCCTGTGCCTGTCACCTCTCTTCATTCGGTGTGTAGATTTCCCACTTTCACTCGCCTCTCTCTTTTCCCTCTCATTCCTGAAATCTCTCTTTTCCCTTGCCTGTCGCTTTTCCCTCTTTTGCCTTTTCTCCATGAACTCTTCCCTCTTTACCCTCAGCAGTCACTTTCCCCTGCTTTCCCTCAACTCCCTCTTTTCCACCTTTTCCCTCGCTTGTCTCTTTTCCCTGTTTCCCCTCGCCTGTGTCTCTCACCTCTGTTCTCTCGGCCTTCTTTTCCCCCGATTTCACTCGCCTTCCTCTGTTCCCTCCCTTTCCTCCACTCTCTCTTGTCCCTCTCTCTTCACTGTCCTGTCTCTTTTCCCTGGAATTTCTCTTTTCCCTCTTTTCCTCTGTTTGTCTCTTTCCCCTCTTTCCCCTCTCCTGTGTCGGTCACCTCTCTTCATTCGGTGTGTAGATTTCCCACTTTTTCTCGCCTCTCTCTTTCCCCTCTCAGTCATCAACTCTCTCTTTTCACTCTCTCTTCCCTGTCCTGTCTCTTTTCCCTGGACAGTCTCTTTTCCCTCTTTTCCCCTGCTTGTCTCTGTCCCCTCTTTCCCCTCTCCTGTGTCGGTCACCTCTCTTCACTCGCTGTGTAGATTTCCCACTTTCTCTCGCCTCTCTCTTTCCCCTCTCATTCATCAACTCTCTCTTTTCACTCTCTCTTCCCAGTCATGTCTCTTTTCCCTGGAATTTCTCTTTTCCCTCTTTTCCCCGGCTTGTCTCTTTCCCCTCTTTCCCCTCTCCTGTGTCTGTCACCTCTCTTCACTCGGTGTCTACTTTTCCCTGCTTTCACTCGCCTCTCTCTTTCCCCTCTCATTCATCAACTCTCTCTCTTCACTCTCTCCTCCCTGTCCTGTCTCTTTTCCCTGGACACTCTCTTTTCCCTGGACACTCTCTTTTCCCTCTTTTCCCCTGCTTGTCTCTGTCCCCTCTTTCCCCTCTCCTGTGTCGGTCACCTCTCTTCATTCGGTGTGTAAATGTCCCACGTTCTCTCGCCTCTCTCTTTCCCCTCTCATTCATCAACTCTGTCTTTTCACTCTCTCTTCCCTGTCCTGTCTCTTTTCCCTGGAATTTCTCTTTTCCCTCTTTTCCTCTGTTTGTCTCTTTCCCCTCTTTCCCCTCTCCTGTGTTGGTCACCTCTCTTCATTCGGTGTGTAGATTTCCCACTTTCTCTCGCCTCTCTCTTTCCCCTCTCATTCATCAACTCTCTCTTTTCACTCTCTCTTCCCTGTCCTGTCTCTTTTCCCTGGAATTTCTCTTTTCCCCGGCTTGTCTCTTTCCCCTATTTCCCCTCTCCTGTGCCTGTCACCTCTCTTCATTCGGTGTGTAGATTTCCCACTTTCACTCGCCTCTCTCTTTTCCCTCTCGTTCCTGAAATCTCTCTTTTCCCTTGCCTGTCGCTTTTCCCTCTTTTGCCTTTTCTCCATGAACTCTTCCCTCTTTACCCTCAGCAGTCACTTTCCCCTGCTTTCCCTCAACTCCCTCTTTTCCACCTTTTCCCTCGCTTGTCTCTTTTCCCTGTTTCCCCTCGCCTGTCTCTCTCACCTCTGTTCTCTCGGCGTTCTTTTCCCCCGCTTTCACTCGCCTTCCTCTATTCCCTCCCTTTCCTCCACTCTCTCTTTTCCCTCTCTCTTCACTGTCCTGTCTCTTTTCCCTGGAACTTCTCTTTTCCCTCTTTTCCTCTGTTTGTCTCTTTCCCCTCTCCTGTGTCGGTCACCTCTCTTCATTCGGTGTGTAGATTTCCCACTTCCACTCGCCTCTCTCTTTTCCCTCTCATTCATCAACTCTCTCTCTCTTCACTCTCTCCTCCCTGTCCTGTCTCTTTTCCCTGGACACTCTCTTTTCCCTCTTTTCCCCTGCTTGTCTCTGTCCCCTCTTTCCCCTCTCCTGTGTCTGTCACCTCACTTCTTTCGGTGTGTAGATTTCCCACTTTCACTCGCCTCTCTCTTTTCCGTCTCATTCATCAACTCTCTCTTTTCACTCTCTCTTCCCTGTCCTGTCTCTTTTCCCTGGAATTTCTCTTTTCCCCGGCTTGTCTCTTTCCCCTATTTCCCCTCTCCTGTGCCTGTCACCTCTCTTCATTCGGTGTGTAGATTTCCCACTTTCACTCGCCTCTCTCTTTTCCCTCTCGTTCCTGAAATCTCTCTTTTCCCTTGCCTGTCGCTTTTCCCTCTTTTGCCTTTTCTCCATGAACTCTTCCCTCTTTACCCTCAGCAGTCACTTTCCCCTGCTTTCCCTCAACTCCCTCTTTTCCACCTTTCCCCTCGCTTGTCTCTTTTCCCTGTTTCCCCTCGCCTGTGTCTCTCACCTCTGTTCTCTCGGCCTTCTTTTCCCCCGATTTCACTCGCCTTCCTCTATTCCGTCCCTTTCCTCCACTCTCTCTTTTCCCTCTCTCTTCACTGTCCTGTCTCTTTTCCCTGCAACTTCTCTTTTCCCTCTTTTCCTCTGTTTGTCTCTTTCCCCTCTTTCCCCTCTCCTGTGTCGGTCACCTCTCTTCATTCGGTGTGTAGATTTCCCACTTCCACTCGCCTCTCTCTTTTCCCTCTCATTCATCAACTCTCTCTCTCTTCACTCTCTCTTCCCTGTCCTGTCTCTTTTCCCTGGACACTCTCTTTTCCCTCTTTTCCCCTGCTTGTCTCTGTCCCCTCTTTCCCCTCTCCTGTGTCGGTCACCTCTCTTCACTCGCTGTGTAAATGTCCCACTTTCTCTCGCCTCTCTCTTTCCCCTCTCATTCATCAACTCTCTCTTTTCACTCTCTCTTCCCAGTCATGTCTCTTTTCTCTGGACACTCTCTTTTCCCCGGACACTCTCTTTTCCCCGGCTTGTCTCTTTCCCCTCTTTCCCCTCTCCTGTGTCTGTCACCTCTCTTCACTCGGTGTCTACTTTTCCCTGCTTTCACTCGCCTCTCTCTTTCCCCTCTCATTCATCAACTCTCTCTTTTCACTCTCTCTTCCCAGTCATGTCTCTTTTCCCTGGAATTTCTCTTTTCCCTCTTTTCCCCGGCTTGTCTCTTTCCCCTCTTTCCCCTCTCCTGTGTCTGTCACCTCTCTTCACTCGGTGTCTACTTTTCCCTGCTTTCACTCGCCTCTCTCTTTCCCCTCTCATTCATCAACTCTCTCTCTTCACTCTCTCCTCCCTGTCCTGTCTCTTTTCCCTGGACACTCTCTTTTCCCTGGACACTCTCTTTTCCCTCTTTTCCCCTGCTTGTCTCTGTCCCCTCTCCTGTGTCGGTCACCTCTCTTCATTCGGTGTGTAAATGTCCCACGTTCTCTCGCCTCTCTCTTTCCCCTCTCATTCATCACCTCTGTCTTTTCACTCTCTCTTCCCTGTCCTGTCTCTTTTCCCTGGAATTTCTCTTTTCCCTCTTTTCCCCTGTTTGTCTCTTTCCCCTCTTTCCCCTCTCCTGTGTCTGTCACCTCTCTTCATTCGGTGTGTAGATTTCCCACTTTTTCTCGCCTCTCTCTTTCCCCTCTCAGTCATCAACTCTCTCTTTTCACTCTCTCTTCCCAGTCATGTCTCTTTTCCCTGGAATTTCTCTTTTCCCTCTTTCCCCCGGCTTGTCTCTTTCCCCTCTTTCCCCTCTCCTGTGTCTGTCACCTCTCTTCACTCGGTGTCTACTTTTCCCTGCTTTCACTCGCCTCTCTCTTTCCCCTCTCATTCATCAACTCTCTCTCTTCACTCTCTCCTCCCTGTCCTGTCTCTTTTCCCTGGACACTCTCTTTTCCCCGGACACTCTCTTTTCCCCGGCTTGTCTCTTTCCCCTGTTTCCCCTCTCCTGTGCCTGTCACCTCTCTTCATTCGGTGTGTAGATTTCCCACTTTCTCTCGCCTCTCTCTTTCCCCTCTCATTCATCAACTCTCTCTTTTCACTCTCTCTTCCCAGTCATGTCTCTTTTCCCTGGAATTTCTCTTTTCCCTCTTTTCCCCTGCTTGTCTCTGTCCCCTCTTTCCCCTCTCCTGTGTCGGTCACCTCTCTTCATTCGGTGTGTATATGTCCCACGTTCTCTCGCCTCTCTCCTTCCCCTCTCATTCATCAACTCTGTCTTTTCACTCTCTCTTCCCAGTCATGTCTCTTTTCCCTGGAATTTCTCTTTTCCCTCTTTTCCCCGGCTTGTCTCTTTCCCCTCTTTCCCCTCTCCTGTGTCTGTCACCTCTCTTCACTCGGTGTCTACTTTTCCCTGCTTTAACTCGCCTCTCTCTTTTCCCTCTCATTCATCAACTCTCTCTCTTCACTCTCTCCTCCCTGTCCTGTCTCTTTTCCCTGGACACTCTCTTTTCCCCGGACACTCTCTTTTCCCCGGCTTGTCTCTTTCCCCTATTTCCCCTCTCCTGTGCCTGTCACCTCTCTTCATTCGGTGTGTAGATTTCCCACTTTCACTCGCCTCTCTCTTTTCCCTCTCATTCCTGAAATCTCTCTTTTCCCTTGCCTGTCGCTTTTCCCTCTTTTGCCTTTTCTCCATGAACTCTTCCCTCTTTACCCTCAGCAGTCACTTTCCCCTGCTTTCCCTCAACTCCCTCTTTTCCACCTTTTCCCTCGCTTGTCTCTTTTCCCTGTTTCCCCTCGCCTGTGTCTCTCACCTCTGTTCTCTCGGCCTTCTTTTCCCCCGATTTCACTCGCCTTCCTCTGTTCCCTCCCTTTCCTCCACTCTCTCTTGTCCCTCTCTCTTCACTGTCCTGTCTCTTTTCCCTGCAACTTCTCTTTTCCCTCTTTTCCTCTGTTTGTCTCTTTCCCCTCTTTCCCCTCTCCTGTGTCGGTCACCTCTCTTCATTCGGTGTGTAGATTTCCCACTTTTTCTCGCCTCTCTCTTTCCCCTCTCAGTCATCAACTCTCTCTTTTCACTCTCTCTTCCCTGTCCTGTCTCTTTTCCCTGGACAGTCTCTTTTCCCTCTTTTCCCCTGCTTGTCTCTGTCCCCTCTTTCCCCTCTCCTGTGTCGGTCACCTCTCTTCACTCGCTGTGTAAATGTCCCACTTTCTCTCGCCTCTCTCTTTCCCCTCTCATTCATCAACTCTCTCTTTTCACTCTCTCTTCCCAGTCATGTCGCTTTTCCCTGGAATTTCTCTTTTCCCTCTTTTCCCCGGCTTGTCTCTTTCCCCTCTTTCCCCTCTCCTGTGTCTGTCACCTCTCTTCACTCGGTGTCTACTTTTCCCTGCTTTCACTCGCCTCTCTCTTTCCCCTCTCATTCATCAACTCTCTCTCTTCACTCTCTCCTCCCTGTCCTGTCTCTTTTCCCTGGACACTCTCTTTTCCCCGGACACTCTCTTTTCCCCGGCTTGTCTCTTTCCCCTATTTCCCCTCTCCTGTGCCTGTCACCTCTCTTCATTCGGTGTGTAGATTTCCCACTTTCTCTCGCCTCTCTCTTTCCCCTCTCATTCATCAACTCTCTCTTTTCACTCTCTCTTCCCAGTCATGTCTCTTTTCCCTGGAATTTCTCTTTTCCCTCTTTTCCCCGGCTTGTCTCTTTCCCCTCTTTCCCCTCTCCTGTGTCTGTCACCTCTCTTCACTCGGTGTCTACTTTTCCCTGCTTTAACTCGCCTCTCTCTTTTCCCTCTCATTCATCAACTCTCTCTCTTCACTCTCTCCTCCCTGTCCTGTCTCTTTTCCCTGGACACTCTCTTTTCCCCGGACACTCTCTTTTCCCCGGCTTGTCTCTTTCCCCTATTTCCCCTCTCCTGTGCCTGTCACCTCTCTTCATTCGGTGTGTAGATTTCCCACTTTCACTCGCCTCTCTCTTTTCCCTCTCATTCCTGAAATCTCTCTTTTCCCTTGCCTGTCGCTTTTCCCTCTTTTGCCTTTTCTCCATGAACTCTTCCCTCTTTACCCTCAGCAGTCACTTTCCCCTGCTTTCCCTCAACTCCCTCTTTTCCACCTTTTCCCTCGCTTGTCTCTTTTCCCTGTTTCCCCTCGCCTGTGTCTCTCACCTCTGTTCTCTCGGCCTTCTTTTCCCCCGATTTCACTCGCCTTCCTCTGTTCCCTCCCTTTCCTCCACTCTCTCTTGTCCCTCTCTCTTCACTGTCCTGTCTCTTTTCCCTGCAACTTCTCTTTTCCCTCTTTTCCTCTGTTTGTCTCTTTCCCCTCTTTCCCCTCTCCTGTGTCGGTCACCTCTCTTCATTCGGTGTGTAGATTTCCCACTTTTTCTCGCCTCTCTCTTTCCCCTCTCAGTCATCAACTCTCTCTTTTCACTCTCTCTTCCCTGTCCTGTCTCTTTTCCCTGGACAGTCTCTTTTCCCTCTTTTCCCCTGCTTGTCTCTGTCCCCTCTTTCCCCTCTCCTGTGTCGGTCACCTCTCTTCACTCGCTGTGTAAATGTCCCACTTTCTCTCGCCTCTCTCTTTCCCCTCTCATTCATCAACTCTCTCTTTTCACTCTCTCTTCCCAGTCATGTCGCTTTTCCCTGGAATTTCTCTTTTCCCTCTTTTCCCCGGCTTGTCTCTTTCCCCTCTTTCCCCTCTCCTGTGTCTGTCACCTCTCTTCACTCGGTGTCTACTTTTCCCTGCTTTCACTCGCCTCTCTCTTTCCCCTCTCATTCATCAACTCTCTCTCTTCACTCTCTCCTCCCTGTCCTGTCTCTTTTCCCTGGACACTCTCTTTTCCCCGGACACTCTCTTTTCCCCGGCTTGTCTCTTTCCCCTATTTCCCCTCTCCTGTGCCTGTCACCTCTCTTCATTCGGTGTGTAGATTTCCCACTTTCTCTCGCCTCTCTCTTTCCCCTCTCATTCATCAACTCTCTCTTTTCACTCTCTCTTCCCAGTCATGTCTCTTTTCCCTGGAATTTCTCTTTTCCCTCTTTTCCCCGGCTTGTCTCTTTCCCCTCTTTCCCCTCTCCTGTGTCTGTCACCTCTCTTCACTCGGTGTCTACTTTTCCCTGCTTTCACTCGCCTCTCTCTTTCCCCTCTCATTCATCAACTCTCTCTCTTCACTCTCTCCTCCCTGTCCTGTCTCTTTTCCCTGGACACTCTCTTTTCCCCGGACACTCTCTTTTCCCCGGCTTGTCTCTTTCCCCTATTTCCCCTCTCCTGTGCCTGTCACCTCTCTTCATTCGGTGTGTAGATTTCCCACTTTCACTCGCCTCTCTCTTTTCCCTCTCATTCCTGAAATCTCTCTTTTCCCTTGCCTGTCGCTTTTCCCTCTTTTGCCTTTTCTCCATGAACTCTTCCCTCTTTACCCTCAGCAGTCACTTTCCCCTGCTTTCCCTCAACTCCCTCTTTTCCACCTTTTCCCTCGCTTGTCTCTTTTCCCTGTTTCCCCTCGCCTGTGTCTCTCACCTCTGTTCTCTCGGCCTTCTTTTCCCCCGATTTCACTCGCCTTCCTCTGTTCCCTCCCTTTCCTCCACTCTCTCTTGTCCCTCTCTCTTCACTGTCCTGTCTCTTTTCCCTGGAATTTCTCTTTTCCCTCTTTTCCTCTGTTTGTCTCTTTCCCCTCTTTCCCCTCTCCTGTGTCGGTCACCTCTCTTCATTCGGTGTGTAGATTTCCCACTTTTTCTCGCCTCTCTCTTTCCCCTCTCAGTCATCAACTCTCTCTTTTCACTCTCTCTTCCCTGTCCTGTCTCTTTTCCCTGGACAGTCTCTTTTCCCTCTTTTCCCCTGCTTGTCTCTGTCCCCTCTTTCCCCTCTCCTGTGTCGGTCACCTCTCTTCACTCGCTGTGTAAATGTCCCACTTTCTCTCGCCTCTCTCTTTCCCCTCTCATTCATCAACTCTCTCTTTTCACTCTCTCTTCCCAGTCATGTCGCTTTTCCCTGGAATTTCTCTTTTCCCTCTTTTCCCCGGCTTGTCTCTTTCCCCTCTTTCCCCTCTCCTGTGTCTGTCACCTCTCTTCACTCGGTGTCTACTTTTCCCTGCTTTCACTCGCCTCTCTCTTTCCCCTCTCATTCATCAACTCTCTCTCTTCACTCTCTCCTCCCTGTCCTGTCTCTTTTCCCTGGACACTCTCTTTTCCCCGGACACTCTCTTTTCCCCGGCTTGTCTCTTTCCCCTATTTCCCCTCTCCTGTGCCTGTCACCTCTCTTCATTCGGTGTGTAGATTTCCCACTTTCTCTCGCCTCTCTCTTTCCCCTCTCATTCATCAACTCTCTCTTTTCACTCTCTCTTCCCAGTCATGTCTCTTTTCCCTGGAATTTCTCTTTTCCCTCTTTTCCCCGGCTTGTCTCTTTCCCCTCTTTCCCCTCTCCTGTGTCTGTCACCTCTCTTCACTCGGTGTCTACTTTTCCCTGCTTTCACTCGCCTCTCTCTTTCCCCTCTCATTCATCAACTCTCTCTCTTCACTCTCTCCTCCCTGTCCTGTCTCTTTTCCCTGGACACTCTCTTTTCCCTGGACACTCTCTTTTCCCTCTTTTCCCCTGCTTGTCTCTGTCCCCTCTTTCCCCTCTCCTGTGTCGGTCACCTCTCTTCATTCGGTGTGTAAATGTCCCACGTTCTCTCGCCTCTCTCTTTCCCCTCTCATTCATCAACTCTGTCTTTTCACTCTCTCTTCCCTGTCCTGTCTCTTTTCCCTGGAATTTCTCTTTTCCCTCTTTTCCTCTGTTTGTATCTTTCCCCTCTTTCCCCTCTCCTGTGCCTGTCACCTCTCTTCATTCGGTGTGTAGATTTCCCACTTTCTCTCGCCTCTCTCTTTTCCCTCTCATTCCTGAAATCTCTCTTTTCCCTTGCCTGTCGCTTTTCCCTCTTTTGCCTTTTCTCCATGAACTCTTCCCTCTTTACCCTCAGCAGTCACTTTCCCCTGCTTTCCCTCAACTCCCTCTTTTCCACCTTTTCCCTCGCTTGTCTCTTTTCCCTGTTTCCCCTCGCCTGTCTCTCTCACCTCTGTTCTCTCGGCGTTCTTTTCCCCCGCTTTCACTCGCCTTCCTCTATTCCCTCCCTTTCCTCCACTCTCTCTTTTCCCTCTCTCTTCACTGTCCTGTCTCTTTTCCCTGCAACTTCTCTTTTCCCTCTTTTCCCCTGCTTGTCTCTGTCCCCTCTTTACCCTCTCCTGTGTCGGTCACCTCTCTACACTCGCTGTGTAAATGTCCCACTTTCTCTCACCTCTCTCTTTCCCCTCTCATTCATCAACTCTCTCTTTTCACTCTCTCTTCCCAGTCATGTCTCTTTTCTCTGGACACTCTCTTTTCCCCGGACACTCTCTTTTCCCCGGCTTGTCTCTTTCCCCTCTTTCCCCTCTCCTGTGTCTGTCACCTCTCTTCACTCGGTGTCTACTTTTCCCTGCTTTCACTCGCCTCTCTCTTTCCCCTCTCATTCATCAACTCTCTCTTTTCACTCTCTCTTCCCAGTCATGTCTCTTTTCCCTGGAATTTCTCTTTTCCCTCTTTTCCCCTGCTTGTCTCTGTCCCCTCTTTCCCCTCTCCTGTGTCTGTCACCTCTCTTCACTCGGTGTCTACTTTTCCCCGCTTTCACTCGCCTCTCTCTTTTCCCTCTCATTCATCAACTCTCTCTCTTCACTCTCTCCTCCCTGTCCTGTCTCTTTTCCCTGGACACTCTCTTTTCCCCGGCTTGTCTCTTTCCCCTCTTTCCCCTCTCCTGTGTCTGTCACCTCACTTCACTCGGTGTCTACTTTTCCCCGCTTTCACTCGCCTCTCTCTTTTCCCTCTCATTCATCAACTCTCTCTATCTTCACTCTCTCTTCCCTGTCCTGTGTGTTTTCCCTGGACACTCTCTTTTCCCTCTTTTCCCCGGCTTGTCTCTTTCCCCTATTTCCCCTCTCCTGTGCCTGTCACCTCTCTTCATTCGGTGTGTAGATTTCCCACTTTCACTCGCCTCTCTCTTTTCCCTCTCATTCCTGAAATCTCTCTTTTCCCTTGCCTGTCGCTTTTCCCTCTTTTGCCTTTTCTCCATGAACTCTTCCCTCTTTACCCTCAGCAGTCACTTTCCCCTGCTTTCCCTCAACTCCCTCTTTTCCACCTTTTCCCTCGCTTGTCTCTTTTCCCTGTTTCCCCTCGCCTGTCTCTCTCACCTCTGTTCTCTCGGCGTTCTTTTCCCCCGCTTTCACTCGCCTTCCTCTATTCCCTCCCTTTCCTCCACTCTCTCTTTTCCCTCTCTCTTCACTGTCCTGTCTCTTTTCCCTGGAACTTCTCTTTTCCCTCTTTTCCTCTGTTTGTCTCTTTCCCCTCTCCTGTGTCGGTCACCTCTCTTCATTCGGTGTGTAGATTTCCCACTTCCACTCGCCTCTCTCTTTTCCCTCTCATTCATCAACTCTCTCTCTCTTCACTCTCTCCTCCCTGTCCTGTCTCTTTTCCCTGGACACTCTCTTTTCCCTCTTTTCCCCTGCTTGTCTCTGTCCCCTCTTTCCCCTCTCCTGTGTCTGTCACCTCACTTCTTTCGGTGTGTAGATTTCCCACTTTCACTCGCCTCTCTCTTTTCCGTCTCATTCATCAACTCTCTCTCTTCACTCTCTCCTCCCTGTCCTGTCTCTTTTCCCTGGACACTCTCTTTTCCTCGGCTTGTCTCTTTCCCCTCTTTCCCCTCTCCTGTGTCGGTCACCTCTCTTGACTCGGTGTGTAGATTTCCCACTTTCACTCGCCTCTCTCTTTTCCCTCTCATTGGTCACCTCTCTTCATTCGGTGTGTAGATTTCCCACTTCCACTCGCCTCTCTCTTTTCCCTCTCATTCATCAACACTCTCTTTTCCCTCTCTCTTCACTGTCCTGTCTCTTTTCCCTGGAACTTCTCTTTTCCCTCTTTTCCTCTGTTTGTCTCTTTCCCCTCTTTCCCGTCTCCTGTGTCGGTCACCTCTCTTCATTCGGTGTGTAGATTTCCCACTTCCACTCGCCTCTCTCTTTTCCCTCTCATTCATCAACTCTCTCTCTCTTCACTCTCTCTTCCCTGTCCTGTCTCTTTTCCCTGGACACTCTCTTTTCCCTCTTTTCCCCTGCTTGTCTCTGTCCCCTCTTTACCCTCTCCTGTGTCGGTCACCTCTCTTCACTCGCTGTGTAAATGTCCCACTTTCTCTCGCCTCTCTCTTTCCCCTCTCATTCATCAACTCTCTCTTTTCACTCTCTCTTCCCAGTCATGTCTCTTTTCTCTGGACACTCTCTTTTCCCCGGACACTCTCTTTTCCCCGGCTTGTCTCTTTCCCCTCTTTACCCTCTCCTGTGTCTGTCACCTCTCTTCACTCGGTGTCTACTTTTCCCTGCTTTCACTCGCCTCTCTCTTTCCCCTCTCATTCATCAACTCTGTCTTTTCACTCTCTCTTCCCAGTCATGTCTCTTTTCCCTGGAATTTCTCTTTTCCCTCTTTTCCCCGGCTTGTCTCTTTCCCCTCTTTCCCCTCTCCTGTGTCTGTCACCTCTCTTCACTCGGTGTCTACTTTTCCCCGCTTTCACTCGCCTCTCTCTTTCCCCTCTCATTCATCAACTCTCTCTCTTCACTCTCTCCTCCCTGTCCTGTCTCTTTTCCCTGGACACTCTCTTTTCCCCGGACACTCTCTTTTCCTCGGCTTGTCTCTTTCCCCTCTTTCCCCTCTCCTGTGTCGGTCACCTCTCTTCACTCGGTGTGTAGATTTCCCACTTTCACTCGCCTCTCTCTTTTCCCTCTCATTCATCAACTCTCTCTATCTTCACTCTCTCTTCCCTGTCCTGTCTCTTTTCCCTGGACACTCTCTTTTCCCTCATTTCCCCTGTTTGTCTCTTTCCCCTCTTTCCCCTCTCCTGTGTCGGTCACCTCTCTTCATTCGGTGTGTAGATTTCCCACTTTTTCTCGCCTCTCTCTTTCCCCTCTCAGTCATCAACTCTCTCTTTTCACTCTCTCTTCCCTGTCCTGTCTCTTTTCCCTGGACAGTCTCTTTTCCCTCTTTTCCCCTGCTTGTCTCTGTCCCCTCTTTCCCCTCTCCTGTGTCGGTCACCTCTCTTCACTCGCTGTGTAAATGTCCCACTTTCTCTCGCCTCTCTCTTTCCCCTCTCATTCATCAACTCTCTCTTTTCACTCTCTCTTCCCAGTCATGTCGCTTTTCCCTGGAATTTCTCTTTTCCCTCTTTTCCCCGGCTTGTCTCTTTCCCCTCTTTCCCCTCTCCTGTGTCTGTCACCTCTCTTCACTCGGTGTCTACTTTTCCCTGCTTTCACTCGCCTCTCTCTTTCCCCTCTCATTCATCAACTCTCTCTCTTCACTCTCTCCTCCCTGTCCTGTCTCTTTTCCCTGGACACTCTCTTTTCCCCGGACACTCTCTTTTCCCCGGCTTGTCTCTTTCCCCTATTTCCCCTCTCCTGTGCCTGTCACCTCTCTTCATTCGGTGTGTAGATTTCCCACTTTCTCTCGCCTCTCTCTTTCCCCTCTCATTCATCAACTCTCTCTTTTCAGTCTCTCTTCCCAGTCATGTCTCTTTTCCCTGGAATTTCTCTTTTCCCTCTTTTCCCCGGCTTGTCTCTTTCCCCTCTTTCCCCTCTCCTGTGTCTGTCACCTCTCTTCACTCGGTGTCTACTTTTCCCTGCTTTCACTCGCCTCTCTCTTTCCCCTCTCATTCATCAACTCTCTCTCTTCACTCTCTCCTCCCTGTCCTGTCTCTTTTCCCTGGACACTCTCTTTTCCCCGGACACTCTCTTTTCCCCGGCTTGTCTCTTTCCCCTATTTCCCCTCTCCTGTGCCTGTCACCTCTCTTCATTCGGTGTGTAGATTTCCCACTTTCACTCGCCTCTCTCTTTTCCCTCTCATTCCTGAAATCTCTCTTTTCCCTTGCCTGTCGCTTTTCCCTCTTTTGCCTTTTCTCCATGAACTCTTCCCTCTTTACCCTCAGCAGTCACTTTCCCCTGCTTTCCCTCAACTCCCTCTTTTCCACCTTTTCCCTCGCTTGTCTCTTTTCCCTGTTTCCCCTCGCCTGTGTCTCTCACCTCTGTTCTCTCGGCCTTCTTTTCCCCCGATTTCACTCGCCTTCCTCTGTTCCCTCCCTTTCCTCCACTCTCTCTTGTCCCTCTCTCTTCACTGTCCTGTCTCTTTTCCCTGGAATTTCTCTTTTCCCTCTTTTCCTCTGTTTGTCTCTTTCCCCTCTTTCCCCTCTCCTGTGTCGGTCACCTCTCTTCATTCGGTGTGTAGATTTCCCACTTTTTCTCGCCTCTCTCTTTCCCCTCTCAGTCATCAACTCTCTCTTTTCACTCTCTCTTCCCTGTCCTGTCTCTTTTCCCTGGACAGTCTCTTTTCCCTCTTTTCCCCTGCTTGTCTCTGTCCCCTCTTTCCCCTCTCCTGTGTCGGTCACCTCTCTTCACTCGCTGTGTAAATGTCCCACTTTCTCTCGCCTCTCTCTTTCCCCTCTCATTCATCAACTCTCTCTTTTCACTCTCTCTTCCCAGTCATGTCGCTTTTCCCTGGAATTTCTCTTTTCCCTCTTTTCCCCGGCTTGTCTCTTTCCCCTCTTTCCCCTCTCCTGTGTCTGTCACCTCTCTTCACTCGGTGTCTACTTTTCCCTGCTTTCACTCGCCTCTCTCTTTCCCCTCTCATTCATCAACTCTCTCTCTTCACTCTCTCCTCCCTGTCCTGTCTCTTTTCCCTGGACACTCTCTTTTCCCCGGACACTCTCTTTTCCCCGGCTTGTCTCTTTCCCCTATTTCCCCTCTCCTGTGCCTGTCACCTCTCTTCATTCGGTGTGTAGATTTCCCACTTTCTCTCGCCTCTCTCTTTCCCCTCTCATTCATCAACTCTCTCTTTTCACTCTCTCTTCCCAGTCATGTCTCTTTTCCCTGGAATTTCTCTTTTCCCTCTTTTCCCCGGCTTGTCTCTTTCCCCTCTTTCCCCTCTCCTGTGTCTGTCACCTCTCTTCACTCGGTGTCTACTTTTCCCTGCTTTCACTCGCCTCTCTCTTTCCCCTCTCATTCATCAACTCTCTCTCTTCACTCTCTCCTCCCTGTCCTGTCTCTTTTCCCTGGACACTCTCTTTTCCCTGGACACTCTCTTTTCCCTCTTTTCCCCTGCTTGTCTCTGTCCCCTCTTTCCCCTCTCCTGTGTCGGTCACCTCTCTTCATTCGGTGTGTAAATGTCCCACGTTCTCTCGCCTCTCTCTTTCCCCTCTCATTCATCAACTCTGTCTTTTCACTCTCTCTTCCCTGTCCTGTCTCTTTTCCCTGGAATTTCTCTTTTCCCTCTTTTCCTCTGTTTGTATCTTTCCCCTCTTTCCCCTCTCCTGTGCCTGTCACCTCTCTTCATTCGGTGTGTAGATTTCCCACTTTCTCTCGCCTCTCTCTTTTCCCTCTCATTCCTGAAATCTCTCTTTTCCCTTGCCTGTCGCTTTTCCCTCTTTTGCCTTTTCTCCATGAACTCTTCCCTCTTTACCCTCAGCAGTCACTTTCCCCTGCTTTCCCTCAACTCCCTCTTTTCCACCTTTTCCCTCGCTTGTCTCTTTTCCCTGTTTCCCCTCGCCTGTCTCTCTCACCTCTGTTCTCTCGGCGTTCTTTTCCCCCGCTTTCACTCGCCTTCCTCTATTCCCTCCCTTTCCTCCACTCTCTCTTTTCCCTCTCTCTTCACTGTCCTGTCTCTTTTCCCTGCAACTTCTCTTTTCCCTCTTTTCCCCTGCTTGTCTCTGTCCCCTCTTTACCCTCTCCTGTGTCGGTCACCTCTCTACACTCGCTGTGTAAATGTCCCACTTTCTCTCACCTCTCTCTTTCCCCTCTCATTCATCAACTCTCTCTTTTCACTCTCTCTTCCCAGTCATGTCTCTTTTCTCTGGACACTCTCTTTTCCCCGGACACTCTCTTTTCCCCGGCTTGTCTCTTTCCCCTCTTTCCCCTCTCCTGTGTCTGTCACCTCTCTTCACTCGGTGTCTACTTTTCCCTGCTTTCACTCGCCTCTCTCTTTCCCCTCTCATTCATCAACTCTCTCTTTTCACTCTCTCTTCCCAGTCATGTCTCTTTTCCCTGGAATTTCTCTTTTCCCTCTTTTCCCCTGCTTGTCTCTGTCCCCTCTTTCCCCTCTCCTGTGTCTGTCACCTCTCTTCACTCGGTGTCTACTTTTCCCCGCTTTCACTCGCCTCTCTCTTTTCCCTCTCATTCATCAACTCTCTCTCTTCACTCTCTCCTCCCTGTCCTGTCTCTTTTCCCTGGACACTCTCTTTTCCCCGGCTTGTCTCTTTCCCCTCTTTCCCCTCTCCTGTGTCTGTCACCTCACTTCACTCGGTGTCTACTTTTCCCCGCTTTCACTCGCCTCTCTCTTTTCCCTCTCATTCATCAACTCTCTCTATCTTCACTCTCTCTTCCCTGTCCTGTGTGTTTTCCCTGGACACTCTCTTTTCCCTCTTTTCCCCGGCTTGTCTCTTTCCCCTATTTCCCCTCTCCTGTGCCTGTCACCTCTCTTCATTCGGTGTGTAGATTTCCCACTTTCACTCGCCTCTCTCTTTTCCCTCTCATTCCTGAAATCTCTCTTTTCCCTTGCCTGTCGCTTTTCCCTCTTTTGCCTTTTCTCCATGAACTCTTCCCTCTTTACCCTCAGCAGTCACTTTCCCCTGCTTTCCCTCAACTCCCTCTTTTCCACCTTTTCCCTCGCTTGTCTCTTTTCCCTGTTTCCCCTCGCCTGTCTCTCTCACCTCTGTTCTCTCGGCGTTCTTTTCCCCCGCTTTCACTCGCCTTCCTCTATTCCCTCCCTTTCCTCCACTCTCTCTTTTCCCTCTCTCTTCACTGTCCTGTCTCTTTTCCCTGGAACTTCTCTTTTCCCTCTTTTCCTCTGTTTGTCTCTTTCCCCTCTCCTGTGTCGGTCACCTCTCTTCATTCGGTGTGTAGATTTCCCACTTCCACTCGCCTCTCTCTTTTCCCTCTCATTCATCAACTCTCTCTCTCTTCACTCTCTCCTCCCTGTCCTGTCTCTTTTCCCTGGACACTCTCTTTTCCCTCTTTTCCCCTGCTTGTCTCTGTCCCCTCTTTCCCCTCTCCTGTGTCTGTCACCTCACTTCTTTCGGTGTGTAGATTTCCCACTTTCACTCGCCTCTCTCTTTTCCGTCTCATTCATCAACTCTCTCTCTTCACTCTCTCCTCCCTGTCCTGTCTCTTTTCCCTGGACACTCTCTTTTCCTCGGCTTGTCTCTTTCCCCTCTTTCCCCTCTCCTGTGTCGGTCACCTCTCTTGACTCGGTGTGTAGATTTCCCACTTTCACTCGCCTCTCTCTTTTCCCTCTCATTGGTCACCTCTCTTCATTCGGTGTGTAGATTTCCCACTTCCACTCGCCTCTCTCTTTTCCCTCTCATTCATCAACACTCTCTTTTCCCTCTCTCTTCACTGTCCTGTCTCTTTTCCCTGGAACTTCTCTTTTCCCTCTTTTCCTCTGTTTGTCTCTTTCCCCTCTTTCCCGTCTCCTGTGTCGGTCACCTCTCTTCATTCGGTGTGTAGATTTCCCACTTCCACTCGCCTCTCTCTTTTCCCTCTCATTCATCAACTCTCTCTCTCTTCACTCTCTCTTCCCTGTCCTGTCTCTTTTCCCTGGACACTCTCTTTTCCCTCTTTTCCCCTGCTTGTCTCTGTCCCCTCTTTACCCTCTCCTGTGTCGGTCACCTCTCTTCACTCGCTGTGTAAATGTCCCACTTTCTCTCGCCTCTCTCTTTCCCCTCTCATTCATCAACTCTCTCTTTTCACTCTCTCTTCCCAGTCATGTCTCTTTTCTCTGGACACTCTCTTTTCCCCGGACACTCTCTTTTCCCCGGCTTGTCTCTTTCCCCTCTTTACCCTCTCCTGTGTCTGTCACCTCTCTTCACTCGGTGTCTACTTTTCCCTGCTTTCACTCGCCTCTCTCTTTCCCCTCTCATTCATCAACTCTGTCTTTTCACTCTCTCTTCCCAGTCATGTCTCTTTTCCCTGGAATTTCTCTTTTCCCTCTTTTCCCCGGCTTGTCTCTTTCCCCTCTTTCCCCTCTCCTGTGTCTGTCACCTCTCTTCACTCGGTGTCTACTTTTCCCCGCTTTCACTCGCCTCTCTCTTTCCCCTCTCATTCATCAACTCTCTCTCTTCACTCTCTCCTCCCTGTCCTGTCTCTTTTCCCTGGACACTCTCTTTTCCCCGGACACTCTCTTTTCCTCGGCTTGTCTCTTTCCCCTCTTTCCCCTCTCCTGTGTCGGTCACCTCTCTTCACTCGGTGTGTAGATTTCCCACTTTCACTCGCCTCTCTCTTTTCCCTCTCATTCATCAACTCTCTCTATCTTCACTCTCTCTTCCCTGTCCTGTCTCTTTTCCCTGGACACTCTCTTTTCCCTCATTTCCCCTGCTTGTCTCTTTCCCCTATTTCCCCTCTCCTGTGTCGGTCACCTCTCTTCATTCGCTGTGTAGATTTCCCACTTTCACTCGCCTCTCTTTTTTCCCTCTCATTCATCCACTCTCTCTCTTCACTCTCTCTTCCCAGTCATGTCTCTTTTACCTGGAATTTCTCTTTTCCCTCTTTTCCCCTGCTTGTCTCTTTCCCCTCTTTCCCCTCTCCTGTGTCTGTCACCTCACTTCATTCGGTGTGTAGATTTCCCACTTTCACTCGCCTCTCTCTTTTCCGTCTCATTCATCAACTCTCTCTCTTCACTCTCTCCTCCCTGTCCTGTCTCTTTTCCCTGGACACTCTCTTTTCCCCGGCTTGTCTCTTTCCCCTCTTTCCCCTCTCCTTGCCTGTCACCTCTCTTCATTCGGTGTGTAGATTTCCCACTTTCACTCGCCTCTCTCTTTTCCCTCTCATTCCTGAAATCTCTCTTTTCCCTTGCCTGTCGCTTTTCCCTCTTTTGCCTTTTCTCCATGAACTCTTCCCTCTTCACCCTCAGCAGTCACTTTCCCCTGCTTTCCCTCAACTCCCTCTTTTCCACCTTTTCCCTCGCTTGTCTCTTTTCCCTGTTTCCCCTCGCCTGTCTCTCTCACCTCTGTTCTCTCGGCGTTCTTTTCCCCCGCTTTCACTCGCCTTCCTCTATTCCCTCCCTTTCCTCCACTCTCTCTTTTCCCTCTCTCTTCACTGTCCTGTCTCTTTTCCCTGGAACTTCTCTTTTCCCTCTTTTCCTCTGTTTGTCTCTTTCCCCTCTTTCCCCTCTCCTGTGTCGGTCACCTCTCTTCATTCGGTGTGTAGATTTCCCACTTCCACTCGCCTCTCTCTTTTCCCTCTCATTCATCAACTCTCTCTCTCTTCACTCTCTCTTCCCTGTCCTGTCTCTTTTCCCTGGACACTCTCTTTTCCCTCTTTTCCCCTGCTTGTCTCTGTCCCCTCTTTCCCCTCTCCTGTGTCTGTCACCTCTCTTCACTCGTTGTCTACTTTTCCCTGCTTTCACTCGCCTCTCTCTTTCCCCTCTCATTCATCAACTCTGTCTTTTCACTCTCTCTTCCCAGTCATGTCTCTTTTCCCTGGAATTTCTCTTTTCCCTCTTTTCCCCGGCTTGTCTCTTTCCCCTATTTCCCCTCTCCTGTGTCTGTCACCTCTCTTCACTCGGTGTCTACTTTTCCCTGCTTTCACTCGCCTCTCTCTTTCCCCTCTCATTCATCAACTCTCTCTCTTCACTCTCTCCTCCCTGTCCTGTCTCTTTTCCCTGGACACTCTCTTTTCCCTGGACACTCTCTTTTCCCTCTTTTCCCCTGCTTGTCTCTGTCCCCTCTTTCCCCTCTCCTGTGTCGGTCACCTCTCTTCATTCGGTGTGTAAATGTCCCACGTTCTCTCGCCTCTCTCTTTCCCCTCTCATTCATCAACTCTGTCTTTTCACTCTCTCTTCCCTGTCCTGTCTCTTTTCCCTGGAATTTCTCTTTTCCCTCTTTTCCTCTGTTTGTCTCTTTCCCCTCTTTCCCCTCTCCTGTGTCGGTCACCTCTCTTCATTCGGTGTGTAGATTTCCCACTTTCTCTCGCCTCTCTCTTTCCCCTCTCATTCATCAACTCTCTCTTTTCACTCTCTCTTCCCAGTCATGTCTCTTTTCCCTGGAATTTCTCTTTTCCCTCTTTTCCCCGGCTTGTCTCTTTCCCCTCTTTCCCCTCTCCTGTGTCTGTCACCTCTCTTCACTCGGTGTCTACTTTTCCCCGCTTTCACTCGCCTCTCTCTTTCCCCTCTCATTCATCAACTCTCTCTCTTCACTCTCTCCTCCCTGTCCTGTCTCTTTTCCCTGGACACTCTCTTTTCCCCGGACACTCTCTTTTCCTCGGCTTGTCTCTTTCCCCTCTTTCCCCTCTCCTGTGTCTGTCATCTCTCTTCACTCGGTGTCTACTTTTCCCCGCTTTCACTCGCCTCTCTCTTTCCCCTCTCATTCATCAACTCTCTCTCTTCACTCTCTCCTCCCTGTCCTGTCTCTTTTCTCTGGACACTCTCTTTTCCCCGGACACTCTCTTTTCCCCGGCTTGTCTCTTTCCCCTCTTTCCCCTCTCCTGTGTCTGTCACCTCTCTTCACTCGGTGTCTACTTTTCCCTGCTTTCACTCGCCTCTCTCTTTCCCCTCTCATTCATCAACTCTCTCTCTTCACTCTCTCCTCCCTGTCCTGTCTCTTTTCCCTGGACACTCTCTTTTCCCCGGACACTCTCTTTTCCTCGGCTTGTCTCTTTCCCCTCTTTCCCCTCTCCTGTGTCGGTCACCTCTCTTCACTCGGTGTGTAGATTTCCCACTTTCACTCGCCTCTCTCTTTTCCCTCTCATTCATCAACTCTCTCTATCTTCACTCTCTCTTCCCTGTCCTGTGTCTTTTCCCTGGACACTCTCTTTTCCCTCATTTCCCCTGCTTGTCTCTTTCCCCTATTTCCCCTCTCCTGTGTCGGTCACCTCTCTTCATTCGCTGTGTAGATTTCCCACTTTCACTCGCCTCTCTTTTTTCCCTCTCATTCATCCACTCTCTCTCTTCACTCTCTCTTCCCAGTCATGTCTCTTTTACCTGGAATTTCTCTTTTCCCTCTTTTCCCCTGCTTGTCTCTTTCCCCTCTTTCCCCTCTCCTGTGTCTGTCACCTCTCTTCACTCGGTGTCTACTTTTCCCCGCTTTCACTCGCCTCTCTCTTTTCCCTCTCATTCATCAACTCTCTCTATCTTCACTCTCTCTTCCCTGTCCTGTGTGTTTTCCCTGGACACTCTCTTTTCCCTCGTTTCCCCGGCTTGTCTCTTTCCCCTATTTCCCCTCTCCTGTGCCTGTCACCTCTCTTCATTCGGTGTGTAGATTTCCCACTTTCACTCGCCTCTCTCTTTTCCCTCTCATTCCTGAAATCTCTCTTTTCCCTTGCCTGTCGCTTTTCCCTCTTTTGCCTTTTCTCCATGAACTCTTCCCTCTTCACCCTCAGCAGTCACTTTCCCCTGCTTTCCCTCAACTCCCTCTTTTCCACCTTTTCCCTCGCTTGTCTCTTTTCCCTGTTTCCCCTCGCCTGTCTCTCTCACCTCTGTTCTCTCGGCGTTCTTTTCCCCCGCTTTCACTCGCCTTCCTCTATTCCCTCCCTTTCCTCCACTCTCTCTTTTCCCTCTCTCTTCACTGTCCTGTCTCTTTTCCCTGGAACTTCTCTTTTCCCTCTTTTCCTCTGTTTGTCTCTTTCCCCTCTTTCCCCTCTCCTGTGTCGGTCACCTCTCTTCATTCGGTGTGTAGATTTCCCACTTCCACTCGCCTCTCTCTTTTCCCTCTCATACATCAACTCTCTCTCTCTTCACTCTCTCTTCCCTGTCCTGTCTCTTTTCCCTGGAGACTCTCTTTTCCCTCTTTTCCCCTGCTTGTCTCTGTCCCCTCTTTCCCCTCTCCTGTGTCGGTCACCTCTCTTCACTCGCTGTGTAAATGTCCCACTTTCTCTCGCCTCTCTCTTTCCCCTCTCATTCATCAACTCTCTCTCTTCACTCTCTCCTCCCTGTCCTGTCTCTTTTCCCTGGACACTCTCTTTTCCCCGGCTTGTCTCTTTCCCCTCTTTCCCCTCTCCTGTGTCTGTCACCTCACTTCACTCGGTGTCTACTTTTCCCCGCTTTCACTCGCCTCTCTCTTTCCCCTCTCATTCATCAACTCTCTCTCTTCACTCTCTCCTCCCTGTCCTGTCTCTTTTCTCTGGACACTCTCTTTTCCCCGGACACTCTCTTTTCCCCGGCTTGTCTCTTTCCCCTCTTTCCCCTCTCCTGTGTCTGTCACCTCTCTTCACTCGGTGTCTACTTTTCCCTGCTTTCACTCGCCTCTCTCTTTCCCCTCTCATTCATCAACTCTCTCTCTTCACTCTCTCCTCCCTGTCCTGTCTCTTTTCCCTGGACACTCTCTTTTCCCCGGACACTCTCTTTTCCTCGGCTTGTCTCTTTCCCCTCTTTCCCCTCTCCTGTGTCGGTCACCTCTCTTCACTCGGTGTGTAGATTTCCCACTTTCACTCGCCTCTCTCTTTTCCCTCTCATTCATCAACTCTCTCTATCTTCACTCTCTCTTCCCTGTCCTGTGTCTTTTCCCTGGACACTCTCTTTTCCCTCATTTCCCCTGCTTGTCTCTTTCCCCTATTTCCCCTCTCCTGTGCCTGTCACCTCTCTTCATTCGGTGTGTAGATTTCCCACTTTCACTCGCCTCTCTCTTTTCCCTCTCGTTCCTGAAATCTCTCTTTTCCCTTGCCTGTCGCTTTTCCCTCTTTTGCCTTTTCTCCATGAACTCTTCCCTCTTTACCCTCAGCAGTCACTTTCCCCTGCTTTCCCTCACCTCCCTCTTTTCCACCTTTTCCCTCGCTTGTCTCTTTTCCCTGTTTCCCCTCGCCTGTGTCTCTCACCTCTGTTCTCTCGGCCTTCTTTTCCCCCGATTTCACTCGCCTTCCTCTATTCCCTCCCTTTCCTCCACTCTCTCTTTTCCCTCTCTCTTCACTGTCCTGTCTCTTTTCCCTGCAACTTCTCTTTTCCCTCTTTTCCTCTGTTTGTCTCTTTCCCCTCTTTCCCCTCTCCTGTGTCGGTCACCTCTCTTCATTCGGTGTGTAGATTTCCCACTTCCACTCGCCTCTCTCTTTTCCCTCTCATTCATCAACTCTCTCTCTCTTCACTCTCTCTTCCCTGTCCTGTCTCTTTTCCCTGGACACTCTCTTTTCCCTCTTTTCCCCTGCTTGTCTCTGTCCCCTCTTTCCCCTCTCCTGTGTCGGTCACCTCTCTTCACTCGCTGTGTAAATGTCCCACTTTCTCTCGCCTCTCTCTTTCCCCTCTCATTCATCAACTCTCTCTTTTCACTCTCTCTTCCCAGTCATGTCTCTTTTCTCTGGACACTCTCTTTTCCCCGGACACTCTCTTTTCCCCGGCTTGTCTCTTTCCCCTCTTTCCCCTCTCCTGTGTCTGTCACCTCTCTTCACTCGGTGTCTACTTTTCCCTGCTTTCACTCGCCTCTCTCTTTCCCCTCTCATTCATCAACTCTCTCTTTTCACTCTCTCTTCCCAGTCATGTCTCTTTTCCCTGGAATTTCTCTTTTCCCTCTTTTCCCCGGCTTGTCTCTTTCCCCTCTTTCCCCTCTCCTGTGTCTGTCACCTCTCTTCACTCGGTGTCTACTTTTCCCTGCTTTCACTCGCCTCTCTCTTTCCCCTCTCAGTCATCAACTCTCTCTTTTCACTCTCTCTTCCCTGTCCTGTCTCTTTTCCCTGGACAGTCTCTTTTCCCTCTTTTCCCCTGCTTGTCTCTGTCCCCTCTCCTGTGTCTGTCACCTTCCTTCACTCGGTGTCTACTTTTCCCTGCTTTCACTCGCCTCTCTCTTTCCCCTCTCATTCATCAACTCTCTCTTTTCACTCTCTCTTCCCAGTCATGTCTCTTTTCCCTGGAATTTCTCTTTTCCCTCTTTTCCCCGGCTTGTCTCTTTCCCCTCTTTCCCCTCTCCTGTGTCTGTCACCTCTCTTCACTCGGTGTCTACTTTTCCCTGCTTTCACTCGCCTCTCTCTTTCCCCTCTCATTCATCAACTCTCTCTCTTCACTCTCTCCTCCCTGTCCTGTCTCTTTTCCCTGGACACTCTCTTTTCCCTGGACACTCTCTTTTCCCTCTTTTCCCCTGCTTGTCTCTGTCCCCTCTCCTGTGTCGGTCACCTCTCTTCATTCGGTGTGTAAATGTCCCACGTTCTCTCGCCTCTCTCTTTCCCCTCTCATTCATCACCTCTGTCTTTTCACTCTCTCTTCCCTGTCCTGTCTCTTTTCCCTGGAATTTCTCTTTTCCCTCTTTTCCTCTGTTTGTCTCTTTCCCCTCTTTCCCCTCTCCTGTGTCTGTCACCTCTCTTCACTCGGTGTGTAAATGTCCCACGTTCTCTCGCCTCTCTCTTTCCCCTCTCATTCATCACCTCTGTCTTTTCACTCTCTCTTCCCTGTCCTGTCTCTTTTCCCTGGAATTTCTCTTTTCCCTCTTTTCCCCTGTTTGTCTCTTTCCCCTCTTTCCCCTCTCCTGTGTCTGTCACCTCTCTTCATTCGGTGTGTAGATTTCCCACTTTTTCTCGCCTCTCTCTTTCCCCTCTCAGTCATCAACTCTCTCTTTTCACTCTCTCTTCCCAGTCATGTCTCTTTTCCCTGGAATTTCTCTTTTCCCTCTTTCCCCCGGCTTGTCTCTTTCCCCTCTTTCCCCTCTCCTGTGTCTGTCACCTCTCTTCACTCGGTGTCTACTTTTCCCTGCTTTCACTCGCCTCTCTCTTTCCCCTCTCATTCATCAACTCTCTCTCTTCACTCTCTCCTCCCTGTCCTGTCTCTTTTCCCTGGACACTCTCTTTTCCCCGGACACTCTCTTTTCCCCGGCTTGTCTCTTTCCCCTATTTCCCCTCTCCTGTGCCTGTCACCTCTCTTCATTCGGTGTGTAGATTTCCCACTTTCTCTCGCCTCTCTCTTTCCCCTCTCATTCATCAACTCTCTCTTTTCACTCTCTCTTCCCAGTCATGTCTCTTTTCCCTGGAATTTCTCTTTTCCCTCTTTTCCCCGGCTTGTCTCTTTCCCCCCTTTCCCCTCTCCTGTGTCTGTCACCTCTCTTCACTCGGTGTCTACTTTTCCCTGCTTTCACTCGCCTCTCTCTTTCCCCTCTCATTCATCAACTCTCTCTCTTCACTCTCTCCTCCCTGTCCTGTCTCTTTTCCCTGGACACTCTCTTTTCCCTCTTTTCCCCTGCTTGTCTCTGTCCCCTCTTTCCCCTCTCCTGTGTCGGTCACCTCTCTTCATTCGGTGTGTAAATGTCCCACGTTCTCTCGCCTCTCTCCTTCCCCTCTCATTCATCAACTCTGTCTTTTCACTCTCTCTTCCCAGTCATGTCTCTTTTCCCTGGAATTTCTCTTTTCCCTCTTTTCCCCGGCTTGTCTCTTTCCCCTCTTTCCCCTCTCCTGTGTCTGTCACCTCTCTTCACTCGGTGTCTACTTTTCCCTGCTTTCACTCGCCTCTCTCTTTTCCCTCTCATTCATCAACTCTCTCTCTTCACTCTCTCCTCCCTGTCCTGTCTCTTTTCCCTGGACACTCTCTTTTCCCCGGACACTCTCTTTTCCCCGGCTTGTCTCTTTCCCCTATTTCCCCTCTCCTGTGCCTGTCACCTCTCTTCATTCGGTGTGTAGATTTCCCACTTTCACTCGCCTCTCTCTTTTCCCTCTCATTCCTGAAATCTCTCTTTTCCCTTGCCTGTCGCTTTTCCCTCTTTTGCCTTTTCTCCATGAACTCTTCCCTCTTTACACTCAGCAGTCACTTTCCCCTGCTTTCCCTCAACTCCCTCTTTTCCACCTTTTCCCTCGCTTGTCTCTTTTCCCTGTTTCCCCTCGCCTGTGTCTCTCACCTCTGTTCTCTCGGCCTTCTTTTCCCCCGATTTCACTCGCCTTCCTCTGTTCCCTCCCTTTCCTCCACTCTCTCTTGTCCCTCTCTCTTCACTGTCCTGTCTCTTTTCCCTGGAATTTCTCTTTTCCCTCTTTTCCTCTGTTTGTCTCTTTCCCCTCTTTCCCCTCTCCTGTGTCGGTCACCTCTCTTCATTCGGTGTGTAGATTTCCCACTTTTTCTCGCCTCTCTCTTTCCCCTCTCAGTCATCAACTCTCTCTTTTCACTCTCTCTTCCCTGTCCTGTCTCTTTTCCCTGGACAGTCTCTTTTCCCTCTTTTCCCCTGCTTGTCTCTGTCCCCTCTTTCCCCTCTCCTGTGTCGGTCACCTCTCTTCACTCGCTGTGTAGATTTCCCACTTTCTCTCGCCTCTCTCTTTCCCCTCTCATTCATCAACTCTCTCTCTTCACTCTCTCCTCCCTGTCCTGTCTCTTTTCCCTGGACACTCTCTTTTCCCTGGACACTCTCTTTTCCCTCTTTTCCCCTGCTTGTCTCTGTCCCCTCTTTCCCCTCTCCTGTGTCGGTCACCTCTCTTCATTCGGTGTGTAAATGTCCCACGTTCTCTCGCCTCTCTCTTTCCCCTCTCATTCATCAACTCTGTCTTTTCACTCTCTCTTCCCTGTCCTGTCTCTTTTCCCTGGAATTTCTCTTTTCCCTCTTTTCCTCTGTTTGTATCTTTCCCCTCTTTCCCCTCTCCTGTGTCGGTCACCTCTCTTCATTCGGTGTGTAGATTTCCCACTTTCTCTCGCCTCTCTCTTTCCCCTCTCATTCATCAACTCTCTCTTTTCACTCTCTCTTCCCAGTCATGTCTCTTTTCCCTGGAATTTCTCTTTTCCCTCTTTTCCCCGGCTTGTCTCTTTCCCCTCTTTCCCCTCTCCTGTGTCTGTCACCTCTCTTCACTCGGTGTCTACTTTTCCCTGCTTTCACTCGCCTCTCTCTTTTCCCTCTCATTCATCAACTCTCTCTCTTCACTCTCTCCTCCCTGTCCTGTCTCTTTTCCCTGGACACTCTCTTTTCCCCGGACACTCTCTTTTCCCCGGCTTGTCTCTTTCCCCTATTTCCCCTCTCCTGTGCCTGTCACCTCTCTTCATTCGGTGTGTAGATTTCCCACTTTCACTCGCCTCTCTCTTTTCCCTCTCATTCCTGAAATCTCTCTTTTCCCTTGCCTGTAGCTTTTCCCTCTTTTGCCTTTTCTCCATGAACTCTTCCCTCTTTACCCTCAGCAGTCACTTTCCCCTGCTTTCCCTCAACTCCCTCTTTTCCACCTTTCCCCTCGCTTGTCTCTTTTCCCTGTTTCCCCTCGCCTGTCTCTCTCACCTCTGTTCTCTCGGCGTTCTTTTCCCCCGATTTCACTCGCCTTCCTCTGTTCCCACCCTTTCCTCCACTCTCTCTTGTCCCTCTCTCTTCACTGTCCTGTCTCTTTTCCCTGGAATTTCTCTTTTCCCTCTTTTCCTCTGTTTGTCTCTTTCCCCTCTTTCCCCTCTCCTGTGTCGGTCACCTCTCTTCATTCGGTGTGTAGATTTCCCACTTCCACTCGCCTCTCTCTTTTCCCTCTCATTCATCAACTCTCTCTCTCTTCACTCTCTCTTCCCTGTCCTGTCTCTTTTCCCTGGACACTCTCTTTTCCCTCTTTTCCCCTGCTTGTCTCTGTCCCCTCTTTACCCTCTCCTGTGTCGGTCACCTCTCTACACTCGCTGTGTAAATGTCCCACTTTCTCTCACCTCTCTCTTTCCCCTCTCATTCATCAACTCTCTCTTTTCACTCTCTCTTCCCAGTCATGTCTCTTTTCTCTGGACACTCTCTTTTCCCCGGACACTCTCTTTTCCCCGGCTTGTCTCTTTCCCCTCTTTCCCCTCTCCTGTGTCTGTCACCTCTCTTCACTCGGTGTCTACTTTTCCCTGCTTTCACTCGCCTCTCTCTTTCCCCTCTCATTCATCAACTCTCTCTTTTCACTCTCTCTTCCCAGTCATGTCTCTTTTCCCTGGAATTTCTCTTTTCCCTCTTTTCCCCGGCTTGTCTCTTTCCCATATTTCCCCTCTCCTGTGTCTGTCACCTCTCTTCATTCGGTGTGTAGATTTCCCACTTCCACTCGCCTCTCTCTTTTCCCTCTCATTCATCAACTCTCTCTCTCTTCACTCTCTCTTCCCTGTCCTGTCTCTTTTCCCTGGACACTCTCTTTTCCCCGGCTTGTCTCTTTCCCCTCTTTCCCCTCTCCTGTGTCTGTCACCTCACTTCACTCGGTGTCTACTTTTCCCCGCTTTCACTCGCCTCTCTCTTTTCCCTCTCATTCATCAACTCTCTCTATCTTCACTCTCTCTTCCCTGTCCTGTGTGTTTTCCCTGGACACTCTCTTTTCCCTCTTTTCCCCGGCTTGTCTCTTTCCCCTATTTCCC